>NC_045959.1:76240253-76556476 GCF_010909765.2 Amblyraja radiata | reverse complement strand
TTTGAGAGAGAGGGAGAGAGGGGGGAGAGAGGGGATGAGGGGGAGGGAGAGAGAGAGAGAGGGGGGGAGGGGAGAGAGAGAGAGAGAGGAGGGGGGCGGGGCGGCAGCCCAAGTGAGGCACGGAGCGATCTGAGGACGGTGAAAAGCAGCGGGGCGACCAGCCGATCGTGGCTTCCACAAAGGTAAGTGCACCCACCAGCGTGACAGAGCCGGGCCGGGGGGGGGGGGGGGGGAGGGACAGACGATTAGGCCTCCCTGGAGAGCAGGTCGTCCCCTGTGATGGGTAGAGAGGAGAGGTGAGAGAGGGAGGGAGGAGAGGGGAGGAGGTGAGAAGAGGGTTGGGGGGGAGGTTGAGAGGAGCCGGGCGAGTGAGCGGCTTCTGACTCTCTGGAAACCCACAGCTGGAATGAGCGGGCAGGGGATGGGAGGGACGGGGCTTCACGAGCTGCACCGACAGTGAGGAGAAGCTACATAGCGCGAGCGACGCTCACCTCTGGATCTGCACAACAAAGATCCTATAGCGGAGCGCAGCTATAGGATCTTTGCTGCAGAACATTCTCGTTCTTTCTGCGCCTTTTGAAGAACGGGGGGGGGGGGTGCATGGTGTAACGTACCTTGTGGAAAACTGCGCATGCGTGTTGACAGCAGCTGCATTATTCCACAGGTAGGGGGCAGGAGGCAGGTGGGCCTTGATTGGTGCGCATGTAGGCATTGTGATGTCAGCAGCTAGCAAGCGGTGATTATGTTTTGTAAAGTGAGTTTTGTGAACAATTTTATTCAAAATCTGGCTGATTAATTGAGCACATTTAGAGAGGAGTGGATTTCTGAATACATGTTAAATCCCTACCGAAACATGTAAACATCTCTGCGTTTTTGCGTCTGGTTTTTGAGGACATACCTGTACATTTCAAAGGCTAAATGACACACACTCACACACACACACACAGTTTTAAAAATAGATAGATAGATAGATAGATAGATAGATAGATAGATAGATAGATAGATAGATAGATAGATAGATAGATAGATAGATAGATAGATAGATAGATAGATAGATAGATAGATAGATAGATAGATAACCCAGAGAGAGGGACAAAGCATTTTCTATCCTGTGCTCCCAACACCAAACAGACAATTGCTTTGAGCTACCTTCATAATCACAACCCAGTATAACAATGTATAACAGTATAACAGTATAACAATGAAGAACAAATCTTCACATGATTCAATTTTTAAAGGGACGCAGACTCAATATTACAGAAGCCACATATGCTACAGTTGGTTCCATTCCATTTCAGTATTTGGTAAGTCGTGTAAACAGGAAAGAACTTCTGGTCAAACATTCTATATTTATGGCAAATATCATCTCAACCCACAGCAGTGGTTGTTACAACAATGTCATACCACATGGTTCTGAGAAAGTGTATACACACCCAATATACTCCATTCATTACATCAAAATCTTCAGTGTTAAATATGGAGCACTATATTTAGAGTCCGTTGGTTGAGTTCAGCTGAACTCTGCTCACATAACCAGAAAAGTCTTTAAATCTACTTTTAATGTGATTCAATATCTTTGTAAAGCTATCTGTGGATTACTGACATATACCTGTGGCACCTGGTAAAATATCTCATTTACATCTGGGTGCTTGCAAATTTCTCTATTTTTTTGTGTGATTTAAGTTCATCATTATTCTAATTTGTTTTTTCATTCTATCAAATCGAAGCTGTCTTCTTTGTTTGCAATCATAGTACAGCCAGCCAGCTTAATTTCCTGTTTGCTGTGTTTTCAAATATCATTTAATAAGTTTGAAGTTCCATACATTTCTGGCTTAATTTCAGTAAACATTCAGAGCAAAGTCTTCTAACACGAGAAACTGCAGTTATTGGAATATGGAGCAAAAAAAACAAGCAGCTGGAGGAAGCAATGGGTCAAGCATCATCTGTGAAGGCAAATAAATAGTCCACCTTCCAGAAGGAGATCTTACACCACGACTTGGATAAAATGGACATGTTTTGCATGAGCTCCGGAGCCAACACCAATGCAATGATCAATATGGAGGAAAAAGGGATGGGTGCCAGTGCAAGTTTGGAACCACATAGTGGAAGAAACGGCAGGCGTAGCTGGAGCCCATGCGAGTGGCTGTGACTACTCCTTTGATTTATAGGAAGTGGGAATAATCAAAAGAATAATTGTTAAGGATAACAATGATTCAATACTTATAGTGGTGGGGAATTGGTTGTATCTTTGTTCCAGAAAGAAACAGAGGGTCCCTAAGGTATTCCTGAACAGAATAGTGATATTTAAAGACTGGAGGTCGATGGTGAAAGTGGGGCAGTTGAGGCCAGGGAATTGGGAGTTATTGAAATGATGGAAGGAGTAAGAGGTGTCCCAGATATAGGTGGGAAGAGACTGGATAAAGTGTATGCTTGGAGAGATAAGAGCAGACAAAAACAATAGGTCTACCAATCAATACCATTTGTGACTCTTGTGTAAGAGATACAAGTGCGTAGTGTGAGGCTGGGGAACCATCAGGTTGAAGGCTGTGGAGGGGAGATTCAATGTGATGAGATATGTAATGGTTCATTTGTGGAGACATGATCCAGGGGTGATATGAGGAGGTGTTTGAGTGCTGCCATCTGGCCAAGACAAGTTAGAGATCAGTCTTTCAGACCATAATGGCATAATGCAGACCCTTTGTCTGCGGGCTTGATGTCAGGTTTGGGTAATGTGCAGTATATGTGGAGTTCCTTAGCATCAGGACATCAACTTCTTCCTCAATGCCAGCAAGACAAAGAAGCTAGTTATCAACTTCCAGAATTGTAGTGAAGTACTAGCTCAGTTCAGCATCAATGGTGCCAAAGTGGAAATAGTAGAGAGCTGAAGTTACTTAGCATAAATATTACCAATGATCCGTCATGGACCAATCACATTGAAATGGAATTTTCAAGAAGGCATACCAACACCACTACTGTCTCAGATGTCTGAAGAAATTTGGCATGTCTCTAATGACTTACAGATTTCTACAGATGCATCACAGCTTGGTTTGGGAACAGCTCTGCCAAAGACCGCAAGAAATTTCAGAGAGTTGTGGATGTAGTCCAGTCCATCACACAGACTAGACTCCATCTATTAACTCCATCTACACTTCACAGTTCCTCAGGAAAACAGCCAACATAATCAAAAACTTGTCCCATGCCAGTCATTCCTCGTTCTTCCGCTGACGGTTATCAGGCTGACGATAGAGAAGCTTGAAAGCACGCATCATCAGATTCAGGAACAGCTTCTTCCCTTCTGCTATCAGGATTCTAAAAAGTGCTTCCATCAGCTCGGGTACTGCCTGATTCACCTCTACCCATTGCAGACAATGTACTTGGTCTCTGGAACTGGTGTACTACATTGCTGAGATCTACATCCTGTGCTCTGTATCATTCACTTTTCTCGTCCTATTGTACTTGAGTTCGGCTTTATGTTGAGTTTGAGTTTAGTTTATTGTCACGTTTACCAAGGTACAGTGAAAAGCTTTTGTTGCAAGCTAACCAGGCAGAGGAAAGACAATACATGATTACAATCGAGCCATCCACAGTATACAAATATATGATAAAGGGAATAACGTGAATAACGATTAATTCAAGGTAAAGCCAGTAAAGTCCGAGCAGAGATATGTATTCCGAGGGTCTCCAATTAGTCAAATAACAGTTCAGGACTGCTCTCTAGTTGTGGTAGGATGGTCTGTTACCTGATAACAGCTGTGAAGAAACTGTCCCTGAATCTTTACGTATAGATTTATCTTTATTAAATTATGTATAGATTTATCTGATTTGACTGTATAGGATGTAAAACAAAACTTTTCACTGTACCTCAGTACACCTAAACCTAAACCCAAACCAAAACCATGTGATGGGATGAGGTGAGGTTGGCGTGGGTAAGGGAAGTGGACAAAATCATGGTAGTTAATATCACGTTGGCAATTGGAAATGAAAAGGTCAGCAGTGAAATAAAGACAAGAAGGGGATGTCCAAGAGGTTTTGATTCCGTTTAGAAAGTATACTTATTTTACAGTTAATTTGTTTTTTGTAAACAGTGTACACATATATTCCAGGTATTTGTTGGCATAATTTCAGCATAAGGACATATCAAGAGTTTCTGGCAAAATAAAAAAATGGGCATCAGGTTTCTGTTCACCTTTCGGCCTTTCTGCACTCTGTCACCAAACGCCAAATGAGCTTTTGCATAGAGTGTACCCATTTACCTATATTGAGGGATCAGTTTTGTCTTTTAATGCACAATATACACTGAGGATAATCCTCCATGAAGGTTTTATGTGCAGCTATTTCAAGGATCAGAAGCATGGTGAGGAAATGATCATCCTGAAGATCATGAACAATTTCAATTGTGATTTCTGCATTTAGGAAATACCTTCTGTGGCGAAACATCTTTTGTGGCAACGTTGTTTTTTTTTTAATTTGCCTTTTCTAACCTATATTTGTTTTAACCTTGACACCTGACCATCAACACGGTGCTTCTCAAGATTGTGTGCTTGCCCCTCTGCTCTATTCCCTTTGTGCCCATGACTGTGTGGCTAACCACAGCTCCAGTCATCTAAAAAATGGCCGATGAAACAACTGTGGTTGGCCAAATCATGGCTGGAGATGAGTTAACATAC
Source organism: Amblyraja radiata (assembly GCF_010909765.2). Lineage (NCBI taxonomy): Eukaryota > Metazoa > Chordata > Chondrichthyes > Rajiformes > Rajidae > Amblyraja > Amblyraja radiata. Next base: position 76,551,809 of record NC_045959.1, on the reverse strand, counting down.
AGGAGAGAGATAGTCTGAAGAAGGGTTTCGGCCCGAAACATTGCCTTTTTCCTTCACTCCATTGATGCTGCTGCACCCGCTGAGTTTCTCCAGCTTTTTTGTGTACCTGAGATATAGCACCTGACTGAATGGTGCCGCAACAACAACCTCTCATTGCCAATGAGATAAAGGAATTAATTATTGACTTCAGAAAGGGGAAGCCAGGAGACCATGTGCCATCTTGCATTGGTGGGTTGGTGGTAGAAAGAGCTAGCAGCGTCAATTTTCTGAGTGTTAATATCTCGAATGACCTGTCCTGGTCCCAACACATGAATGCAATCGCGAACAAGGCATGCCGGGTGCCTCTACTTTACTGCCTCAAAATTCTGTCCCCAATAGAACATTACCTGATTAATTTGGGTCTCAACCCAAAACGTTCAGTCTAAAGAAGGGTCTCAACCTGAAACGTCACCAATTCCTTCTCTTCAGAGATGCGGCCTGTTACTCCAGCATTGTTTTAACCTTGACCACTGACCATCAACACGGTTTAAACCAGCATCTGCAGTTCCTTCCTACACATTACCTGATTAATGTTCTATTCCTTTCAGCTGAAACTGACAACACTTCTTATTTGTTCTCTGCCAATATTCAAGTCAAGTCAAGTCACATTTATTTATATAGCACATTTAAAAAACAACTCTCATTGGCCAAAGTGCTTTACATTTGTTATAAGAATAGCACAACAAAACAAACTACATACATATATACCAGTAGCCCTCACTCAGAGGACGTCAGGAAAGGCTTGGGAGTATAGATAAGTCTTTAGTCTTGACTTAAAAGAGTCGATGGAGGGGGCAGTTCTGATGGGAAAGGGGATGCTGTTCCACAGTCTAGGGGCTGCAACCGCAAAGGCGTGGTCGTCCCTGAGCTTATGCCTAGACCGTGGGATATTCAGCAACCCCAAGTCGGCCGATCTGAGTGGCCTGGAGGTTGAGTGGTGGGTGAGAAGACTTTTAATGTAGGTGGGGGCAAGCCCATTGAGGGCTTTGTAGACATGGAGGAGGATCTTGAAGTTTATACGGAACTGCACAGGGAGCCAGAGGAGAGAGGCCAGGATCGGGGTGATGTGGTCCCTTTTTCGGGTGCCCGTCAGGAGTCTCGCTGCGGCATTTTGGACCAGTTGCAGGCGGGACAGGGAAGATTGGCTGATGCCAGTGTAAAGGAAGTTGCAGTAATCTAGGCGGGAGGAGATGAATGTGTGGATGATCTTTTCCAGGTCATCAAACTGGAGGAATTTTTTTATTTTAGCTATCGTCCGAAGCTGAAAGAAGCTAGCTTTTACCACGGCATTGATTTGTTTGTCAAATTTCAGTGCTGAGTCAAATATCACGCCAAGGTTTTTGACGTGAGGTTTGAGTAGTGGGGTAAGGCTTCCAAGGCTGCCTGCTATCATTTTGATTGAGTCCGAGGGGCCGAGAAGGATGACCTCAGACTTACTCTTGTTTAGTTGGAGGAAGTTCTGGGCCATCCAACACTTTATATCCTCGAGGCAGTGGGTAAGGTTAAACAAATTTGATTGGTTTTTGGGCTTCAGAAGGAGATAGAGTTGGGTATCGTCTGCGTAGCAATGGAAGGAAATGCCGTGCCTTTCAATGACTTGGCTTAAAGGGAGCATATACAGGGAGAAGAGATTGTTTTAAGTGACATTTTTGTTTTAAGTGAAATGTAGCTAAATTATACATATCAAATTTTTCTGGTGTTTATTTTCATGAGATCATAAGGTCATAAGTGATAGGAGCAGAATTAGACCATTTAGGCCCATCAAGTCTACTCCGCCATTCAATCATGGCTGATCTATCTCTCCTTCCTAACCGCATTCTCCTACCTTTTCCCCATAACCACTGACACCCATACTAATCAAGAATCTTTCTATTTCTGCCTTAAAAAATATCCACTGACTTGGTCTCCATAGCCTTCGAGGCAAAGAATTCCACAGAATTTAATTTTCATTAAATATTATACCATATTAATTCTGTTTGTACTCATCATAGAGTGATAGAGATAGTTATACAGCACAGACACAGGCTCTTTGGTCCATTATGTCCATGCTAAGCTTTTTACCCAAATACAAGTCCCATTTGCCAGCATTAGATCTGTCTCTCTCTGTGCCTTGCCTATTCAAGTACTTATATAAAACTCTCTTAAATAGAGTGGTTGTATCTGATTCCACCACCAACTCTGGAAATGTTCCAGATAACAGCCACATGAAAATATATATGTATATGTATATTTGTATTTAATCCCATTCCATGATAGAGATTCTAACTATCTTTATCTATGCCTCATAATTTTATATTCTTCTATCAGGCCAACCCTCAGCCTCCTTTGTTCCAAGTAAAACAAGCCCAGCCCATTCAAAACAATTTGGAATTTAGTGTTGTATGGTGAGGAGCCCAAGATACACAAATTATTTCGATGGATTCTCGCAACAGGAAAAAATAAATATATATGGATTGGCAAAAATGCTTTTCGGACTTTAAAAACTTAAAAGGCATATCCGATGAAGAATATTGGATGAAGCATACTCTTCTATCTACATCCGACTACAGTTATCATTTAGTAAATTGGAGCTGGTGAGGTCCTATAGAAGCCGCATTTCATTCTGAATTGATAGTGCTTATATTTTTTAATATTCCACAGGCTAAGGTTTTCAACAACTTGATTCATAAAGCCTGCTATTAAACATGTTAGTGCTCTGCTATTAAAACACATGCAGTTTGCCTGTGATCAAACTTCACTGATGCTGATTTATTGAAATTGAATTGATTCTGACCAAAGGGTTTTTTTCCCCACTAAGACCCAGAAGCAGAATCACTAACAAGTTTACTGATAAATGATCACTTGGAACTATTCCTTAGGTGCTATTGATTGCAGACAATCAGATAAGTCACAGCAAACCTTACCACCCAGAACAAATTGAGAGACACCAAACAAATATTTTTCCTTGTGACTAAAACCTAGTTAAATTTGAAATACAGGAACTCTGTAATGTAATAATCTTGCAAAAAAAAACCCACTCTTGAATTTATCACAACAAATAAAACCTATTTTTAAAATAGATAAGTGTTCAAAATAGAAGATGCTACATTGGCATTAAACTCACACCATATTGCAGGTACTTTTCTTGATCAGTTTGGTAAATTATGAATTAACATGAATTAAATAAACAGATTGCTTGTGGAAGTTGCTAAGATGTGCTCCGAGTTAAACACGAGTATGAATTTTTCAATATGGGCTCTGCAGCACTTTCTCTTGACTAGCATTTGAGCTTTATGTTTATTTTTGATTATGTTTGGAAGTGAGATAATATTGGTGCAGATATTTAGTTTAATTGTCCTCTGTAAAATTGCCCTGAATGTGTAGGGAGTGAATGAGAAGGTGAGATAACATAGAACTAGTGTAAACGGGTGACTGATGGTTGGTGTGGACACTGTGGGCTGACTGGCCAGTTTCAAAACTGTATCTCTACACTAAAACTAAACTAAACTAAAATTGTCAACGATACCACCAATTTTAAGTGTCATCTGTAAACTTACTAATCATGCCTTATACTTTGTCATCCAACATTAATATAGATAATAAATAAAACCAGTGCAGCACCCAGCACTGATTCCTGAGGCATATGCCTCAGATCTGAAAAACAACATTCCACCACTGTCCTCTGTTTCCCACTGTAATTGTCCTATATCCAATTAGCTTAATTCTCATGCGATTTAACCTTCCAGAGCAGCCTATCATGTGGAACCTTATCAGAGGCCTTGCTGAAGTCCATATAAACTACATATACGGAACTGCCCCATCTACCTTTATGCTTACTTCTACCCCTGTCTTTCCAAATGTACAGTATGTATATTCTATCCGTCAGAATCCTCTCCAGAACCTTCCTACCACAGGTAGAGAATGATACTCTTTTTTTTAAATTTCAGGGATGAACAATAGTTAAAATAACTGCTCTTTACCAAAGAGGTTGTGATTGGAATCTGCCAACTTCTGCAATCCCAAAGCAGGCCTGCATTGTTTGTGGCCGAGGCTGCAGGTCCTAACTTTATGGGTCCAAACTGTTGCTGGAAATATAAGCAACACCTTCCCATTGACCGTACACTGCTGCTTATGGGAACCTCTATAGTGCTCTCAAAGAGAGACAATCTTATCTCACTCACTCTACAGAATAAATGGATCTTGTGAAACACAGTGGAGGGAAGAAATAAAATTATTGAAGCAGTGGTTGAAACATTTCTGCAGAGACAAGGTGCAGCTAGCAGAGCCCCTGAATCACAGGTCCACCACCAAAGTTAAATTCTGAGTTTCGGTGCTCTCTACGTGGAGTATGCATGCACATCTTTCCTGTGACCATGTAGGATTCCTCAAGTGCTCTGGTTTCCTCGTACATCCCAAGGATGTGCAGATTGGTAGGTTAATTGACCTCAGAACAATTGTGCAATTGGGTGGTAAAAATTGGGAGAAATTGATGGGAATGTGAGAGAATAAAGAGGGATTAGTGTAAATGAATGCTTAATGGACTTGTTGCATCGAATACTGAATAGTTTCTGTGCTATATAACTCCAGAGGTTGTGGATCAAGGCAATTGTCTTCAATCACTACCTACCTTTGCCAAACACGGTCAGCCGGTAGAGATGTCCAAATTGATGCCAATTTTTATCTAGGATTTATTGGCGCCATATTCAGTCAAGTGTTGGCTGAATCATAAAAGCAGTCAATTCCATTTGAGCTCTAGGATTTAGTTATTGACCTTGTGTACACCAGGGCTTGTAATAAGTCTTGAGTTATGTAGTACTGACAGAACACAAAATGGCCACCAGATATAATACGACACTTTACTGAAAGTTGGGAGTTGGACAATGGATTTATTTTCAATTGATTGAAAGAACCAGAATGGAAGCAGGCCATTAGTGGATTTAAGCTGAAAGCTGAAGGATTCAAAAGGGATCTGAAGAGTAACTTTTTCACACTAACGGTAGTTGTATATTGAACGTTGCCAGAGAAAGCTGTAGAGGTGGGTACAATTACAAGGTTTAAAAGATATTTGGATAGGTACGTGGGTAGAAAAGGTTTAGAGGGATATGGGTCAAATACACAAATCTTCTAGACTAAGTGGGACCCGTTGGGTCCCATGTTCACACGGGAGGGCTGGTCCCCCAACGCAATATTCCACCTCTCCACCAATTCCAATATTGGTGGCCAGTGGGGGGGGGGAGCGTTCGAGAGCGCTAGTATGGGTATTGTGGGCTGAAGGGACTGGTTTCCAAAGGGCTAGTATGAACATGGTGGGCCAAATGGATTCTTGGGGTGACAGCTCAGTCACTCAAGCCTGATGTGCTGGCAGCTCACTCACGGCTGGTGGACGAGCAGTTGACTCATGGCTATTCCTTGAAATTTCATTTCAAGCAGGGTGCAAGGCCACCAAATTCAAATGCAGTTGCCTACCATTTCAAGCAGGGTGCAAGGCCTCCAAATTCAAGTGCAGTTTCCTACCACTTCAAGCTGGGTGCAGGGCCACCAAACTCAAGTACAGTTTCATGCCACTTCAAGCAGGGTGCAAGGCCACCAAATGCTAGTGCTGTTTAATGCCATTTCAAGCAGGGTGCAAGGCCACCAAATTCAAGTGCAGTTTCATACCACTTCAAGCAGGGTGCAAGACAACCAAATTGAAGTGCACTCTCATACCATTTCAAGCAGGGTGCAAGGCCACCAAATTCAAGTGCAGTTTCTCAGTGCTGGGACCCCAGCTATTTACAATATATATTAATGATCTGGATGAGGGAATTGAAGGCAATATCTCCAAGTTTGCGGATTACACTAAGCTGGGGGGCAGTGTTAGCTGTGAGGAGGATGCTAGGAGACTGCAAGGTGACTTGGATAGGCTGGGTGAGTGGGCAAATGTTTGGCAGATGCAGTATAATGTGGATAAATGTGAGGTTATCCATTTTGGTGGCAAAAACAGGAAAGCAGACTATTATCTAAATGGTGGCCGATTAAGAAAAGGGGAGATGCAGCGAGACCTGGGTGTCATGGTACACCAGTCATTGAAAGTAGGCATGCAGGTGCAGCAGGCAGTGAAGAAAGTGAATGGTATGTTAGCTTTCATAGCAAAAGGATTTCAGTATAGGAGCAGGGAGGTTCTACTGCAGTTGTACAGGGTCTTGGTGAGACCACACCTGGAGTATTGCGTACAATTTTGGTCTCCAAATCTGAGGAAGGACATTATTGCCATAGAGGGAGTGCAGAGAAGGTTCACCAGACTGATTCCTGGGATGTCAGGACTGTCTTATGAAGAAAGACTGGATAGACTTGGTTTATACTCTCTAGAATTTAGGAGATTGAGAGGGGATCTTATAGAAACTTACAAAATTCTTAAGGGGTTGGACAGGCTAGATGCAGGAAGATTGTTCCCGATGTTGGGGAAGTCCAGGACCAGGGGTCACAGCTTAAAGATAAGGGGGAAATCCTTTAAAACCGAGATGAGAAAAACTTTTTTCACACAGAGTGGTGAATCTCTGGAACTCTCTGCCACAGAGGGTAGTTGAGGCCAGTTCATTGGCTATATTTAAGAGGGAGTTAGATGTGGCCCTTGTGGCTAAGGGGATCAGAGGGTATGGAGAGAAGGCAGGTATGGGATACTGAGTTGGATGATCAGCCATGATCATATTGAATGGCGGTGCAGGGTCAAAGGGCCGAATGGCCTACTCCTGCACCTAATTTCTATGTTTGTATGTTTCTATGTTTCATACCATTTCATGCAGGGTGCAAGGCCACCAAATTCAAATGCAGTTTCATACCATTTCATGCAGGGTGCAAGGCCACCACATTCAAATGCAGTTTCATACCATTTCAAGCAGGGGGAAACCACCATAAAACCACCATAAAACCACATAAAACACCACATAAACACGACACTCACAGTTCAGTAGACATTCAGTGTGTTCAATTGATTCACAGCTCAGAGTCGTGACCTCTCGCTCCCCCATCTTGCAGAGACTGAACCACACCCACACTTCCGGGTTTTATAATCCCTCCCCCCTCCCACCAGAAGGGGTGTGGCTTTCATGACGTGATTGACAGGAGAGAGATTCTCAACAGTTTTTTAAACACTAATAATACTTTTATTTTTCATTGATGGGAAGAATCCTCTGCACCTGAGCGAAGGGGGACTGATTAAGATGGCAAAAAATCAGCCGTAAGTGGTAGTGTTTTATCTAAAATCAATATACAGTGCAAACAGGAAGTTGTCAAGTTACCATCACCAACAACCATTTGCAGTGCAGCATTTCAAAGCATTTGCCACCACCAGCAACCATTTGCAGTGCAGCATTTCAAAGCAGTTGCCACCACTAGCAACCATTTGCAGTGCAGCATTTCAAAGTCGTTGCCACCACCAGCAACTATTTGCAGTGCAGCATTTCAAAGCAGTTGCCACCACCAGCAACCATATGCAGTGCAGCATTTCAAAGGAGTTGCCACCACCAGCAATCATTTGCAGTGCAGCATTTCAAAGCAGTTGCCACCACCTGCAACCATTTGCAGTGCAGCATTTCGAGGCAGTTGCCACCACCAGCAACCATTTGCAGTGCAGCATTTCGAGGCAGTTGCCCCCACCAGCAACCATTTGCAGTGCAGCATTTCGAGGTAGTTACCACATTTTCTTTTTGAAACCACATTAAGGGCACTCACAGTTGAGTAGACATGTGCTCAGTGTTATTCACAGCTCAGAGAGACGTGACCCTCTCGCTTCCTCCATCTTGCAGAGACTGAGTGAGGCACAACACTTCCGGGTTTTATAGTCCCTCCCCCCTCCCACCAGCAGAGAGAATGTCAACATTTTTAAAACATTAATAACTTTTATTTTTCATCAATGGGAAAAATCCTCTTGTCCTGCGCAGTGGAGGGGGGCTCTGAATAAGATGGCCAAAAATCACAGCTGTAAATAGCAGCGTTTTTTCAAAAATTATGAAACAGAAAAACAGGAAGTGGTCAAGATCTTACTTTTAGTAATATAGATGACTAGCACAGATGGACATTTTGGTCAGCATGAACAAATTGGGCTGAAGGCCTCTTTTTGTGTTATATAGCGTGTAAAGGAATGAACCTTTACCCCATTTCTCTAAGTTTGTTACAACACCTATGCATTTCCTGATGAGCACCACCTTGCTTAAACTTTCATATAAAATGTATTTTCTGCTAGGATCTCTACTCTGAAGATATAAAGTGACTGCCGGCTCCGGGAGCTTCGATCGCCCCAATGGATGGTTCGACTGCCCCGACCGCGGGAGAAAAATGAGGGAAGAAGATTAGACTTTATTGCCTTCCATCACAGTGAGGAATGTGGAATCCAATGTGGTGGATGTTCATGTTAACTTTTATATAGTTGTGTGGCTTGTTGCTTTTTTAGTCTGGCTGTATGGTAATACGAATATCACTGTACCTTAATTGGTACACATGACGATAAAAGACCTTTGAACCTTTGACCTTTAAACAGTGGTGTGCAGATCAGCCAGACATATCTTGCTGGGACATGAAATTATTTTCTGCATTGCCCCATTGTGCAAGGAAGCCATCACCTGCTGATTTGTTCTTATTGAGAGCCTGGCTTTTCTCCTGGCTCATCAGTAACACTAGACCTTTGTCTTGGCACATTGCTTGTTGACTTGGACTTACATCTCCCATTGAGTGAATGCCGGACCTAGCACCTCTCGCACCCCATTTCTTTATTCAATGGCAATGGATTACTGCTAGGGTTACTGTGGTTGTTGCTGTGCAGTTGCCAGTGGAGTTTGCCTTTAAGGATGATGCTCTTCTCTGGATCCTACATAGCAGAGTGTTGGAGATGAAATTGGATGAGTTCTGTCGGGAATCAACGATGTGCCATTTTTTCTTAATACTTGCAATGGGGTGTGTAAACCACCCCAACAACATTTAAAATTGGATTTTGGCCAATTTTTAAGCTGTTTTGCAAGGGACCAGATTGGCCATTAGCACTACATGTTTTAGCGTACCAAAAATAGGTGCCATCCAGTTTGCAGACATAAGTGTTTCTCACATGAGTAGATCACCTGAATGGTTACATATGGCCACCTGTCCTTTTCCAGCAAAGAAATTAAAACAAACTCAGAAACATTTTCCAAATTGACGTTAAGCTACATTTCAATCTGACATTCTATTCACAAGTAATTGTGCTGACTTCTACCCTTTAACACTGCTTCACCTCAGCATCTCCTGAGTTCACCTTGATCATTGGCTTCAGCTACCTCGCTCTTAAACTTCTGTCTCTCTCAGACTTAATAGGCAGGAAATATAATTTCAGCCATATTTATATAATTAAAAGAAAGAAACAGGAAGTTGTTCACTTCAATACTTGCTTGTTATTGACATTTACGAAACACATTGTTAGAAATAATGTTGAATAAATTAGACCATAAATGATGGGTGTATTTAAAGGATGCAATAACCTTTGGAAAAAGTAAAATATCCTTCTTGTCAAGAAAGCAACACTGGACATGAGGTAAGCCAATTTGTTAGCAATATCTAACATTTTTTGGTACTTGGGAGGGAAGTTGTCATGATAAATGATCACCATCCCTAACAACACATTAGTCAGTCAGTGTGATAAAGGCCTTGACTTAAAGTCTCAACCACAAAACTGCACCCATGATGTTGGAGCATTCCCTTGGTCATGCAATGGTATGCCACCCAAGATTTCTCCACTTGAAGAAGGGTCTGGACCCAAATTGTCACTCAACCTTTTCTCCAGAGATGCTGTTTGAGCCGCTAAGTTATTCTAGCACTTTGTGTCTGTATTTGGTATAAACAAGCATCTGCAGTTCTTTGTTTCTACTTTTACCTAGAATTAGACTTCACACAGGCATGTGACAGCAGACTCAACAGGATAACCACAAAATAAATCATAAAACTGAATAAAATGGATGAAAGAAACATTGTGTTTTCAACTTGATTCATGCATAAAATATTAGCTGGTTGGTTCCTGATATCAGCAGTCTACAAAGGTTGTAGCCGTCACAGCACTGTTGCGAGGTTCCATGGGAAGAATGGTCAGAGCCAGAAGGGAACCATGGATAAGATGCAGAAAAGACTGCCATGGACTGAGGGAAACCTGGCAAAGAGGGATGCTTCAATGTGTCTGACAATCACCAGAAACCCCAACCCCAATTCCACCACACTATTGCCCACACCGATCCAAATCCCATACTGTGAGTGGCACCATGCCATCCCAAGATACGAGCTTATCACTCTGGCAGTGATTCCAAATGTATCTCTGCTGTGCATTCCATAGAGAGGTTGCAATAAGCAATAGGATACCAAGAACTGTATTTGATAAATGTTGGCAGATACAGAGAGAAACACATTTTGGTCGGCATTGTCCTGTCGGCTTGTTGGGCCTGTTTCAGCACTGAGAAGAACTGGCTGGCAGACAGGAAGCAAAGAGTAGGAGTAAACGGGTCCTTTTCACAATGGCAGGCAGTGACTAGTGGGGTACCGCAAGGCTCAGTGCTGGGACCCCAGCTATTTACGATATATATTAATGATTTGGACGAAGGAATTGAATGCAACATCTCCAAGTTTGCGGATGACACGAAGCTGGGGGGCAGTGTTAGCTGTGAGGAGGATGCTAGGAGGCTGCAAGGTGACTTGGATAGGCTGGGTGAGTTGGCAAATGCATGGCAGATGCAGTATAATGTGGATAAATGTGAGGTTATCCACTTTGGTGGCAAAAACAGGAAAGTAGACTTTTATCTGAATGGAGGCCGATTAGGAAAGGGGGAGATGCAACGAGACCTGGGTGTCATGATACACCAGTCATTAAAAGTAGGCATGCAGGTGCAGCAGGCAGTGAAGAAGGCGAATGGTATGTTAGCATTCATAGCAAAAGGATTTGAGTATAGGAGCAGGGAGGTTCTACTGCAGTTGTACAGGGTCTTGGTGAGACCACACCTGGAGTATTGCGTACAGTTTTGGTCTCCTAATCTGAGGAAAGACATTCTTGCCATAGAGGGAGTACAGAGAAGGTTCACCAGACTGATTCCTGGGATGTCAGGACTTTCATATGAAGAAAGACTGGATAGACACGGTTTGTACGCAATAGAATTTAGAAGGTTGAAGGGGGATCTTATAGAAACTTACAAAATTCTTAAGGGGTTGGACAGGCTAGATGCAGGAAGATTGTTTCCGATGTTGGGGAAGTCCAGAACAAGGGGTCACAGTTTAAGGATAAGGGGGAAATCTTTTAGGACCGAGATGAGGAAAACATTTTTCACACAGAGAGTGGTGAATCTCTGGAATTCTCTGCCACAGAAGGTAGTTGAGGCCAGTTTGTTGGCTATATTTAAGAGGGAGTTAGATGTGGCCCTTGTGGCTAAAGGGATCAGGGGGTATGGAGAGAAGGCAGGTACAGGATACTGAGTTGGATGATCAGCCATGATCATATTGAATGGCGGTGCAGGCTAGAAGGGCCGAATGGCCTACTCCTGCACCTATTTTCTATGTTTCTATGTATGACTCTTTGACTCTATAACATTAATGAAATGTTGGACACCACTTAATTCACATTTCTATGCAGATCTTGTGGCATGGTCGTCTCCTTGTTTATGTGAGTGATAAAGCCCAGAACACGTTATACCATTAAAATCCATTATCTATTAGTAATTGTAGTAGATGATGTCACAAGATGCGTGTCTGATGCCAGGCAAACATCAGATATGTTAATGTCTTGAAATACTGGGCAGAATTTCCCGATGTTTGCTTATCAGCCTGGAAATGGTTGCTATCAGATTCTAACATGCATAAAATTAATTTTATTAGCAATTTGTGCATAATATATTTGCAAATGGGCTTAATCTCTAGCACTTGTTGTTTTTCCAGCATTGAAAGGTTTTTTTTTTCTTTTAATCCAGAATGAACATTTGGTTAATGCTTTTTTTAAAATGTAGTCAGCATAAAAGAAAACCAGAAGTTCCTGGTAACTACATTATGGGGTATGATTGCATTTAATTCTATGAAACTTTTTCCATTGTTTCTTCAAGAGCTGAAAGTAGAACAGGATTATTTAAACCAAAGTCTCTACCAATGGCTGGGTTTCACTGTTCAAGTTTCCAGCGAGGCTGAAACAGGGAAAAGCAAACACAATGCTTGTTGTCTGCTCACTGGATCAAATTTAGGGATTATCCAACTCAATTCTAATGAATTATTCATAGCAACTTTCCGTTTATTTGGGTCAACTGTGGATGGGAGGGGGAGGGGAGGGAAAATAAACTAATTTGATTGTGCTGCAAGAATTTGGCTATGATGCTGTTTGAAAGTCGATGCCGTTGTAGTTTGTGTTGGTGTGCTGCTGGAGCATTCACATGTTTGATAAACCACAGATAGACACAAAAAGCTGGAGTAACTCAGTGGGATATGCAGCATCTCTGGAGAGAAGGAATGGGTGGCGTTTCGGGTCGATACCCTTCTTCAGACATGAAGAAGAAGGGTCTGAAGAAGGGTCTCGACCTAAAACGTCTCGAGACGTTCCTTTGAGAGGGCTCTCCTTCTCTCCAGATAAGCTGCCTGTCCCGCTGAGTTACTACAGGTTTTTGTGTCTATCTTCGGTTTAAACCAGCATCTGTAGTTCCTTCCTGCACATTTGATAAACCACAACCGAATGTGATCTTTCTCATTTCCGATGGAAGATCTCCTTCAGGCATTACAGAATTGTATTCTCAGAGAAGGAGACCTGTATGCCTTCAGAATCATGAGACCATTCTGCAGTCTTTTTCCAATGTTTCTTTGACCCGTCCACGTTAACCGCATGTTTAACTGTTGCTTTGTCCAAACTTCTTAAGAGTTGTTAGAATTACATTCGTTCAGAGGAGTGGAAAGTATTTAACCAAGCTCCTGATCTCTACCTTGTATATGGTGGCAAGTTGTTGGCGTGTTAGGAGATTAATCATCTGTGTAGTATATTCAACCTCTGATCTGCCCATGTAGCTACAATATTTATGTGGCTGGACTAGCTGATTTTCAGGTCAATGGTGACCCCCAGAATATTGATGATGGGGGCTCAGCTATGGTAATGCTATGTTCTGTCAAGGTTAGTTACAAGAACTCATTGGTGTTTGAGATGATTATTGCCTGACATTTTTGGAGCACGAATGTTCTCAATCTTGCCGCATGGAGACATGAACTGCTTCATTTGCTAGGAAGCTGCAAATAGAGTCTAACTGTGCAAATGTTCCCACTTCCCACTTCTGAGATTATGTAGGAAGGTCATCTGAAGATGGGTGGGTCCAGGACACAACCCTGAGGAACTCCTGCAGTGATGTCCTGTGGTGGAATGATTGACCTCCAAAAGCCACAACTACCTTCCCTAGTGTGAGATACAACTCCAAATATTGGAGTGTTTTACTTTTGATACCCATTGACTTCAGTTTTACCAGTTCCTTGAAATTATACTCAATTAAATGCTGTCTTGATTTCAATGAAATTATCTTTCACCTCACCTGTGGAATTCAGTTATTTGGTTCATGTTTGCACCATGATGTTTAGAGCTGAGTCGTCCTAAATGGACATCAGGGAGCAGGATATTGGAGAATAAGTGGATTGCACTGTCCAACAGCTTTCATCAGCTTGGGCAGAGATACAACTAGTTCTGCAGTGTTGCAACCAGATATTATCTGGTCCCAATACCTTTGCCATATTCTGCACACTTAGCTATTTGTCAATATCAATTAAGTGAATTGAAATGGCTGACGACTATATTCTATGATGGTGGGAACCATCCACTTGGCACGTTGAGTTAAGTTGTTTCTGAGTGCTTCAGCCTTCTAACTCAAACTGATATGTTGGCCCCCAACATCATCAAAGCAAAAACACATAATCCTCCGCCATTTCCGCCACCTCCAACGTGACCCCACCACTCGCCACATCTTCCCATCTCCCCCCATGTCTGCCTTCCGCAAAGACCGCTCCCTCCGCAACTCCCTCGTCAATTCTTCCCTTCCCTCCCGCACCACCCCCTCCCCGGGCACTTTCCGTTGCAACCGCAAGAAATGCAACACCTGTCCCTTCACCTCCCCCCTCGACTCCATTCAAGGACCCAAGCAGTCGTTCCAGGTGCGACAAAGGTTCACCTGTATCTCCTCCAACCTCATCTACTGCATCCGCTGCTCTAGATGTCAGCTGATTTACATCGGGGAGACCAAGCGTAGGTTGGGCGATCATTTTGCCGAACACCTCCGCTCAGTCCGCAATAACCTACCTGAACTCCCGGTGGCTCAGCACTTCAACTCCCCCTCCCATTCCCAATCCGACCTCTCTGTCCTGGGTCTCCTCCATTGCCAGAGTGAGCAACAGCGGAAATTGGAGGAACAGCACCTCATATTCCGTCTGGGGACCTTGCGTCCGTATGGCATTAACATTGAATTCTCCCAATTTTGCTAGCCCTTGCTGTCTCCTCCCCTTCCTTAACCCTCTAGCTGTCTCCTCCCACCCTCCCATCCGCCCGCCCTCGGGCTCCTCCTCCTCCTCCCCTTTTCCTTCTTTCTCCCCCCCCCCCCCACCCCCCATCAGTCTGAAGAAGGGTTTCGGCCCGAAACGTCGCCTATTTCCTTCGCTCAATAGATGCTGCTGCACCAGCTGAGTTTCCCCAGCAATTTTGTGTACCATCATCAAAGCCTCCTCCACCAGTCAACAATATAATTTTCCACCACCATTCATTTGGACCGCAGAGTATTTATCTCTGTGCACTGCAGTTTGTTACTGTTGTACTATATATCGCAACTTAACCCTATGGTTGAAATTTCACCAGATTGGTACCTTATTTTTGTGTATGTTTGTACCTGCACTCAGCAAACTCTTCAATGGTTTAATTGTTCAATTATACTTTATTGTCACCTAAGTACAATGAATTTATTTTTGCATACAGTTGAGTGACAATCCTCCTATACATTAGGCACAATCATATTAAGAATAAGAATGTGAGTTATTAGACCCCAGTGAGTCAGTATACAAGAGTTACCACATTTTAGTACTTTCTTGTACATCTTGTACACTTCAAGTCTGAAATTTAAAAAAAAAGCGTTTTAACTTGGCCATAAAGGCCCAATGTCCTGGCACTGTTTTGGAGTTGCAGTCAGACTTCTACATCCACTACTGAATCTACTACAATTGAGGCTTTTCTTATTACTTATTATTTCTGTTAATGGTCTAAAAAACACATCCATAAGAATAGTAATCCTTATGTTCAGGCTGTGGCACCTTTTCTTTACTTCACTCTTAAAGAGTTATATATCCGGAAGATGAATAATTTCCTCGTCAAGGAGTTTATTGTCATATGCATAAGTACAGATGTGTATGCACAATGGAAAGCTTATTTTCAGAACATCACAGGCATATGAACTCATGCAACACAGAGGATTATAACAATAAATAAATTACACAAGACATTGGTAAGAAAGCGCCTATGCAAAACAAGACATTTTAATCTATCATGTTTTCTTTATGAATTTAATCTAATTATGCTCAAAATTAGACATCAAGTATTACTGTACAGGTAAGCATAGGAATACTTAGGTTACATATGAAGGATCCTTGCTACAGGTATGCTACAAAGCTGAGAATTTATAGTTTTCCTGATGAAATTTCAATAGAAGTAGTTTTTCTTCCAGGTTGCAAACCTACTAAGAAAAAGTTCCTATTTGTCATTAAGAGAGGAATATGGAATATCTAGTTTATATTTTTTGACATGAAACTGATATGCAGACTTTTATTTTAAGTCTCCAACAAAACAATAGTGATATATTTTGGACATATCATATTCAGGTCCGAAACACTTGAAGCAAGAGCTGGTTTCATATATTTTGTGTTTTTTATGACTGTTGGTAGATCAATTTCCCTCCTGGGATAAATAAAATTCTATCATATCGTATCATAAAACAGAAAGTGGTAGGGCCCTGGAGAACGTTGCAGAGCAGTAAGACTGAGAGGTACAGATACACAGTTCCCTACAAATGACAGCATGGGTAGAAAGGGTGGAGATGAAGGTGTTTGGAATGCTCAGCTTCATCAGTAAGGGTTCTGATTACAGGTGTTGGGATGTCATGCTACAGCTGTACAAGACATTGGTGAAACCACATTTGAAGTATTGTGTTCATTTCTGGTCTTCCTGCCGTAAGAAAGATATAATTGAGTTCGAAAGGGTGCAGAAAAAATTCACGCAGATGTTATCAGAACAGATGAGCTTGGGTTATAACTGACGGGTAAGGCAGATGAGCTTAGGGCATGGATAGGTACGTGCGACTGGGACGTTGTAGCCATTACCAAAACTGGTTAAGAGAGGGGCAGGACTGGCAGCTCAATGTTCCAGGATACAGGTGCTTCAGGAGAGACAGGGTAATGATAAAAACAGAAGGGGGAGTTGCATTATAGGTTAAGGAGGATGCCACGGCAGTAGTCAGGGGTGACATTACAGATGGTTCATCTAGTGGAGTTGAGGAACAAGAAAGGGATGATCACCTTGTTGGGGGTTTACCATAGACCCCCAAATAGTGAAAGGGAATTAGAAGAACAAATATGGCAGGAGATTGCAGACAGCGATGTCAAATAAGTTTGTTATAGTAGGGGATTTTAACTTTCCCAATATTGACTGCGAATATCATCGTGTGAAAGGTTTAGATGGGGTACAGTTTTTCAAAGGTGTCCTGGAGAGTTTTCACCAACAATATATGGAGGCCCCCACACATGAGAGGGCTACACTTGATCTAGTCTTGGGAAATTGGGAAGGGCAAATGAATGAAGTGTTCGTGGAGGAGGCTAGGTTTAAGATAATTATGGATTGGAACTGAGAGGACTCATATGTTAAAATGCTAAATTAGGGTGAGGTCAACTTTCAGGGTATGAGAGAAACTCTCGCTCAAGTTCATTGGAGCAGGTTGTTTGAGGGGAAAAGAACATCAGCCAAGTGGGATGTTTTTAAAAGTGTGATGCCAAAAGCTCAGGATATGCACGTCCCTGTTAGAGTGAAGGGCAAAGCAGGCAAACGTAAGGAAGCTTGGCTGATGAGAGAAATTGAGGCATTGGTCAAGATTAAGAAGGATGCATGGGTCAGGTATACAGTAGGTAGCTGGGATCAAGTGTATCCCAGGAGGAGTTTCAGGAACTAAGGAACAAAGTATAAAAGGAATCAGAAGGGCAAAAAGGGGCGAGGGGGTAACATTAAGGACAGCCCCAGGAGATTTTTTAAATACATAAGGGGGGAAAGGGTAACTAGAAAGAGAGTGGGAGCCCTTAGGAATCAAAGTGGTCACCTCTGTGTGGAGCCAAAGGAGATGGACAAGATCCTTAATGAGTATTTCTCCACTGTATTTACCGAGGAGAAAGACAGGAGGACGGAGGAACTTTGGGCAGTCAATGGAAATGTCTTGAGAGCAGTCAGTGTTACTATCGAAGAGGTGCTGAAGACATTATCGTGTATGAAGGTAGACAAATCTCCAGGGGCTGTTCATATATATCCGAGGACATTGTGGGAAAACAGAGAGGAATTGGTGGGAGCACCTGTTGAAATTTACCTTTAAATACAGGAGAGGTGCCGGGAGACTGGAGGATGGCAAATGTTGTGCCTTTATCCAAGAAGGGCTGCAGGGAAAATGTTGGGAACTACAGGTCAGTGAGTTGGAAAGGTACTAGAGGATATTCTGAGGGATAGGATATACAGGCATTTAGACGGACAAGGGATGATTAGGAATAGTCAGCATGGTTTTGTACGTGGGAGGTCTTGTCTCACAAACCTGATTGAGTTTTTTGAAGACGTGACCAAAAAGCTGTAGATGTTGGATATATGGACTTTAGTAAAGCATTCGACAAGGTCCCTCATGGTAGGCTGCTCTTGAAGGTTGGATCGCATGGGGCTAGTGGAGTCAAGGAATATGGGGAGAAAGCAGGCACGGGTTATTGATAGGGGACAATCAGCCATGATCACAATGAATGGCGGTGCTGGCTTGAAGGGCCGAATGGCCTCCTCCTGCACCTATTTTCTATGTTTCTATGTTTCTATGGATCCAAGGAGAGATAGTTGAATGGATAAAAGATTGGCTTCGTGGAAGAAAGCAGAGGGTGATGGTGGAAGGTTGTTTCTCGGACTGGAGGCCTGTGACCAGTGGTGTGCCTCAGGGTTTGGTGTTGGACACATTACTGTTTGTCATCTATATCTATGATTTGGATGAGAACATACTGTACACGACAAGATTAGCAAGTTTGCAGATGATACAAAAGTGGGCGGTTTTGCATATAGTGAAGATGGTTGCAAACAATTGCAGCATGATCTTGATCGAATGGCCAAGTGGGCTGAGGAATGGTCGATGGAATTTAATGCAGAAAAATGTGAGGTGTTACATTTTGGGAAGTCTAACATGGGCAGGACCTACACAGTGAATGGTAGGGCTCTGGGAGTGTTGGAGAGCAGAGGGATCTAGGAGTGCAGGTGCATAGCTCCCTGAAGGTGGAGTTCCAGGTAGATCAGGTGATCAAAAAGACATTTGGCACATTGGCCTTCATCAGCCAGAGTATTGAGTATACAAGTTGGGAGGTCATGTTGCAGTTGCATAAGACATAGGTGAGGCTGCATTTAGAGTATTGTGTTCAGTTCTGGGCACCGACTTACAGGAAAGATGTTGTCAAGCTGGAATGGGTACACAGAAGATTTACGAGGATGGTGCCAGGACTAGATGGTCTGAGCTATAGGCAGAGGTTGAGTAGGCTGTGACTCTATTCCTTGGGGCGCAGGAGGATGAGGGGTGATCTTATAGAGGTGTATAAGATCATGAGAGGAATAGATCGGGGAGAGGCACAGAATCTCTTGCCCTGAGTAGGTGAATAAAGGGCCAGAGTACATAGGTTTAAGGTGAAGGGGAAAAGATCTAATAGGAATCTGAGGGGTAACCTGTTAACACAAACGGAGGTGGATGTATAGAACAAGCTGCCAGAGGAGGTAGTTGAGGCAGGGACTATCCCAACATTTAAGAAGCAATTAGACAGGTACATGGATAGGACAGGTTTGGAGGGATATGGACCAAATACTGGCAAGTGTTGCTGGGACATGTTGACCTGTGGACAAGTTGGGTCGAAGGGTCTGTTTCCACATGGCATCACTCTATAATAATAATAATAAATTTTATTTAATGGGCGCCTTTCAGACATCTCAAGGACACCTTACATGGTAATCGGAATAACATATAATCGGAATATAACAAGTAATAAAGACATCACAGAGACACAAATTAAAAACAGAATTCAATCCAAAAACAGAAAATCAAAAACACAGTGTGAAGAGAGAGCAGCGGCAGCCAAAGCGCGCCAGCGTCCACTCTCTCTTCACGGCAGCCATCTTGGACACAGACCTACAGGACTATAATTAGACAAAAAAATCATCCCCCCACAGTGGATAGCACTGTGGAGGAAGGCACAATGTCCAGTCCCCACCCCATTTGACCCCAAAGTCAGGCCTATTGAGGCCACCGCAATTGCCTCTATGGAGGCCCGATGTCCCTGGCCGTTCTCACCGGGCGGTCTTGTCCCGGCTTCGGGAGAGTCCTTTCGGCGGCTGGGCCACCTGGAATGGCCGCTTCCTGGTTGGAGCCCGCGGCTGCCGAAGCCGACAAGGCCGCGCCGGTTTGGAGCTCCCAGGCTCCCGATGAAAAAGTCGGCGCCGCCTCTCCGCACCGCTGCCTCTCCGCACTGCCACCTCTCTGCTCCGCAGACCCGCAGCCCGGAGATGTTGCTCTCGGCGGTCCAGCGCTGCGACCCAGGCAAGGCGTCGCCCGCTCCGCTCCGCGATGGTGCTTCAACGCTGTGCCGCCGCCGAGGCCGAGGTGCTGGGCGGTCCCCACCAGGAAACGGCGCTCCAAGCCCGCTGGTAGGCCACGAGGACGGGTCGACGGGCAGCCCGGAGAAAAGGCTGCCACACCGACCAGGTAGGGACCTAGAAATAAAGTTTACACCTACCCCCCACATTAAAAAGACCATATCCCCTACAAACAAAAAACAGGACTCACTAAAAACTATTAAAAAAACGAATTTAAAACGGACGGCTGCTGGCTAGCAGCCGTTTACCAAGATGGCTCCTCCTCCCTATGACTCTATAGTGGATGGATAGGCTGGGAGTTTGATCCCTGAGGCATAGGAGGCTGAGGGGTGACGCGATAGGGTATATAAAAACATGAGAAGCATAGTTAAGGTGAATAGTCACTGTCTTTTCCTCAGGATAGAGAAATCCAGAACTAGAGGGCATTGATTTAAGGTGAGAAGGAAAAGATTTAAAAGAGACCTAAGGGGCAATTTCTTCTCACAGAGGGTTGTGTGTATATTGAATAAGTTGCCAGAGGAAGTTGTTGAGGCGAGTACAAATGTGGCAATTAAAAGACATCCAGACACATAGTTGGATAGGAAAGGTTCAGAGGGAAATGGGTCAAACACAGGTGAAAGGGACCAGCTCAGTTGCAAAACCTGGTGGGCTTGAATGAGTTGGGTTGAAGGGCCTACTTCCATACACTATGATTCTAGCTTTATGACTCTATTAAAATGTATTGCAGTGATCTACGGATTATACAAGTAATCGCACGAGTGGCACGTTTATACTTACTTTGGCATTAGAATAATATACCATTAACAAATAGTTATTCAATATAAATTAGGTGAAGTACTTAACAGTACCAGCAAGTGCACAGTGAAATAACGTTGGAACATTACAGAGCATGTAATATTCTAGTACCTTGTCTGTGCTGTGTCAATTTTGGTGTGATATAATCATGTGCAAGTCAACAAATCCTGCACTATTAAAGTCAACAACTTTTTACTTACAGCAAACAAATTTTACAGATCAGTTATAAGTATTTAAGATGCCCATTAAATTATATTTACAATCGAAATCACCATTAAACTACTGCAAATATCCAGAACCTTTCTTTCAGATTAACTAAATAAGATCCTTGTGTACAAAGATTGAGCTCTTAAATATGTAGGGAATTTTTAGTGCAAATTTTCATCATTCAACTGTTTTACCAAAGGCCAATGGCATAATACCTGCCAATGGAACAAAAGTGTTTTTGTGCTTCTTGTATTGTTGCTCAATCTACCCACACCCATTTTTTGCCAGCTTGTTAATGCTACATTCCTTCTTCTCCCTGCTCCCATCAGGAAGAATGTACAGAAGCTTGAAAGCGTGCACCACCAGACTCAGGAACAACTTTTTCCCCTCTGTTATCAGGCTTCTGAACAGCCCTTCCATAGACTAGGGTGCTGTCCGATTCACCTCTACCCCATTGTGAACATTGGATTTTGTCTGTGGAATTGATGTGTTACAATGCTCAGAACTATATTCTGCACGCTGTGTCTTCCTCTTTGCTCTACCTATTGTATTTGAGTTTGCTTGATTGTATTTATGTGTAGTATATCTGATCCGTTTGGATAGCATACTAAACTCTACATTGGTACTTGTGACAATAATAAAGCTAAACTGAAACCTAAACAGTACTGATTTCCTGTTTCTTTCGCAGTGCAGCTGCAGCTTTCCAGTGGTCTGTGGTGGCAATGTGATCCACTCTTACCTATCAATCTTCAACTTGTGACATTGACAATAGACAATAGTGCTCAGCTGAACTGATAAACCCCTGAACTGAAATAGAATTTGAACCCTTAGTTCTCAGAAAAATGATTGTGTTTTCCCAATGAAACTTGGTGAAGGACCCTCTGCTCCTTTAATTAATTTATTATAATTTAAATGTAATGTTTAATCTTCTAGTGGTTTCTGTCAGAATGTAAAAAAATATGTGAAGTACTTAAATGATTTGCTTTTGGTTTTAATGTTGCTGACTGCATAAGTGATTGATCGTGGTAGCAAATGAGAATTGTTGGCTGAACAGGTTTTAGTTCTTTCAATCAACTATCAAAATGTGAGATACATATTTAAATCATGGTATTCTAATTTAAACATAGGTAAGAATGACATAGAGCTCGGGAGGTTAATTTATATTTTGTCTACATATTAAATCCATGTTATGATTTGGGATTTTTCTGCAGAAGGTCCTGAGAGGTGTTAAAATCAGACTTAATGATTTCACACAACATTAGAGAAAGGAACCTTCTTTCTCTGTTAAGAGGCACATAAATGAACATTTGGGACCTGAATTATTCATGTTTGACGAATAATTTCTTACATAAATGTGCAATCATGTTTCCCAGCACAAGAACACATCTTTTTAAAATCTGATCATCAGTTTTTGCTGATTTTGATTATATTTATTCATAGAATATTTCCAAGTAAAAGCGAGAATGAAATCTTGTTTTGTTATTCATATTTGCAATGTAGACCATCACAATTTTGATTCAGTAATTAAAGTGAAAATGTATGACAAAGTTTATGTACAAAAAAGTTAGAGATCACGCACGACCATCAAATTCATCAACATCATTTGTACTCTGAAGAATAAAACTGTTCCACTGAACAATCTTTCTGCCCAAATGGTATTAAATTAGAGGAAGCAGAAGAGGGTTCAAAAACCCACATCAGGCAGATGTTGCCCTTTTAAGCAGGGTTGATTACATTATGAATAGAGCAGACTATGTGTCTGCCATTTCTCATCAGCTTCCTGTGACCTTTCAGGATGAATGCAGTTTCTTTGCCTATTGAAAATGCAACTGTCTTATTTCAATCATTGTCGATGAATGTTATACGATTCACATATCAAATTTGCAGCAAGTATTATTACACCTGTACTGTAACCACCACCCAGCTAAAACAGGTCTTTAACCAGATGAAACTAAATCCTTTCCATCAGCACTACTCCAATTGAGTGCTTAATCTCTATTAGTTTGTCTTCCTTACTTATTCTCCCTGCGGTATCTGTTAATGTTTGAACAAATGTCTTGCTGTTGTTCACAAGAGGCCACAGATTAATGAAACCTGTTCGTACGATAACTCACTACTGCTTCAGTTTCTGCATGCAACCCTTGCAAAATCTATATATTAGAGAGTTTATTCCAGTAAATAAAGATGTTTATCAGCGTTGTTTACATGACAAGAAAAGATCAAACATATTTGTTCACTGGTTCAGAAACCTTGGTTTCTTTGTCACCCCTTGAGACCTTTTGCTTTGAGGAAACATTGTAAGACATTGTCCAATAATATAAGCCTAACTAAGCCATTCATCAATTTATCATTTCCCTCTCTGTATTTTAATAGCTCCCCTGAAATCCTATCACTTTGCTGCAGGATTGATGCAAGTCTCCAGCAATTATCATAATTACAAGCCTGATTATCCACTAATTGTATTATGAGTATTTCGCTATTCACTTCACAAATTAAAGAAAATTAAAGAGGAGTAAGATCCCATGGTGTGGGCAGCATGCCTTTCCTGGTTTACAGATTTCAAAATTCAAGGGAGATAAGCACAATTTGTTTCTATTCCAGTCCACAAAAAACATGTATTATGAAAACAGCAATCTTATCACTGTGCTCATACTTAGAAAAAATCTATTTGCTCTAAACGTGTGAGTCATTTTCTGATGATTGCTCAGAATATCATTGAATATTGATTATGAGAAACATTTATAGTTTTCATTTACAAAATGACACTGTGGCATCTTGTGAAATGCTGCAAAAAAATCGCAGGCTTCATTTCAAAAGTTTTCAATAGTTTCCAATTAAAGCAGTCATATGCATATAAAAGCCAACTGAGATTAAAATAAATTAAATGCAAAGTAGAATTCATTCTAAACATTGTTATTCAGTCCCATTTAAACACATTTGAATTTGGTCAGGCTGGGAGGAGTAGATTTGTTTGAATTAAGTATAAAGTAATATGCAAATCATTATAACCTAAGGCACAATTCAATGAACATTAATTAGCCCAAGAATGTCAAGTTCTTGAAAATGGAAGAGGTTTATCTTCTACGGTCATATTGATGAGTCTGTGTACTCTGGCCCTTAGGATCAGTGGAACTTTAATAGGCATGGGTACATTTATGCTAAGGGTCAACTGGTCCAAGCAAGCTGCTCCATACTCTGCCAACATATTTGTAATTTACATTGAACAGTCATTTATTTATATTTTCTTGCGATTGAGTGATTTTAATCAGATAAATCAGGTCAGAAAGCGGACTATAAAATCAGCAAACTAACTCATTATCTTTAAAATCAAACACTAAGTTGTGTTACTTGTGTTACTTGGAAAAATAATTTTAACAATAATGTTTTGTAGCCCTTTTTGATTTAACAATAAAGAATCTGGACTTATTATTAATAAAATATGAATCAAAGCAGTGGACTCTAAACTCCCACCTCATAACTCCCACTGGATACCCACCTCCCCCTCCCCCTCCCACCTCCCCACCCATTACTCACCTCTTACCCTTCCCTCCTCCCCTCACCACCCTCTTTTGTTCCTATCTGCCATTTCCCCTCCTCATCCAGTTTCATACTAATTTCTGCTCCTATCAGGTTCCAGAATCATGAGCAAATAAATAAATTGCTGGAGGGACTGACAAAGGGTTCTGACCTGAAATGTCATCCCTCCATTCCATCCAGAGATGCTGCTTGACCCTTTGAGTTCCTCCAGCAGTGCCAGCATCTGCAATCTCTTGTGCCTTCTATAGTCTCCAAATGTCGTCTTCACAAAGTCTGTGAAGTGTTTTCCTTAAACCATAATATTCAATAAGGCATTCAGGCAAGTCAGTTAATTTAATTTGCAGATAATGCTACTATTTTAAGGTGCAAGATATTTGCACAACAAAGTTCTATATCCCCTTTGAAAGATTTTGATCCAATTGCAAATTTAACCCATAATTGCATTTTGTGCACCTCAGTAAAGAGAATCAATATTTCATTTCTGTGTGAAATGTGTGACCTATATTTATGTAGTTATATGAATTGCTCTCACAATCGCCCATGTTAATCCAAAAGTTACATGGTATGTTGTTTGATTTTGTATCAAATCAATTAGTTATGAGAAATTTACGAGAAATTTAACTCATGACCTCATTCTCAGATTTGAGAAACCAATAAAGTTTTGAAGAAGCCTGAGTTTTGGAAATGGCAATGAATCAATTGACTAGGTTTATGCTGAAGTAGGCGGAGGTAGAATTAGCCAAGAAGAAATGTGGTTGCTAATTCCAAGATACTTATTCAGAGGTAATTAACCCGGCAGGGGCATTCTCATCACATTACATGTGTATTGTACTTTTCATGCTGGATGTTGTTATAGAAAATAAAATTGTTTGTGCCTTAAGTCTATAATCCTCTGGCATGTGTGGTGATGTTCAGAAATAATTTTGTGATGAAATCATCACAGCGCCAGGGACTGGGTATTGATCCTGACTATGGGTGCTTGTCTGTACAGAGTTTGTACGATGTTCCTGTGACCTGCAAGGGTTTTCTCCGGATTCTCCGGTTTCCTCCCACTCTCCAAAGACGTACAGGTTTGTAGATTAATTGGCTTGGTATAAATGTAAATTATCCCTAGTGTGTGTAGGATAGTGTTAGTGTGCAGCAAAGATCCTATAGCGAAGCAAGATGGCCTACTCCTACGAAAAACACGTAGTACGGTCATGGGCAGATTCTTGGGTAATTATAGGACCCATTTTCGTAACAAGCTTCTGCCATTTTGCTTCTGCCATCTTGCTTCCGCCCAAAGATAGGATCCTTGCTTCCGCCTCCTCTCTCGAATCCAAAGAATCTTCACTTTGGCCATGGCGTCCATGTCTACTAGTCCTGCATTCTGCTCGGCGTAAATTGCTGCAATCGGCAATGTAGGCGACCTGATTTGTCTTTCTTCAGGTTACCCGTTAAGGAGGAAAGGTAAGAAAACATTTATTACTTCTGTGGCATATTGAAAATTTTATTTAACCCTTTCAATCTCTCACTGTAGTTAGATCATAGAGCTCGGATGGTCGAGTCCTCATGGCAACATCCTTGTAAAAAATTTCTTTTTCTTTCTACCTCTCTGTTATTTAATGCAGAATAAGGACATATTGACTGTTTTATACTGAGAATTTTAATAAGTCTGCCCGAACTTTCACTGTAGTTCAGATCTTAGAGCTGGGTGCTCCCCTTAGTCTCAGATACAGTCGAGGCCTCAATAGACAATAGACAATAGGTGCAGGAGTAGGCGATTTGGCCCTTCGAGCCAGCACCGCCATTCAATGTGATCATGGCTGATCATCCACAATCAGTACCCTGTTCCTGCCTTCTCCCCATAGCCCCTGACTCCGCTATTTTTAAGAGCCCGATCTAGCTCTCTCTTGAAAGCATCCAGAGAACCTGCCTCCACCGCCCTCTGAGGCAGAGAATTCCACAGACTCACCACTCTCTGTGAGAAAAAGTGTTTCCTTGTCTCCGTTCAAAATGGCTTACTCCTTATTCTTAAACTGTGGCCCCTGGTTCTGGACTCCCCCAACATCAGGAACATGTTTCCTGCCTCTTGTGTGTCCAAGCCCTTAACAATCTTATATGTTTCAATAAGATTCCCTCTCATCCTTCTAAACTCCAGAGTGTACAAGCCCAGCTGCTCCATTCTCTCAACATATGACAGTCCCGCCATCCCGGGAATTAACCTTGTAAACCTACGCTGCACTCCCTCAATACCTGGAATGCCCTTCCTCATATTAGGGGACCAAAATTGCACACAATACTCCAGGTGTGGTCTCACTAGGGCTCTGTACAACTGCAGAAGAACCTCCTTGCTCCGATATTCGATTCCTCTTGTTATAAAGGCCAACATGCCATTCGCTTTCTTCACTGCCTGCTGTACCTGCATGCTTACTTTCATAGACTGATGTACAAGGACCCCCAGATCCCGTTATACTTCTCTTTTTCCCAACTTGATGCCATTTAGATAGTGCTGGAATAGGTGCAGGAGTACTAGTTGCCTCATGGCAACATCCTTGTAAAAATCTTTTCAAGAGCATTTTCTTTCTACCTCTCTGTTATTTAATGCAGAATAGGAACATATTGACTGCATGATATTTTCTGTAATTTCAGATGTCGACAGTGGGCCCAGAATACTCGCCGACATGATCTCCTACACCGAACTGCGGAGTATTTGTCAAATAACTGCCGTCTTATGTACATTGTGTGAAATTGTGATTTGTTAGCTGCACAAAACAATGCAAATGGCGATTTATTTATTATTGTATCTACGTTGGACGTTTTGCTCTTTGGTGTAAGCAGGGGTGGTGGTATTATTGTGTTACATACGTTGAATTGTACATCATTTTCACTGGTTAGCTGATATGCTGAACACTGCAACCCTGTATATGTCGCGCACAGAATAATGTGAATTATGTAAATCTTACTATGCATGTCAGAAATAAAGTGTTAACCATGTTAATGGATTTCTATTATGAATTATTTTAAATTGAGTGGGTTGGTGCAATATTGGTGCCATATGTTGCTAATGTGTCGTTATCATATATTGAGTGTTAAAAAGAGAAATAAATCACAATAAAAGCGAAAAGATGTTCCTTCCACAGCGTGCGGGGAGTCTGGCCTGGATCAGCACGGCCGAGACACCAAAGTGAAGTTGCGGGGAGGTTTACAATGTTTTTTAATTTAATGTTGTTGATTGTCTAGTCTGAATTAAAGTTCATCATTGGATATAAAAATTGGAAGAAATGTAAATGTGTGTGTTATATTATTATATACATCTATATCACATTCATGTATGTGTGTTCTTTCCAGCACAATCTAATCAGTTGTATGCTCGCTGAATAAAACCATCCTTAAGTTATACATCATTTGTAAATCTTGCTCAAAACAAATTTAATTTTGTGAAATACTTAAATTAGATAGCCCCACCATTACAGACAGATCTCATTCCACTCTCTGGCTATTGGGAAGACCAGACCCATTTTATTGTTGAGAAACAACTTCATAGACACAACAACATTAAGTAACATTCCAAGGCTAGAGCAACTGGAATCTTCATATTGCTATTATTTTCCCAAATACTGCAGTTGTGAACAATGTGATTAGATGAATGAATTACAGAGTGTAAGTGTAATACAGAATCAACTCAAACACAGCATATGAGCCATTTAAAAAGAAATGATTAAAAAAGAAAATTACCAGCGTCAAAATTTATAAACATTTTATTCTTTAACAAGAGTTAACAGAATTATGAACTAACAGAATTATGAATCTAACCCTATATTACACACACAAACCATTCCCCCGCAACGTTGATTACACTGCGAGTCGGGTCGGGTATATTCCGGTTACTGAAATGGACAAAAAAAATGCCCACGTTCCGCTCCGTAGCGTACTACACGTCAGCCCATTGCATTTCCCAGGAGTGGCCTATCTTGCTCCGCTATAGGATCTTTGGTGTGCAGGGTTCGCTGGTCGGCACAGACTCAGTGTGCCGAAGGGCTTGGTTCCACACTGCATCCCTAAAACTGAAACTAAATTAGCACGTGGGTATGCACCTTCTCAAATTAGGGTAAAAGAAAAAGTGTAGTATTTGGATTACACCCCAGCATAATCATAACCACAGAATCAAATCTTTCAGTCAACATTCCAGATTGCTTCATCATGATCTCAGTGTGTGTTCTGTTTTGATCAAAATGAACTGACCAGAACTGGTGGCTCGGTGTCATAGTGCCAAATGGATAATCTTTCACAGCATTCCCACCGTTATAGAAGATGGTCTTCAGCAAATTTGATTCAGAAAATGATGTTAACTAAAGATTGAATGTGCTGAATGCCCAAAGCCCAAGAGCCCAACCAGAATTCCTTCTGTGCTGTTGAAGAAGTCATCATGAGCCAGACTGTTCCAGGGCAACTGCTACAATGCTATCTGCACAATAATGTGGAAACTTTCCTGGGTGCATCTTGTCTGTGGAAAGTGAGTCAAATACAACCTGGCAGATTGCCAACCTATCATTCCATTCTCAGGCATCAGCATCGCCAACAGTGCTATCCGTGGCAAGATTAATTGGGCATTAATCGTCATGCCAGATTAATATGAAGCTGGCATGATTAATCTCCATCATCCATAACCATCTTCCCATGTGCAAGGTATAAATCCAAATTTTGGAGTTTTCTTCTTGTTTCCTTGACTTTAGCTTAATCCATTCATCATAGTGTCACACCGTCAAATGTTACCCTGATGTTAAGGCCCGTTCCTCTCCTCTTTCCTCTGGAATTCAGCTATTAGGTCCATGTCTGGGCATCAGTCAGAAGGTTATTGATCTTCATCAACTTCACCAATTTTCATCCTGCACTCAAATTTACATGGACCATCTCCGACACCTCCCTCCCCTTTCTTGATCTCACAGTCTCCATCACAAGAAATAGACTATTGACTGATGTCTATTACAAACCCACTGATTCCCACAACTATCTATTCACTTCTTGTCACCCAGCTTCCTGCAAAGACTCAATCCCCTTCTTTAGAAAGAGGATTTCTTGGAATGTATGTGGGATAGTTTTCTAAACCAACATGTAGAAGAACCAACGAGAGAGCAGGCTATTCTAGACTGGGTATTGAGTAATAATAATAATAATAATAATAACTTTATTTATAAAGCACTTTAAACAACTACAGTTGCCACAAAGTGCTGTACATGAGAAATCATGAACAAAAAGCTATTACAAACAATTAAAAACCATTAAAAACCGTACAACGAAGGACTATAAAAAACACACTAAAAATTAAAAGACATTAAAAGCACTAAAAACAGGAGCAATGCCTCAGCCAGTGTCGAAAGCCAAAGAATAAAAATATATTTTTAGGGAGGATTTGAAGATGGACAGTGATGGGGCCTGTCTGATGTGCAACGGCAAGGTGTTCCAGAGTGCCGGAGCAGCAACAGAAAAGGCTCTATCCCCTCTGAGCTTCCGCTTAGACCTTGGTACCTCAAGGAGCAGCTGATCAGCTGACCTGAGGCACCGGGCAGGAGCATATAGGTGGAGCAGCTCAGAGAGGTAATGAGGAAGGGTTAGTTAGCAGTCTTGTTGTGCGTGGCCCCTTGGACAAGAGTGACCATAATATGGTTGAGTTCTTCATTAGGATGGAGAGTGACATTGTTAATTCAGAAACAAGGGTCCTGAACTTAAAGAAAGGTGACTTTGAGGGTATGAGACGTGAATTGGCCAAGATAGACTGGCAAATGATTCTTAAAGGGTTGACGGTGGATATGCAATGGAAGGCATTTAAATACTGCATGGATGAACTACAACAAGTGTTCATCCCAGTTTGGCAAAAGAATAAATCAGGGAAGGCAGTGCATCCGTGGATAACAAGGGAAATCAGGGATAGTATCAAAACAAAAGATGAAGCATACAAATTAGCCAGAACAAGCAGCCTACCAGAGGACTGGGAGAAATTTAGAGTCCAGCAGAGGAGGACAAAAGGCTTAATTAGGAAAGGGAAAATAGATTATGAAAGAAAACTGGCAGGGAACATAAAAACTGACTGCAAAAGTTTTTATAGATATGTGAAGAGGAAAAGATTAGTTAAAACAAATGTAGGTCCCTTGCAGTCAGAAATAGGCGAATTGATCATGGGGAACAAGGACATGGCAGACCAATTGAATAACTACTTTGGTTCTGTCTTCATTAAGGAAGACATAAACAATCTGCCGGAAATAGCAAGGGACCGGGGGTTAAATGAGATGGAGGAACTGAGTGAAATCCAGGTTAGCCAGGAAGTGGTGTTAGGTAAATTGAATGGATTAAAGGCCGATAAATCCTTAGGGCCAGATAAGTTGCATCCCAGAGTACTTAAGGAAGTAGCCGCAGAAATAGTGGATACATTAGTGATAATTTTTCAAAACTCTTTAGATTCTGGAGTAGTTCATGAAGGGTAGCTAATGTAACCCCACTTTTTAAAAAGGGAGGGAGAGAGAAAACGGGGAATTACAGACCAGTTAGTCTAACATCGGTGGTGGGGAAAATTCTGGAGTCAGTTATTAAAGATGGGATAGCAGCACATTTGGAAAGTGGTGAATTCATTGGACAAAGTCAGCATGGATTTATGAAAGGTAAATCATGTCTGACGAATCTTATAGAATTTTTCGAGAATGTAACTAGTAGAGTGGATAAGGGAGAACCAGTGGATGTGTTATATCTGGACTTTCAGAAGGCTTTCGACAAGGTCCAACATAAGAGATCAGTATACAAACTTAAAGCACGTGGTATTGGGGGTTCAGTATTGATGTGGATAGAGAACTGGCTGGCAGACAGGAAGCAAAGAGTGGGAGTAAACGGGTCCTTTTCAGAATGGCAGGCAGTGACTAGTGGGGTACCGCAAGGCTCAGTGCTGGGACCCCAGCTATTTACAATATATATTAATGATTTGGACGAGGGAATTGAATGCAACATCTCCAAGTTTGCGGATGACACGAAGCTGGGGGGCAGTGTTAGCTGTGAGGAGGATGCTAGGAGGCTGCAAGGTGACTTGGATAGGTTGGGTGGGTGGGCAAATGCATGGAAGATGCAGTATAATGTGGATAAATGTGAGGTTATCCACTTTGGTGGCAAAAACAGGAAGGTAGACCGTTATCTAAATGGTGGCCGATTAGAAAAAGGGGAGATGCAACGAGACCTGGGTGTCATGGTACACCAGTCATTGAAAGTAGGAATGCAGGTGCAGCAGGCAGTGAAGAAAGCAAATGGTATGTTAGCATTCATAGCAAAAGGATTTGAGTATAAGAGCAGGGAGGTTCTACTGCAGTTGTACAGGGTCTTGGTGAGACCATACCTGGAGTATTGCATACAGTTTTGGTCTCCTAATCTGAGGAAAGACATTCTTGCCATAGAGGGAGTACAGAGAAGGTTCACCAGACTGATTCCTGGGATGGCAGGACTTTCATATGAAGAAAGACTGGATAGACTCGGCTTGTACATGCTGGAATTCAGAAGATTGAGGGGGGATCTTATAGAAACGTACAAAATTCTTAAGGGGTTGGACAGGCTAGATGCAGGAAGATTATTCCCGATGTTGGGGAAGTCCAGAACTAGGGGTCACAGTTTAAGGATAAGAGGAAAGTCTTTTAGGACCGAGATGAGAAAATCATTTTTTACACAGAGAGTGGTGAATCTGTGGAATTCTCAGCCACAGAAGGTAGTTGAGGCCAGTTCATTGGCTATATTTAAGAGGGAGTTAGATGTGGCCCTTGTGGCTAAAGGAATCAGGGGGTATGGAGAGAAGGCAGGGATGGGATACTGAGTTGGATGATCAGCCATGATCATATCGAATGGCGGTGCAGGCTCGAAGGGCCGAATGGCCTACTCCTGCACCTATTTTCTATGTTTCTATGTTTCTATGTTTCTCCCAATTACTCCGTCTACGCCGCATCTGCGCCCAAGATGAGATGTTCCATACTAGAACATCCGAGATGCCCTGATTCTTTAGGGAACGGGGGTTCCCCTCTCCCATCATAGATGAGGCCCTCACTCATGTCTCCTCAGTATCCCGCAGCTCCGACCCTGCTCCCCCTCCTCCTAGTCACAACAGAGACAGAGTCCCCCTAGTCCTTACCTTCCACCCCATCAGTCGTCGCATACAACACATAATCCTCCAAAATTTCCGCCACCTCCATCGGGATCCCACCACTAGCCACGTTTTCCCATCTACACCCTTTTCTGCCTTCCGCAGAGACCGTTCCCTCCGCAATTCCCTGGTTAACTCATCCCTTCCCACCCAAACCACCCCCTCCCCAGTTACCTTTCCCATCAACCGCAGAAAATGCAACACCTGTCCCTATACTTCCTCCCTCGACTCTGTCCAGGGATCCCAACAGACTTTTCAGGTTAGGCAGAGGTTCACTTGCACCTCCTCCAACCTCAACTACTGTATCCATTGTTCAAGATGTGGACTCTTATACATTAGCGAGACCAAACGCGGACTGGGCGATCGATTTGCGGAGCACCTTGGCTCAGCCCGTGTGAACCAACCTGATCTCCCGGTTGCTGGACACTTTAATTCCGGTGTTGGGTAAATTGAATGGATTAAAGGCCGATAAATCCCCAGGGCCAGATAGGCTGCATCCCAGAGTACTTACGGAAGTAGCTCCAGAAATAGTGGATGCATTAGTGATAATTTTTCAAAACTCTTTAGATTCTGGAGTAGTTCCTTTGTGGCGGATGTGCGGGAGTGGGCGCCGTCTGTGTATGGCAGCCTGCCCGCATTCCGTCTCTACACCTTTCTTTATTTTATTTTATTCTAAGTCATGTTAAAAAATGTTAGTGGAGGTCTTCTATGTGGGGGGTGGGGGTGGGGAAGGGGGAAACTTTATTCTTAGTCCCCTACCTGGTCGGAGAGGCAGCATCCCTCCGTGCTGTTTCTTCGCTCCGTCCTCGCGGCCTACCACCGAAAGTGGAGCGGCGTTTTCCTGTCGGGACCGGCTGGGACTACAGCTTCGGCGGCGGTGGCACAGCGCTGGGATGCCAACACGGAGCGGGCGATACCATACCGGGTCGCCGTGCGGTAAGCTCCGGAGCGCTTTGGCCGCCGACTTCCAACATCGCGGAGCTGTGGCTGTGGGCGTCCGGCCGCGGGCGGCGCTGGATTTGGAGCGCCGCAGAGCCATGGATCGAGTTCGCCGGGGTCGGAGCTCCAACCGGTGCGGCATGAGGACTACGAGTGCTGCGGTCTCCGGTCTCCGGGGAGGGGACAGCCGCTCCAGACTTTTCCAAGCCGCTGAGGAATGTTTCACCCGACGCCGATGTTCCATCTTTACGGCAAGAGGGCCCTGAAAATCAACGGACTGGCTGCACGGCCACAAATGGGCCCCGACCTCGGGTGTTTCACAGAGGAAGAGGACTTAACTTTCTGGTGCCTTTCCCCCACAGTGGAAATGTTTTGATTCTGCTGTGGGGGGATGTTTGTGTTGAACTCTATAATATGTTGTGTCCATTTTTATTCTTTTTTTTTAAACCTTTTTCTATGGTTTGCAATGGAACTTATTATTTAAATTATGTGAAGCACTTTGGGGTCAATGCAAGTTGACTTAAAATGTGCTATATAAATAAAGTTTACTTACTTTACTTACTTCCTTAGGATTGGAAGGTAGCTAACGTAACCCCACTTTTTAAGAAGGGAGGGAGAGAGAAAACGGGGAATTACAGACCAGTTAGTCTAACATCGGTAGTGGGGAAACTGCTAGAGTCAGTTATTAAAGATGGGATAGCAGCACATTTGGAAAGTGGTGAAATCATTGGACAATGTCAGCATGCATTTACGAAAGGTAAATCATGTCTGACGAATCTTATAGAATTTTTCGAGGATGTAACTATAAGAGATTAGTATACAAACTTAAAGCACACGGTATTGGGGTTCAGTATTGATGTGGATAGAGAACTGGGTGGCAAACAGGAAGCAAAGAGTAGAAGTAAACGGGTCCTTTTCACAATGGCAGGTAGTGACTAGTGGGGTACCGCACGGCTCAGTGCTGGGACCCCAGCTATTTACAATATATATTAATGATCTGGATGAGGGAATCGAAGGCAACATCTCCAAGTTTGCAGATGAGACTAAGCTGGGGGGCAGTGTTAGCTGTGAGGAGGATGCTCGGAGACTGCAAGGTGACTTGGATAGGCTGGGTGAGTGGGCAAATGTTTGGCAGATGCAGTATAATGTGGATAAATGTGAGGTTATCCACTTTGGTGGCAAAAACAGGAAATCAGACTATTATCTAAATGGTGGCCGATTAGGAAAAGGGGAGATGCAACGAGACCTGGGTGTCATGGTACACCAGTCATTGAAAGTAGGCATGCAGGTGCAGCAGGCAGTGAAGTCAGGACTTTCATATGAAGAAAGACTGGATAGACTCGGCTTATACTCGTTAGAATTTAGGAGATTGAGGGGGGATCTTATAGAAACTTACAAAATTCTTAAGGGGTTGGACAGGCTAGATGCAGGAAGATTGTTCCCGATGTTGGGGAAGTCCAGATCAAGGGGTCACAGCTTAAGGATAAGGGGGAAATCCTTTAAGACCGAGATGAGAAAAACATTTTTCACACAGAGAGTGGTGAATCTCTGGAACTCTCTGCCACAGAGGGTAGTTGAGGCCAGTTCATTGGCTATATTTAAGAGGGAGTTAGATGTGGCCCTTGTGGCTAAAGGGATCAGGCCGTATGGAGAGAAGGCAGGTACGGGATACTGAGTTGGATGATCAGCCATGATCATATTGAATGGCGGTGCAGGCTCGAAGGGCCGAATGGCCTACTCCTGCACCTATTTTCTATGTATCTATGTATCTATTCTCCTTCCCATTCCTTCACACACAGTTCTGTCCTCGGTCTCCTGCATTGCCAGAGTGAGGCTAAACGCAAATTGGAGGAACAGCATCTCATATTTCGCTTGAGCAGCTTACAGCCCAGTGGTATGAATATTGATTTATCTCACTTCTGGTAGCCACAGCATTCCCTCTCTTTCTATCTCTCCTCCACCCAAGTCACAATAGCTTTTCATTTTCACCCTACAAACAGCAAATGGCCTGTTTCTTTTAGCATTATTCCTTTTTTGTATACATTCATTGTTCTTTATCTCTCCACATCACCGTCTATATCTCTCGTTTCCCTTATCCCTAACCAGTCTGAAGAAGGGTCTCGACCCCAAACATCACCCATTCTTTCTCTCCAGCGATGCTGCCTGTCCTGCTGAGTTTCTCCAGCTTTTTGTGTCTATCCAATTATTGATGAATACGTGCTGCTTTATAGCTCTTCTGCTACAGTTTCTGCCAATCTGCTTATGTTTGAGAGCAGAGCATTTGGGCAGATTGGATTTGTCCTGTTTTAAGGCAAAGCCAACTCTAGCATCTTACAGACAGCGTCAGATGTCAGTTTTACGACTGTACCTGTACAGCTTAAGCTGGAGAAGCAGCTAGTTCTGGAGCTCAAGTCTTCAATACCACAGCTAGGAATGCTGCTGCTGACTTCTGGGATATATCATTGCTGCAATAGTGCAGTTACACAACTCTGTATTTAAAGGGAGAAAACATCTCATCTGCAGGAGTAGGCAAATCTGGAGCTGAGTTCCCAAAATATTGGGATTCACAGACAACATCCATGTTGTTCTAGATACCTTTAGTTTTAGTTTAGAGAAACAGCCCATCAAGTCCACACCGACCAGCGATCACTTGTACACTAGTTCTATCCTAGACACTCGGGACAATTTACAGAAGCCAATTAACCTCCAAACCTGCAAACCGGATCACCTGGAGAAAACCGGATCACCTGGAGAAAACTCACAGGAAGAATGTATAAACTACGTACAGACAGCACCTGTAGTCAGGATCGAACAGTAAGGCGACAACTCTATCACTGTGCCTTGTGCCGCCACTCTAGTAACTTTCTGCAAGGTGTATATGGCTACTGCACTGTCACTTCCGTATCCCAAAATAGAATGAATATGCCTCCTGTGTGCACAGCTCTCGGTTATCTGATGCCATAGAAACAGATTCCCAACCACCCCTTCCCCCTACCCCTTTCCTGTAACTAGAAGAGTTCAGTTAACATTGTGGAGAGTTTTTTTTTTTAAGTGCTGCAAAGACAGCAGCTGTTGGGCTGCATGTTGAAGACTAAATGAACTCACAAAACGTCAATACAGAAGGTGGAGCCAACACATATTAATGTTCCATGAATCTCATGATTGAAGTTCTCACTCTTTATGCGACTTTCACAAACAACATTCAAATGCCCACAATGCTATTATAATTCCAAACATAGCATGATAAGAAATGATAAATAATCCATTCTACTTTGGTATCTTGTTAAATCTATTCAATGTAAAATCTGATATAGTAGCGGGTGACATAAAGTCATAGAGTGACATAGCACGGAAACAGTCCAATCTCGATCAACTCATCCATGCCGAACTAGATGCCCCTTCCAAGTAACTCTCATTTGCTTGAGTTTGGCCCATAATGCTCTAAAACTGTACCTGTCCCAACGTGTTTTATATGTTGTTATAGTACCTAGCTCAGCTACCTTGTCTGCTCCATGTACTCAACAACCTCCACCAACATGTCTCCTGCTGCACCAGAGGACCAAACACCCTCGACCACTGCTACACCACCATCAAGAATGCCTATCGCTCTATCCCTTGCCCTCACTTTGGTAAATCCAACCATACCGCGGTGCTGCTTCATCCTGCCTACAGGCAGCAATTAAAGAGCGCACCCCAGAGGTGAGGACTGTACAGAGCTGGTCGGGGAGAGGTACAACTCCAGGACTGTTTGGAGTCTGTAGACTGGACAATGTTCAAGGACTCGGCAACGGACTTGAACGAATACGTCATTGTCGTTACAGACTTCATAAAGAAATGTGTGGAGGACTGCATCCCTACAAAAACCTTCCGAGTGTTTCCCAATCAGAAACCATGGATGAACTTTGAGATCCGCACTCCGGGCATCAGGCACCGGGCATTCATGTCTGATGATACAGTGGTCTACAAGAAGTCCAGATACGACCTTGGTAAGGCCATCAAAAGGGACTTCTGCTCGAAACTGGAGAATGAGACAGATGTTCGGCAGCTGTGGTGGGGCCTGAATGCAATCACCTCCTACAAGGAAAAATCAGGAGGCAGTTCGAATGTCGGCGAAACATCACTCCCTGACGAGCTCAATGCGTTTTAAGCACGCTTTGATCGGGAGAACACTGATGTGCCTTGCCGAGCCCCCATTCGCTGTGATGATATTTCCATCTCAGTCACAGAGGCCGACGTCAGGAAATCCTTCAGAGGGGTAAACCCTCGAAAAGCGCCTGGACCTGATGGTATACCCGGTCGTGTTCTAAAAACCTGTGCGGACCAACTGGCTGGAGTTTTTACGGACATTTTCAACCCCTCACCTCTGAGGTCTGAGGTCCCCACCTGCTTTAAAAGGGCATCAATTATACCAGTGCCCAAGAAGAGTAAGGTGACGTGCCTCAATGAATATCGACCAGTGGCACTAACGCCTGTGGTGATGAAGTGCTTTGAGAGGTTGATCATGGCTCAAATCAACTCTCAAAAACCTGGACCCACTGCAGTTCGCTTACCGCCACAACAGATCAACCGTGGATGCGATCTCGCTGGCCCTCCACTCCGCTCTGGACCACTTGGACAACAAAAACTCATATGTCAGGCTGCTATTCATTGATTACAGCTCGTCCCTCCCTCCTACGCCACAGGGATCACCTGGGCCGTCTTCCAGTTCATCTGGGGCTCGAGGATAGACCAGGTGCGATGGGCCACAATGCACAAGTCAGCAGACAACGGGAGTAAATGCGTGCCCAACGTCGCCCTCACCCTGATGGCCAACTTCATGTGTGGCTGCATCAGGCGGAGTGTAGAGCCAAGGCACGTGGGCACCAAGTGTCACTACCTGCTGAGGTTCTACCTGTCCCCGGTGTTGCGAAGGATGGGCAAAATGAGTGGGAAAATGAACCTCACGCTCCTGTCTCCCCCTTCTCTCTCCCCTCTTCTCTCTCCTCCTCTCTCTCCCCTCTTCTCTCTCTCTTCCTCTCTCTCCACTCTTCTCTCTCTCCTCCTCTCTCTTCCTCTCCTCTCCCCCCTCTCTCTCACTTCTCTCTCCCTCCCTTCTCTCTCTCCCCCTTCTCTGCCCCCCCCCCTCCCTTCTCTCTCACCCCTTCTCTCCCCCTTCTCTCCGCCGTCTCCACACGTGGGAGCGTCCCACAGTCACTGCCCGGGATGCACCGCCATCAGACCCCAACCTCCACACCAGGTGATTCCCACGCACAAAACATGCAGCATCTCTCGAGAGAAGGAATGGGTGGCGTTTCGTGTAGAGACCTTTCAGACGCACTCAGAAGAATGGGTGGAGACGGAGGGGAGAGAGAAGGGGGAGAGAAGGGGAAAGATAGATGGGAGAGAGGGGGGGGAATCACCATGGTGTGGGGGTTGGGGTCCAATGGCGGTGCATCGCGGTCAGTGACTGTGGGATGCTCCCGCGGGTGGAGAAGGAGGAGAGAGAGAAGGGGGAGAGAAGAGGAG
This sequence comes from Amblyraja radiata, assembly GCF_010909765.2. Taxonomy (NCBI): domain Eukaryota; kingdom Metazoa; phylum Chordata; class Chondrichthyes; order Rajiformes; family Rajidae; genus Amblyraja; species Amblyraja radiata. Next base: position 76,512,777 of record NC_045959.1, on the reverse strand, counting down.
AGAGAGTAGGGAGAGGGGGGGGCGGGAGAGAGAAAGGGAGAGAGAAGGGGAGAGAGAGAAGGGAGGGAGAGAGAAGGGAGAGAGAGGGGGGAGAAAGAAGGGGGAGACAAGAGCGTGGGGTCATTTTCCCACACAAGCCATAGGTGACTGGGCAATCTAAACCCAAGCACCAAGTTGAAAGCGGCCAAAGGTGTGCAGCCCCCACTCTCCCACGGCCTCCCTCCACGGGCTGCGGGTCGGGTGGAGCGGAGGTTTGGGACAATGTCCATGCCTTCACAGTGATGTGATGGACGCGGGGGTCTGGACCAATCGCTGACAAGTCCCGCCACCCTGGCATTGTCATGTCCGTTATTGGACTTTTTTGTTGAGCGGCAGTCTTGTAGGCGACGCCGCCTTTCAGGTAGGTGGCATTTCGACAGAGCGGTCATTCGGTAAGTTTGCTTTTAGGTAGCGCAGCTTTTCGGTTCTTTGGCTTTTAGGCGTCTCGCCCTTTCTGTTAATTTGCATTTAGGCATCCCATCCTTTCAGTTAGTAATCATTTCGTCTTCGGACCATTTCGGTTTATTGGCGTTTCGGCCTCATTTCCATTCGGTTCTTTGGCTTCGACTTCTTTGCTTCGGCATCTTGTCCGTCGGCGCCACGTCCGGGTACTGATGCCTCGTGTCTCACCAAGATCCTAGGTGTCAACTCCAGGTAAGTAGTGGAATATTGCGTTGCGGGTGTGCCTGTTTCTCCGGGCCGGGGAGGGGGGGGGGCTGCGGTGACCGCAGCACGGAGTCGGAGCCTCGCTGCGTGGGAGGGACAGAGAAGGGGAGGGAGGGAGAGAGAGGGGGGATGTGAGAGGGGGAAAGGGGGGGTTGAGACAGGGGGGGGAGACAAAGGGAGGGGAGGGGGAGAGAGCGACAGGGGGAGAGAGAGTGAAGGGGGAAGGGGGAGAGAGCGATGGGGAGGGAGAGAGAGGTGGAGGGAGAGGGAGGAGGAAGGAGAAGGGGGAGAGGGAAAGGGGGATTATCTTTAGTGAGATTTCAAAATTAAGGTAGGTTTTATAGGAATTATATTTTCGCCTCCATATGAATAATATCAACCAATTGGAACTGCATTCTTTTCCTTGATAACAATACTGAAAAATATGTATTCCATAGTTTGCGACTCATTTTGCATCATATTTTTAATGTGCACACACTAACACATTCAAACGGTAACAGGCAATCAAATCAACACACAAAAGATTTTCTAAAAAAAGGTTTTATTTACTGCAAAAACTTACAGTATTTTATTTGCAGCGTTTGCATGCTCCTTTATAACATTTCACATAACATTTTACAGTACAACTTGATTATTAAAACAAGGACAGCTTCAATTCTTGATTTAAAAAAATGGATATAACAATGACCCCAATCATTCCATTCCAACCACTCATTACTCTTGACTCAACCAAAATTATTTCTGATATATTGGTCATAAATTTGGTGCAAAAATGCTCCAAAATAAGGCTCAGAATGCACCAGAGAGCATCTAAAACCCCAGAGCTTCCAGGGCCCTTAGGCGGGCCCTGGACCCCAGCCGCAAGGGTATTTGAGCTTCACGCTTGTGATATGCGCTGCGTGCACTTATTTCACATAAAATTTTTGTAATCCAGCCATGCCACCCCCCTTTTTAAAAAGGTTCGTACGGGCCTGGTGTATAATATTTTTGACACTGTCATAGGCCTTTCTTACATTTGCTGTCACAACGCACTGTAGTCTCTAAACAACATTTCAATAATTTTCCTTGCCATCCATTTCAGAATAATTGTGTTTTCAGCCGATAACTTGACACTAGCACTGGCAATAAATAAAAAGTGCAGCTTTCCAGCCCTTATATCATTGGCCACGCTCGGCTGCACATCGGTATCCTCAAGTCTAATGTCTTAGATCAGACATTACTGGCTTTACCTCGCACTAAACGTTATTCCCTTATCATGTATCTATCCACTCGAATTTAATCATGTGTTGTCTTTCCGCTTGCTGGTTAGAACGCAACAAAAGCTTTTCATTGTACCTCGATACACCTAACAATTAACTAAATTGATATCCGCTCCTTTGTCTCTCTGCCACTGGAGCCAAATTAGCCTTACAATCCACACTCATTAATATCTCTCCCACCCTGGGTGATTCCCCTCATTTGCTCCCTGATGAAGGGTCACCAGATTTGACTGACCTGCATGAACTACTGAGTTAAATTGGTGCAGCACAACGTAACCCATCCCAAACTAAATCTGAATGTTTTGGCAGAAGACAAATCAGGTCCCCATCAGGTACAGGTGAGTAGTTGGCATTGACTCTTAAGCACTTCACATAGATGTTCACTGAAAATAAATTGTTGACAGTCTTGGTGTTATATCTTAACATACAAAAACGATGGTGGCTGAGTTTTGTTCTTTAGGAAATATGTTTATTTGGTTCAGGCCTAGCGATGCACATATCTGCCAATGAAGCCCTTACAGAGGTCAACCAAAATGACATCTACCAAAGCACACAACTGTGCCACCAGAAAATCACCAGGAGAACTATGAACCCTACTAGATTGGAGGGGACAACTTTCAGTCACATAAATTTAGATGTGCATATATTAGGTATGTTGCAAAGCTTACCTGAAGCGTCGAGGAAAATCTGTCGCTGCGGGTGTGCGCGATTTTGGCGCCGTTTAGAGGGGGGCGGGTTTAAAACGCGATTTTCTCTAGGCTGTTCAAATCGAAGATGTTCAGCCTAGTTAATTATTAACGAAAAATCGCTGAAAGACCCCGTCACAAAAGCTAATATTAGTTTTAAAGGCCTCGTAAAATAGTTATAGTAGTTTAAAAATCAATCTCTAAATCCGCGACCGCCAGCAACCGCAGGGTCTCATAAAGCAAATAATTGAAGGTATGCTGTATATTTTTACATTAAAAAGGGCTTCTAAAGATCCCTTTATACAAAGTTTAATATTGCGAGTAGCTCATTTTGGGCCTATTATATCCCGCAGTATTTTTCTGGGCATTTGAGGGCACAAATCTACCGCAATGTGAACGTTCTAAACCAGCGCTTTCACAGGATCTCACTAGAAAGCTGATTTAAATGGGCATTTATTTACAGCAATTGAACACTAAATTCCTTCCATTTGGTCTATAAATTAATGTAAATGAGATTTTAAAATCATGTTTTATTGTGAATTATTTGTGAATATTATTTGGACATTTAGGCTATTTAAAAATGTTAATCATTTATTAAGAAATGGATAGATGTTTAGATCTAGTAATTGAAGTCTGAAATTAGCTACAATTAGGTAACTAACTAATTATGTGCTTTAATTTCAGGTCATCCAAGTAAGATTATTTTATATTTGTTTCAGAATGCTTCAATCTATGATAACTGAAAATTTCATTCAGTTCTCTTAATTTTTAAGAAAGTTATGGGCTTTTGACTGTTCACGATCACAGCTTTTTTGTTATGTCCATAGAAAATCAATAGGGAACAAGATGCTCATTTCCCAGTATGAAAATGGCCATAACTTTTTAAATACTTGAGATATGAAAGTGAATTAGGTGTCAAATTAAACTTATTTTTATGCTTTATCTGATGGGATAAATTGCAGACTTGATTTTTAAAATCTCAAAATTTTGTAACATTGCAACATATATCACTGTACAAATTGTATTTATTATTGCACTAGTATGTTATAAAGATAAAACGGTTGTCTTTGTTCTCCCAATTATTATTTAACACATATTAATTCTATAAAGAAGACATTAAAAAAATGTAATTCATGTATATTTGAAATACAAATATATGCAGCTGACACACACAGCTTTAAGCAGATACTAGACTAAGTGGGACCCGTTGAGTCCCAGCTTCAAATGGGAGGGCTGGTCCCCCAATGCAATATTCAACCTCTCCACCAATTCCAATATTGTTTACCAGTGGGGGGGGGGGGGGGGGGGGGGGGGGGGGGGGGGGGGGGGGGGGGGGGGGCTCTCTGGTGTGCTAGCATGGTGTTGTGGGCCGAAGTGTCTGGTTTCCTGAGGACTAGTATGGACATTGTGGGCCAAATGGATTCTTGGGCTGGCAGCTCAGTCACTGAGACCACACACACACATTCACTCACTCACTCACTCACACACACACACACACACACACACACACACACACACACACACACACACACACACACACACACACACACACACACACACACACACACTCTCTCACACACACACTCACACACACACACTCTCTCTCACACACACACACACACACACACACACACACACACACACTCTCACACACACACTCACACACACACACACACACACACACACACACACACACACTCTCACACACACACTCACAAACACACACACACACATACACACACAAACACACACAAACACATACACACACACATACACAAACACACACACACAGGAACTCACACACACTCACACTCTCACACACACACACACACTCACAGAAGCTTACACACACATGTGCACACACACACTCACACACCCACACTCACACACACACTCACACACACACACACACCCTCACTCACACACATACACTCACTGACTCACACACCATATATATGGCAGTAAACCCTCTTGAATACTCACACGGCTGAGCGCGGCCTCTCCACTTTGGGGATTCCTCAGTCAGTGGCACTTCCGCAATCAGTGCGACCTCTCCACTCACCGGAAATTACGCAATCAGCGCGACCTCGGCACTCACCGGAAATTACGCAATCAGCGCGACCTGTCCACTAAGCGGAAGTCACGAAATGAGCGGGACTTTTGAACCAAACACAGTCGGACCTAATAAAGCATTTATTCCTTCCAAACACAGTCAGACCTAATAAAGCATTGCAGTTTCAAGCACAGACAGGGCAGCTGGCCAAACAACTCATGGCATTGTCGTTAAGGGCTAACAAATCATTTATTGCAAGTACATTGCAGACTCACAGTTCAGTTGATTCACAGCTTAGAATGAGAGTCGTGGCCTCTCCCTCGCGATCTCGCAGAGTGACTGAGTCACGTCCAGGCATCTGGGGTTTTATAGTCCTGCCCTCCCCCCGGAAGGGGCGTTACCTCCATCGCGGTGATTGACAGGCGAGAGGATCTCAAGGTTTTATAAACACTCATAACTTTTTTATTTTTCATCGATGGGAAAAATCCTCGGGGCTTGCTCAGCGGAGGAGGACAGTGAGTAAGATGGCCTAAAATCATAGCGATATATGGTAGCGCTTTTTCTAAAATCAATATACATCGCAGACAGGAAGCGGTCAAGATGAGACTTTTAATTATATAGGTTGTGTATGATATGAGGTTTAACACCTGTTAGCAACATCGCAGACTCCCAACTTGTAGTTGTTGCATTAATGTTTTGCTAAGAAAGGATTTCATATTGATTACTTTACCAATGCAGATGTTTTAAATGCACAATAGTCCTTAGGCAAGATTTTTGAAAAGGTTTCACTATTTTCACAGCTGGAATACTGCCATAGAATAGTGAAAGCAGAAATGTGGAGAACGAGAGAGTGTATAAGGGTCCAGCGTTAGTGGCTAGGAATATGATAAGGAAACGTTTGTTAAGGGTGAAAGCATGTTTTGGCAGGTTCTCCAGTACAAACATGCAAACCTGCAAATTGAATGCCTGGGAATAGAAGGAGAGTTTTAATGTCTGATGCATTGATAATTTAGGCCTCTTATGTGTGGTATAGGGACAGTCTAAGTTAATTTTACTTCAATTAACTCGAGCTTGCTGTATCCACAATAAGAACCTTGTGGATTAATAGTCAAAGATTAGAGCATATTTAGGAACTAGACATTTGAGTTACATTAACAGAGGATTAAATTAAGCAAATCTGATTGTAGGTGGCCTGAAGGTTTATTTATGCTGGATGTCAGGTCATGTATGGTTATGGTTAAAGTTGAATGTTTTGTTGTCATTTACAACTTGTCAAAAAGATTAAAGAGAATAATAAAGGCTAGTATTTGTTATTTTAATGCAATGTTCCTTGATAATTTCCAGCAAGACCAGATGAGCTGGAGAATTTGAAGCATCCCAATGGATAAAAGCAACGATGTGAATATTCTAAGTATGGACTTTCTTTAGGAGGGTGAAGCACACAAAATGTCCAGCCCAGAGCACTAAAAACCTGTGTAGACTAACTGGCTGGAGTTTTCAATATCTCTTCAGCTGTTCACTTCTGCAATCTGTGGTTCCCACCTGCTTCAAAAGAGCTTCTCTTGTACCAGTGCCCAAGAAGAGAATGGTGACCAGTCTCAATGATTGCCGTCTGGTAGCACTTACATCCACTGCAATGAAGAGATTCGCGGGATTGGATATGGCGCATATAAACTCCAGCCTCAGAAATGACAAGGATCCATTCAATTTGCTACATCACTGCCTGTTCAGTCCACACCGAACCATCTGGATAACGGCAACACGTGTGTCAGGCTGCTGTTCAAAGCCTACACATTGGCATTCAACACAATTATTCCCTCCAAATTTTCATCAACTACCAGAACTTGTCCTTTGTACCTCCCTTTGCACAATCTTTGACTTCTTCATTAGCAGGACTCAATCAGTGCGGATTGGTAACATCTCCTCCTCACTGGCCATCAACACAGGTGCACCTCGAGGCTACGTGCTTTGCCCCTAGCTCTATTCTCTTGACACCCGTGACTGTGCAGCTACCCTAGCTCCAATGCCATCAATAAATTCACCTACAAAACAACTATTGTTGGCTAAAGTCGTCATAGAAGAATGAGATAGAACACCTGATTGAGTGGTGGCACACCAACAAACTCTCACTCAACGACAACAAAACCAAGAAACTAATTGTTGATTTCTGAAGGAGGAAGTTTGGTGGTCATGTGCCAGTTTTCAATGGTGAGTTAGGCACTTCATGCTCTATCCGGGGCAGATATAATAATGAAGAAAGCATGATAGTGCCTCAACTTTCTCAAAAATTTAAGGAGATTTGGCTTGTCACTGTTTAAGGAGATTTAAGGAGATTTGGCTTGTCACTGAATGCTATCACAAACATCTGCAGATGCACTGTTGAATGTATCTTGAATAGTTGCATCATGGCCTGGTGCAGCAATTCCAATGCTCAAGAATGCAAGAGGCAGGAGGGAGCAGTGGACTCAGCCCAGTCCATCATGGGCACAGCTCTCCCCATTACTGCAAGCATCTGCATGAGGTACTGCCTCATGAAGGCGACATCTATCATCCAGCCCAGGAGCAATGGTACGCAATGCCGCACAACCAGGCTCAGGAACAACTATTTTTCTACAATTATAACGATACGATACGATCTGATAAAATGTATTCATCCCCGGAAGGAAATTGGTCTACAAGGTACACAAAATCTTGAAATTAAAAGTGAAAACAAAAAGGAAAAGACAAGTGACTGTTGGCTGGCTGCCGTGTGCACAGCGCCTTCACTGGAACAAATGAACAAACAAACAAACACAGACTTATCCCCTGGAAGGAAGATTCTAAACTAGAGTGCCCCCCCTCACCAACACCGGGTCCCCCTTTATTCTTCCACTGTGCCTCACAGCGGTCCCCTCATGCTGGGTCCCCATTGTTCTTCACCGTGTTCCCCTCATGCTGGGTCCCCATTGTCTTCCCCTCCCCCTCACGGTGATCGCCCGCGAGGCCCCACCGCCACCGAGGCTCCCTTTGCCACTGAGGCTCCCGCCGTCGTTAATGCTTCCAGTGCTGCCGCCGAGGCTCCCACCGCTGCCACCTCTGAGGCTCCTTTGGCTCAGACAGGCATCGCTGCCCGGCTTCACCACAGTCCCCTGCGAGACCTGTGGGGCAAGTCGGGCCTACAGGGGCACGTCCCGGTCTTCAGTCGTCGTTCTGGTCATCAGCTGCGCGGTTGCTCGGCAGGTCGACTGGGCCCGCACGGCTCCCCGGGACACTCCCGTCACGTGCACACGTCCCCGGGACACTCCCATTGCACGAGCAGCTCCCAGGGACACTCCCACCGCATGCACGGTTCCCTGGGACAATTCATAATCTTCATGAATTGACCTGCACAACCTTAATCCTACTTTGGCAATGGAATACTACAAGCTACTCCTTGCATTTTGTGTTATTCACTAATATCTTGGTGTTGCACAGACTTTTTATTTTCACTGACTTGTATACAGTATAATTTATGTTTTGTTTTGGCTGAATCAATAAACATGTGATGCCACTGCAAGCAAGGTTTTCATTATATCTGAACCTCCCTCACTCCACTTGTGAACGTGACAATAACTCACTTGAGTTGACACTGCAAAATGAAATTCCTATGTGATTCGTTGTTCACTTCCTAGTAGTTCAAGTTTCCAACTGAGCAATTTCTGGAGGTATTTCCCAAATATAATTAATAATAATTGTCAATTATCGCATTCATCACAAAAACAGATATGCCAGGGTGTTGTTCACATTACAATCATCCCCTTCAACCCAGTTACCAAGCTCACGAAACTAGGTCTCTGTGCATCCCTCTGCAACTGGTTCCTCAACTTCCTCATCCACACACCACAATCTGTACAACACTTCCACCTCAATAACCATCAGCACAGGAACACCTCAAGACTGCATGCTCAGCTTCCTTTTATACTCACTCTACACTCGTGGCTGTATAGCCAGACACAGTTCCAACTCCATCTTCAAATGCACTGACAACACCACCATTGTTAGATTCACCAGCGCTAACACCGTTGGTGGATGAATTACAGATGACGATGAGTCAGAGTATAGGAGGGAGATCGAACAACTGACCAAATGGTACAGAATAACAACCTTCCTTTCAACGTCAGTAAAACCAAGGAACTGATTGTTGACTTTGGAAGAGGAAGATTGAGCATCCACAAACCTGTCTTCTTCTGGTGGTGGAGAGAGTCAAAAACATCAAATTCTTGGGCATGCATATCTCTGATCTGGCCTGGAAAAAGCACATTGATGCAATCATAAAGAAAGCGCCAGCAACGCTTCAACTTTTTAGAAGATTAAGGAGACTTGGTATGTCAACAAAAACTCTCCTGAACTCATAAGGGTATAGAGCACATTGACTGGTTGCATCACAGCTTGGTTCGGCAACTCGAACGCCCAGGAACGAAGAAGATTGCAAAAAGTGGCAAAGATTGCCCAGGCCATCACGGGTACTGACCTCCCCACCATCATTGGGATTTACAGGTGTTGCTGCCTCAAAAAAGCAGCCAGCATCATCAGAGACCCACACCATCCTGACGACACACTCATTTCATTCCTGCAATTGAGAAGATGGAACAGGAGACTGAAAACCATAACATCCAGGTTCAGAGGAAACCTCTTCTCTACAACCATCAGGCTATTAAGCATTACAACCTCCAATATATATATATATATATATATATATATATATATATATATATATATATATATATATATATACATACACACACACACACACACACACACACACATATATATATATATATATATATATATATATATATATATATACATATATACACACACACATATATATATGTATATATATATATATAGTGATATATATATAGTGAACTTTTTTGTGTTTATTACGGTGTTTACAGAGTACAATATTTACATATCAGTTGTGCTGCTGCAAGTAAGAATTTCACTATTCTGTTTCAGGATATATGACAAAAAACACACTTGACTCTTGACTCAGTAAGTTGTGAGTGTCACTCCTCCCTTTCAATCCCCCCTCTCGTCTTTGGCACTAACTTCTGGACAGCACCTGTAAGACATCTGGTATAAGCTTACAGGGCTGCCAACATTGGGTGAGAGTTGGGAGTGAGAAATTGCGAGAGACCAAGCCCGAGGGAGTATAGCGACCGGGGGGGAGGAGGAGGGTGTCACCCTCCCATTGGTACGGAACATTTGCATTTTTCAGCTTGAAATTGTGCAATATGGTGCATACTGTAGCGAGTCTTTTAACTTACACTTGAATGCAATATATATGCTTTAAAATGGATTGGAGCGTTTTTGAAAGGGGGGAGGCTGTGCTATCACTGATCACTGGCCTTGGGGGTACCCGGTGAGGGAGTGGAGCAACCGAGTGGGGAGAGGGTGTGGAAGAAGGGTGTCCCCCCTCCCAAGGTTTCCTTTTTGAAATTTGATGTATTAAAATCATGTTTTAGTGCACTGTAGAAGTATGATTTCAATGTTTTTTGTATGAAGTATTTTTAAGAGGTAACTTTTTAAGGGGTAACTTTATCCACACAAAGGATGATGGGTGTATGGAACAAGCTGCCAGAGGAGGTAGTTGAGGCAGGGACCATCCCAACATTTAAGAAAAAGTTAGACTGATACATGGATAGGACAGGTTTGAAGGTATGGACCAAAAGCAGGTGGCGTAGCTGGGACATGTTGGCGGGTGTGGGCAAGTTGCACCGAAGGGCCTGTTTTCACACTGTATCACTCTATGACTACATTATACCTCCACCATGCATGAATGCTTCAAAATCAAGTGATCGAGTTTTATTGCCATATACTCAAGCATAGAAACATAGAAAATAGGTGCAGGAATAGGCCATCGGCCCTTCGAGCCAGCACTGCCATTCAATATGATCATGGCTATTTATCTAAAATCAGTACCTCTTTCCTGTTTTTCCCCATATCCCTTGATGTCGTTAGCCCCAAGAACTAAATGTAACTCTCTCTTGAAAACATCCAGTGAATTGGCCTGCACTGCCTTCTGTGGCAGAGAATTCCACAGATTCACAACTCTCTGCGTGAAGAAAGTTTGTTCTCATCTCAGTCCTAACCGCCCCCGCCCCCCCCCCCCTTATTCTTAAACTGTGACCCATGGTTCTGAGCGCCCCCAACATCAGGAACATTTTTCCTGCAGTTACAGTAAGTGAAAATCTAGCAGGCAAGCAGGATGCTTTCTCCAACCACCCCCATTTGAAGTCCACTATCTTCCACCGTATCTACCCAGTGCTTGGTACTTACTTCCAGCAGCCACTGGTTATCCTCCAGGATGCACTGAGACCCAGCCCGGCAAACACTCTCCAGCCCCGCTCCCCATCCGCATCTGTCCCCGCAGCTGCTTCCAACGCCCATGCAGTTGATATGAGTTTTGAAATTTTCGTTGATCACAGAATTTCTCACAACAGAGCGAGAGAATTTGGTGAAATGCGTGATTCTCATGCTCAATGCATGGGAGTTGGCAGCCCTGCCTCTCTATCCCCCTCTCCATCTCCCCCCCTCTCTCCCTCTGTCTCTCCTCTCTCCCCTGTCTCACCCCTCTCACTCTCTCCCCTTCCCTCTCTCTTCTCTCTCCCCCACTCTCTCTCCCCCCTCTCTCCCCCTCTCTCTCCCCTCTCTCTACCCCTCTCTCTCTCCCTCTCTCTCTCTTCCCCCTCTCTCCCTCCCACCTCACTCTCCCCCTCTCTCGTCCCCTCTCTCCTCTGTCTCCCCCTCTCCCCTCTCTCCCTCTCTCTCCCTTCTCTTTCTCCTAACTCTCTCTCCCCTCTCTTTCCCCTAACTCTCTCTCCCCTCTCTTTCCCCTAACTCTCCCCCCACCCTCCCTCTCTCTCCCCCCCCCTCTTTCTTCTCTCTCTCACCCCCTTCTATATCTCTCCCTCTCTTCCCCCTCTCTCCCCCCTCTCTCTCTCTTTCTCCCTCCCTATCTATCTCTCCCTCTCTCTCCCTCCCTACACACTCTCCCCTCTCTCTGTGTCTCTCCTCTCACATCTCTTTCTACCCCCCCCCTCTCTCTCATCTCTCTCTCCCTCTCTCCCCCATTTCTCCCTCCCATTTCACTCTCCCCTTGGCTCTCTCTCCCCTCTCTCTTTCTCCTCTGTCTCTATCTCCTCTTTTTCTTTGCCCCTCCATCTATCTCTCTTTCCCCCTCTCTCCCTCTCTCCCTCTCTCCCTCTCTCTTTTACCACCCCTCTCTCTTCCCCCTCTCTCTCCCATTCTCTCCTACCCTCTCCTCCCTCTCCACCCCCTCTCTCTTCCCTCAGTCTTCCCTCTCACCCCTCTCTCTCTTCCCTCTCTCTCTTCCCCCCCTCTCCCACCTCACTCTCCCCCTCCCTCTCTCCTACCTCTCTCACCCCCTCCCCCTCTTCTCTCTCTCCATTCACGCCCCCTCTGTCTCTCCCCTCTCTCTCCTCTCACCCCCCTCTCTCTCTCCCCTGTCTCCCTGTCTCCTTCCCCTCTCTCTCTCTCCACCTCCCTTTGAGAGTCTGTCCCTTCGGCACAGAGACTCTCGCGGCAGTGGCAGCGACGCTTCCGAAGGCTCCGCGGCCCGGGACACTCGCACTGTCCAGAGTGCTCCATGGCCAGAGCTGCAGCGAGCGACTCGCAGCGCCGCAAACACTCGACAGCGCCACAAACACTCGCAAGTCCCCGCTCCCCGCATCTGTTCCCGCTGCTGGTTCTGCTCCCATCCCTCCCGCAGCCCCGGCTCTCCAACACCCGCGGACCATGCAGTTTATCCGAGTTTTGAAATTTTCGTTGATCACAAAATTTCTCACCACTGAGCGTGAGAAATTTCTGATCAGCGTGAGGGCGTGAGAGTTTGCTTGAGGGCGTGAGTCTCACGCTCAAAGCGTGAGAGTTGGCAGCCCTGGCTTATCATAAATAACTATGCGTCCCATGTGTTATAACTTAAAAATAAATAAATATAAGTAGATGGTTATCATTGTCATGAGTTTGTTACTGCTTTAAAAGGGTAAGCATTATAGTGTATCAGGTTTGAGAACTCCGTGTATATGAAATGGCTTTTGTAACATTGCTGTTTCCACATTGCAACTGGTTGAGTGGCATTCACCTGTAATAACAAATGTATGCTTTCAAATTGCCTTATTGTGTCATACCCATAAATTGTTTTCAATTATATAAATTTCATATACAAAGGGCTTATAAATGTGATATCGGCTCCCTGTATTGTGCAGATTCAAGTAAATAAGTGCATTCAAAATCAAGAAAACTCTTGGGTTGGAATATCTATATGAACATATAGATGTGGGTTGGGTGTGCTTCACAGATGTTAACCACAGTTCAAGTAATAGGAGCTCAAGTTCCCACCTACATGCTGTCTCTACCTAATATTATCTGCCAGGTTCCATCTTTGACATACGTGTGCATAAAATAGCCAAGTAGAAACATATCTGAATTCATCAGAGACTTTGCTTGCCATGGTGAAATTGATTCACAAGATTATGTAAAATATTTCTTATGGTATATTCAGGATGCACTGAAGCTGGGAGATGCCATCATGCCCAGAAGACACTCATCCCAACATGGGACAATGTTGAACCACAAAGATGCTGCCACCACCTTCATCATGAAATGAGGGACAGATTGGGTGTGAGTCACAGCAGAAGATGGAAGCAGAGGAAATTGGAGGCAGATAAATTTTTTTGTGCATACAAACATTAAAAAAACAGTTTTATACTTATCTTTTCTTGTAACTGCAAGTTATGATTTCCTGTCAAAGTTTATCTTTAAAATATTACAACATTCCTGCTGTAGTTCGCCTTGAAAGCATTTGTAAAAATAATTAGTTTATTCACTGTAATTACATAAATATTGTTCTAAGAATTATTTGATTAAGAAAAATAGACGCTTTCCTTGTTTTTCTGGTGCAGTAACTATCAGTTAAAAAGAAGAATAACTCTGTCAAACATTTTCTAAAAAAATCCTCTGCGATTTAAGTTATAGTAGCTTTGGATTGAGTTGGGAGGAAAAAAACAACTACATAATTACTCTCTCTGCCTAAGAAAAGGCGTGCTTCAATATTTTGCACTGAAAGCATCAAATTAGGATTTTTGCACAGAGCACACACTCAGACTGCTGCATCTGGGGATTTAGATGGAAGTGTATACTTCATAAATCTGTTCAATTGATGGTATGGTAACTTCAGGAAGAATATCTACTCAAAACCTATGCTTTTTAAAGTATAGAATATAAATGGCTGTATTTTCCTTACCCTGTGGAATACGAAGAATTTTAGAGTCAATTTTATTTAAAAAAACGCATTCTGACATTTTTCCATCTAATAAAAATGATGGAAGGAGCACATTTAAATATTTACTGATGCATGGAACCATACATGCCCATGAATTGAGCACATTGTCTGCAGATTATAGAACCTTGAAAAACGCAGGCTTGGGTGTAGTTGATAATCTGTTGTTGAGAGAATTATCATTCTGGAAATCAAGTCCAATTTCAGACCTTTAAAACAAACTGAGGCAGCAGAGTAAAAGTTTAATCAAAGACACACCGAGTTAAAATGGAATGTTATGTGGAACTTTATTATTGTCTTTTATTCTTTTTCGCTATATTTATAAATTTTATTTGATGTTGGGATCTTTGTGGAATGAAGTACAGTGGATGAAAATATTTTGAAAAGCTTTGTGATATTGGCACAATTTTGGCCACTTCATTCGTGTTGATTTTTGCCACTTTTGCAGTTGCAGAGTTTAACTTGTTGCTGCCTTAAGGATATGAAATGTGAGGCAATTAACAGTGTGATATAAAATGTCAAGTCTGTGCATGGCAACAGGTTGTGATACTTAAATGGAGCACATGAAAATGCAATATCAGACTATGATGCCAGAAGGGAGATGTCATAGTCGTAGCAGGTCGCCAAAACAACGGCGACTGGAGCCCCCTACGACAATGTCTACGACAATGTCTACAACAACCTACCACCTCGTCGACGTCAAACTACGGCAAGCTACTGGCAACTGGCGACCTATTAGGACGTCCACCTACGATCACACCTACGACAACCTACATCCACCTGCAACAAGCTACGACAAGATACGACCCTGTCAGCGACAACTGAAGACAACTTAAGACAATTCAGTCGCCGGTACCCTGTCGCCGGTTGACGTGGGTTGACGTGGGTTGACGTGGGTTGACGTGGGTTGACGTGGGTTGACGTGGGTTGACGTGGGTAGTCGCCAATGGACTTCACCGAAGTCAGCACCGGTGACAACCTACATCACCTGGCGAGAACCTACGTTATCCTGCGACAACTTACGACAGCAGAGGTGATGTAGGTTGTCGCCGTTTTTTTTGGCCATGCGCACATGCGCACACTCACACACACACGTAAGAGGCTTCGGAGGCTCAATTAAGCGCTAAATGCAGCTCAACTCTGCCTGTCTCACCGGGTTAACTACAGCCCTGTCTGGACTGACGGGATACCGGCGCTGCTTCTCCACGCTGGCCATATTTCCCGCAAGCCCATCCAGGGTTGTACGTTCACTTGGCGGGACAGGCAGAGTTGAGCTGTGTTTAGTGCTGTTTCTCTGCGCTGGCTGTGGGCCTGGGGGTACAGCTCGCGTCTGACTGCCGACCTCTCTGGCCACCCGTGGGGGGGGGGGGGGCACTCGGGACAGCGTCCGGGATCGATCCTGCCTGCGGATGAGGCGCAAGTCTGTGCCACGTCTCCCTCCTCCAATCGCCACACTCTATCCTCAGTCCCCCCCCACCCCCCCCCACTCCTCCCTCCTCCAATCATCGCGCCATCGATCATCAGTCCCACCCCCACTGCCTCGCGGAAAGCGGAGATTTTAAAATCGGGATCACAAAAACTTGGGGGGGATGTCCCCCACCTCTCAAAACATGGGGGGGACGTCCCCCCTCTGGCACCCCCGGGTTTTCCGCCCCTGCCTGTAGTCGCCTAAAAAATCGCCTAAGTGGGACAAGCCCATAACAAAGTTATAACTAAATATAATTAAAAGTCATATTCTGCTTAGGTAACCTACAGCCCAATGATATGAATATCGTAGTTTCCAATTTCAGTTAACCCACTCTCTAATGTTCCTTTAATAGTTCCACCAGTTCACACTCTTTCTCTCTTTGTTCATCTTGTCCATCCTCCCTCACACATTACTTAGAATAATCATCCTTACCTACATAGTTTCATCTGCCATCACCCACATACAAATCTTCCTGGGTTTCTCTCCCTTTGTTCACCTTTCCCATTCCTGTCCCATATGGTTCCATTTGCCCATCAATCCTTCCTTAATTAGTTCCTGTCTCTACCATCCCCCTCTCCTCCCCCACCCAGCTTCAATTGCCTTTTTTTCACCTTATGTTTCCACCTAGCATTTATCACCCACTCCCTTTGCACTCCCCCCTCCACTTCTTCCACCTGGCTTCATCTGCCCAACATTCTCCCTGATCTGGTTCCATCTCTCTCCCCTCTACACTCTCACTGAAACATCGGCCATCCCTTTCCCTCCACTGTCTTGTTTGACTCCTGAGTTCTTCCAGCAGTTTAGTTGTTGTGCCTTAGTTATGTGGAATTTAGCCACAGTAAGCTAGACCCACTGATGTCAGTACTTTGAAAATTGACATTATATATTTTGAATAAGAAATAACTTAAGATATATGTGACAATAAGTGTATTGCAATTGTGATCATAACATATTTTCTCAAGTAGATAAAAAGCAATTCATGTCTACCTTTAATTTAAACCAGTACCTGCAGTTCTTTCCGACACAAATGTAATTCACGGTTTGTTTGCATATTCATCACTATTTAAAAAATGTAAGTACAGGTGCACAACCTTTTATCCGAAGATCCAAATAACGAAAACCTCCGAATAGCGGACATTTTTTCGGTCCTTGAAGAAAGGTCCTTGAAAACGTTCACCGAGGGCGGCCCGCAGAGGTGACAGCGGAACCTCCGGTCGGTCCTCGAAGAAAGGGGAACTAAATCCCCATTCATAAAAGAGAAGGTGAGGGTATATTGCGCGGGATGGTTAATAATTGACAATATGCTGCTGCCTGCCCGCTGAGTTAAAAAGTTCCCACGGTAGACTCACGATACACAGTGCATTCCCGGCCATGTGTGTGACCCCTTCCCTCCCCTCTCCAGCTCCCCGCCCATTGCACCGGCGCGGGGGTTTTGCACTGTCTTCACATCGGCGATGCCAGCAGGTCAGTGTCAGTCACCGGAGACGTCAGGACCAACGGGACACCGACCCCCAGGCCCACTGCAAGCACGGAGATCCCAGAGACCCACAGCCAGCAGCAGCCCAGCCCCGTTCCAACTCCAGAGGAAAACTGCAAACTGGCCGGAGACGTCAGGACCACCAGAAGCCGCTCCCCGATGGGCCGCTACGACGACAAGTGGCAGTTCGCCCACAGCCCGAGCTGTGCCCCCTCATCGGGACACCGACCCCCAGGCCCACTGCAAGCACGGAGATCCCAGATCAGCAACTCCAGCCCAGCCCCGCTCCAGGTACGTCTTGTTCTTGGGGTGGCGCAGCTCGGGCTGTGGGCGAACTGCCACTTGTCGCCGTAGCGGCCCATCGGGGAGCGGATTCCTCTGGAGTTGGAGGGGGAGGGGGGTATTGTGCTGTTTGATCGCCCCCTACTATCCCAGGGACAGGGTGACAGGACGTTTACCGAGGGCGGCCCGCAGAGGTGACAGCGGAACCTCCGGTCGGTCCTGGAAGAAAGGGGAACTAAATCCCCTTCATAAAAGAGAAGTGGAGGGTATATTGCCCGGGAGGGTATATCGCCTACCTGGAAGAAACCGGACATTTTTTCCAGGATGTCGTCTGCAAACCAAAGCTCACGTTTGGCGCTAAACATGGCACGCCAAAGCTCACGTTTGGCGCCAAACGCACGTTGCCTCTGCTGCACACGGATATAAGAGTGTGAAAATTTCGCCTCAAGCCGCCTAAGGGCATGTAGCCCCGCTAGGGTGACATGAGTGCGAGAGGTGATTCAATGCTGCGGTCACATTTACAAATTCAGGAATTCATTCAACACACTGCATTTCATACAGACATTTATTCTGCAAGAAAAAACTACATTGAAGACTCAAACTCGCGACCGAGGAACTGCCAGGATCGAGGCGCAAACTCGCGACCTTGCGGATATGAGCCGAGCACTCTACCACTGAGCCAGCCATTAAAATCTACGCTAAAAAATTTCCATTCCGAATGCCGACAAATTCCGAATTACGAAAAGTGTCTGGTCCCAAGGCTTTCGGATAAAAGGTTGTGCACCTGTACCTCAATTCTTTATTACAAATGACTATTCTCTAAATTAAACAATAAATATGCAAATTGACAGAATTATCTGAACAGATTAAAAAAAGGGTAAAATCACACCATGGGGAACTAAGCAAGGGTGATCGTAAGCACCAGAAAGTAAGGAGTTTATGCCAAGAGAATCAGGCAGAAGACCAGACACCACGAGAACGGGGAAGTCCCATTTACAACACACAAACATGGATGACGAGACAAGAATATTATGAAGACTATCAGCTGGCTAAGTGTACAATAGACACCAGGGAAATGCATTGAAAATTGTCTAGATCAATGGCTGCCAAAGAGCAGCAAATTTAATACATGGCAGTCACAGAATGTAAATAATTCAAATTACATATTTCAAGAAGTTATTCTGCCAATTTTCTTTCTTTTTGTCTTCTTAGGAAAACTATGGTGTGTGCAACTGGGCAGTTTCATGAGTACCTATTACCGCTCAGTACCTAGTCTAAATGACCAGACTATGTGTGCAAACATAGACAGCCAGTGCTCCCTGACCTTGCAACATACTGATGACCAAGTTAGAAAATGTAGTCTAACTCCTTTATCTTAATTAAAGAGTTCAAGTTCAAGTGAGTTTATTGTCATGTGTCCCTGTATAGGACAATGAAATTCTTGCTTTGCTTCAGCACACAGAACATAGTAGGCATTTACTACAAAACAGATCAGTGTGTCCATATACCATAATATAAATATATGCACACATGAATAAATAAACTGATAAAGTGCAAATAACAGAAAATGGGTTATTAATAATCAGAGTTTTGTCCGAGCCAGGTTTAATAGCCTGATGGCTGTGGGGAAGTAGCTATTCCTGAACTTGGTTGTTGCAGTCTTCAGGCTCCTGTACCTTCTACCTGAAGGTAGCAGGGAGATGAGTGTGTGGCCAGGATGGTATGGGTCTTTGATGATGCTGCCAGCCTTTTTGAGACAGCGACTGCGATAAATCCCCTCGATGGAAGGAAGGTCAGAGCCGATGATGGACTGAGCAGTGTTTACTACTTTTTGTAGTCTTTTCCTCTCCAGGGCACTCAAATTGCCGAACCAAGCCACGATGCAACCGGTCAGCTTGCTCTCTACTGTGCACCTGTAGAAGTTAGAGAGAGTCTTCCTTGATAAACTGACTCTCCGTAATCTTCTCAGGAAATGTTCTCGGACCAGGAGAGATCTTCAGAGATGTGCACGCCCAGGAATTTGAAGCTCTTGACCCTTTCAACCATTGATATAGATGGGGCGCTGGGTCCCCCTCCTACTCCTTCCAAAGTCCACAATCAGTTCCTTGGTTTTGCTGGTGTTGAGGGCCAGGTTATTGCGCTGGCACCATATGGACAGTTGCTCGATCTCTCTTCTGGACTCTGACTCATCCCCATCAGTGATACGTCCCACAACAATGGTGTCGTCAGCGAACTTGATGATGGAGTTCGCACAGTGACTGACTACGCAGTCATGAGTATAGAGTGAGTACAGCAGAGGGCTGAGTACGCAGCCTTGAGGTGCTCCCGTGCTGATTGTTATCGAGGCTGACACATTTCCACCAATACGAACAGACTGTGGTCTGTGAATGAGGAAGTCGTGGATCCAGTTGCAGAGGGATGCGCAGAGACCCAGTTCTGCGAGTTTGGTAATCAGCTTGGAGGGGATGATTGTGTTAAATGCCGAGCTGTAATCGATGAATAACAGCCTGACATATGAGTTTTTGTTGTCCAAGTGGTCCAGAGCGGAGTGGAGGGCCAGCGAGATCGCATCCACCGTTGATCTGTTGTGGCGGTAGGCGAACTGCAGTGGGTCCAGGTTTTTGAGAGATAATTTATATGGCAGAATTATATGGTAGCTTTACAAAATAAGTTGTCATATCATGTTTCAATTATAAAAGCATCATACATCAATGTCCAACATGATCTAAGACCCAAAGTTCTTTCTTCCTAAGGCAGCTTATAGGGGTTATTTTTCTGGGTTCTGATGTGGTTAATAAGGCCAATGCAGGAATCGCGAACTCCACCATTTTCTCAGGGTTTCGGTGTGTTCTTGATGCATGACCTTAAAGGTTTCAAAACTATCCCGAATGTTCCTTTTCCCCTTTAGGTGATCATAGATTTGAAGTCAGTGAAGATGTTGCATTTGTTCAAGGAGATTTTGGCACATCTTCCAATCTTTTATTTTTGTTTACTGGGAAATCTCCTTCTATGAGCTTGGAGTAGGTCTATTTTGGATGCATGCCCGTGATTTGGGACAGCCGGTGCAAGCAGCTAAGTGTAAATACAAAAAGTGAGCATGTTGACCAAGGAGAGGACACTGCCATCGGTTTGCTTGTTCTGAGTGAGTTTGGAGGGGTGAGCAACCAAGGCCTTAGTAATATTGTTCCGTGACTCCAAATCTGGCACAGTGGTGCTGTGGGTAGTGCATCTATCTTATACCGCCAGTGACCCAGATTTAATTCTGATCTCCAGTGCTATCTGTGTGGAGCTTGCACATTCTCCATATGACCATGTGGATTTCCCCAAGTGCTCCCAAAGGATGTGATGGTTGCTAGATTACAGTCAGTTACCCGCTGGCATCAGTGAGTGGGTGGCGAATCAGACTGTTAATGGACATGTATGAGAGAATGTATTTCAGGGACATAAATGGGGAATGGGATTGCTCTGAGAGTTGACATCGACTTGATAGGCCAACTATCTAGGTCTAGGTCATTGGGTGATATAAAAATATGGATAAATTAAGAATTGTCACAGCTTTGTGAGATTGTGAAATGATCTGATAAGATTGAAGTGAAGAGAATTGTTCTAGGCAGAGAAATAGCAGCTGCTAAGCAAAAAAAAGTTACTAATAAATCTAATGGAGAATTACGGAGAAACATCCAAAAATTGTTCAGAATGTAAAGCTTACTCCACAAGGAGTGGAGGCCACAAACAAAGAGACTTTAAGGTGGAGGTACAAAGGGAGAACAAGGGAGAACGGAACAAAAGGCAGATAGGGTTTACTGAAGAAAAGTGGATGGCGTCTTGAAAGGACTAAGCATCCTTTCGTGGGTGTCAGTTAGACCAAATTAACTTCTTCTGTGCTCTAAGTACTATGCCAACCGGTAAAAAAGAATTGAAGCAACCATTGGAGTTAAAAATATGTTGCAAACTTTTTACATTAAATGGCCTTAATTGGAAAAACTTCCTCCATTCTTTAGTGCCAAGTTATGAGTGCTCTTTGATAGCAGGTTTACTTTGAAAGTTAATTTCCTATGTCTGACCTAATTTATATTTCATAATCATGGATAATATTATCAGATGTGTGATTTTTGGTTGAGATGCTAAACTGAAGTTCCCCAGATCAAAGCAAATTAAACTAATGTTTCATCACTTTGCTGTTTATGAGTCTTGCTGAGCTCAAATTGGCTGCCAAATGTATCTGCCATATGGTGATTGCTCTTCAGAAAGATTGGTGTGCCATTCTGGGACGCCCTGAGGAAATGTGAGGAGTGCTATATAAATGCAAATTCCTTTCCATCAGTCTTCAAGACTGCATGGCATATTGCGCATGGAAATGATGAAGAAATAAGCAAATCCAGCAAATAAGAAACCAAAGGTGAAAGTATCTGTCAGCAGTGACTGGAAATAGTTAATTATTTATGTATTTCAACAAGATGTAAGTGTAGGTGTTGCTGATCAATAATTCTGAGCTCAGTTTGTAAACATGGTTTAGAACAGTAATGTGGGAGTGATTTTATCTCTTATGCATTCAAAGGAAAATAAAGACCTTGTGCCTATATTGCAGCAGTCAAAATGTCAAAACTTTCCAAGGCTATTGCAGTTTATGAAGTATTTTTTTCAGCATAGTCACTGTTGTAATGAGGGAAGTTTAAAAAGTTAATCTGAACACAGAAAGATCTAGTAAGCAGCAAAAAGGCAAGAACATTTGCTTTGTGTAGGAAGGAACTGCAGATGCTGTTTTAAACCGACAATAGACACAAATGCTGGAATAACTCAGCGGGACAGGCAGCATCTCTGGAGAGAAGGAATGGGTGATGTTTTGGGTCGAGACCCTTCTTCAGACAAAATCTTCAGAAGTTGCTTTAGTGGTCTTGACAGATGCATCTCTTCTACCAGACATCTCCAGAACTCAGTTTAACTTCAAAACACGCTACATCATGTATGCCCATCAGAGAAGGCAGAGATAGTCACAGTCTAATTCGTCAGTGAGAAACAGCATCAATGACAAAGCAACAGTCCCTTAGTATTGCACTGAAATCTGGATTATGCGTTCAAGTAACTATAGTGAAAGGGTTCACACACAAATGCTTGACTGAGAGGGAGGCATGTTACAATTCAATCAAAAAATCACCTTGAAAACTAATCATTATAAAGCTGTCTTGGTGAATTCTTCCTTTGTGCTTAAAACATACCTTTGGGGGAACTCAACATGTCAGGCAGCACCTGGCTGTCACGGTGGTGCAGCGGTAGAGTTGCTGCCTTACAGCAAATGCAGCGCCGGAGACTGGGTTCGATCCTGACTACGGATGCTGTCTGTACGGAGTTTGTACGTTCTCCCTGTGACCTGTGTGGGTTTTCTCTGAGATCTTCGGTTTCCTCCCGCACTCGAAAGACGTACAGGTTTGTAGGTTAATTGACTTGGTAAATGTAAAAATTGTCCCTAGTGGGTGTAGGATAGTGTTGGTGTGCGGGAAGAGAAAGTTAGAGATAGTCACAGTGACTGGAGGTGATAAGTGGAGAGGACAAAGGGGTGTAAAAGGTGGCAACTGATAGGAAAGAAAGGTGAGGGGTGAAATGTGGAATGTGAGGGAAGGATGGTGGGTAGAAGGATGGTGGGGGAAGAAAGGGGATGGATAATAGGGAAGCCAGAGAAGTTAGGAATGGGTAGTAAACAAAAGGAGGAGTTGGAAAAGGGGAAGGAACTGGGTGATGGGGACAGGAGGAATGGAAAGAAAAGTGTGTGTAAGAGGACCCCAGGTGGATGAAAGGAAAGAGAATAATTTTACTGAACAAATTACAAGCCCAACGTTATATTAAACTGGCAATACTGAAGGGATTGGGAAGGAATGAAAGCTCAACAGTTTGGCATTATCTAACTTCTTAAAACATCCACATTTATCACTGAAATAACTTTATCAAGTATATTTGACTAGCAACAAAATTAAAAAATATATATCTTAAATAACAAATTGGAATTTTGAGAGATCTCTGTTGCACAACAGATTGAAGAGTAAGCAAGGCTCATGAAAAATCAATGATCAGATAATGCCATTCCGAGAACACTAGTAAAATCACATAAGCAGTGTAAAATTCATGTGTAAATATTGAATGTGATCGGCTGAATCAGTGTTATACAATAGACCTAATGATAGATTAGTAATGGAATCATTCAGCCCAAATCCAAGGAAAAGGCATTTAAATTGGCCAGAGGAAGCAGCAAACCAGAGGACTGGAAGAAATTTAGAACAGAGGAGGACAAAGGGGTTAATTTAGAGGGGGGGGGAAAGCTTATGGGGAATTTAAAAACTGACTCTAAAAGCTTCTTCAGATATGTAAAATGGAAAAGATTAGTTAAGACAAATGTTGGCCCCTTACAATCAAAGACAGGTGAATTTATAATGAGAAACAAGGAAATGGCAGAGCAGTTAAACGAGTACTTTGGTTCTGTCTTCACTAAGGAAGACACAAACGATCTCCCAGAAATACTAGGAGGCCGAGGATCTAGGGGGAGGGAGGAACTGAAGGGAATCCACATGAGTCAGGAAATGGTGTTAGGTAAACTGTTGGGACTGAAGGCAGATAAATACCCTGGGCCTGCTGGTCTGCATCCCAGAGTACTCAAGGAGGTGGCCCAAGAAATGATGGATGCATTGGTGATCATTTTCCAATGTTCTCTCAACTCTGGATCAGTTCCTGTGGACTGGAGGGCAGCCAATGTAACCCCACTTTTTAAGAAAAGAGGGAGAGAGAAATTGGGGAATTATTTACCAGTTAACCGTGCATCGTTAGTGGGGAAGATGCTTGAATCGATTGTTAAAGATACAGTATTATAGCAGTGAATTTGGAAAGCAGTGACAGGATCAGTCAAAGTCAGCATGGATTTCTAAAGGGGAGATCATGCTTGACTAATCTTCTGGAATTTTTTGAGGATGTAACAAGTAGAATGGATAAGGGAGGGCCAGTCGATGTGGTGTATCTGGACTTTCAAAAATCCTTTGACAAGGTCCCACATAAGAGATTAGTGTGCAAAATTAGAGCACATGGTATTGGGGGTAGGGTATTGACATGGATAGAGAACTGGTTGGCAGACAGGAAGCAAAGAGTAGGAATTAACAGGTCCTTTTCAGAATTGCAAGCAGTGACTAGTAGGGTGCCGCAAGGCTCGGTGCTGGGATCCCAGTTATTTACAATATATATTAACGATTTAGACGAGGGATTTAAATGTGACATTCCAAGTTTGCGGATGACACAAAACTGGATGGCAGTGTGAGCTGCGATGAGGATGTTATGAGGCTGCAGGATGACTTGGATAGGTTGGGTGAGTGGGCAGATGCATGGCAAATGCAGTATAATGTGGTTAAATATGAGGTTATTCACTTTGGTGGCAAGAACAGGAAGGCAGATTATTACCTGAATGGCGTCAAATTATGAAAAGGGGAGGTGCAACGAGACCTGGGTGTGCTTGTACATCAGTCACTAAAAGTAAGCATGCATGCAGAACAGGCAGTGAAGAAAGCTAATGGCATGTTGGCCTTCATTGCAAGGGGATTTAAGTTTAGGAGCAAGGAGGTCCAACTGCAGTTGTACAGGGTCCTGGTGACACCACACCTGGAGTATTGTGTCCAATTTTGGTCTCCTAATTTGAGGAAGGACATTATTGCTATTGAGGGAGTCCAGCGTAGGTTCACAAGGTTAATTATCAGGTTGGCGGGATTGACATACAGTATGATGAAAGAATGGGTAGACTGGGTTTGTATTCACTGGAATTTAGAAGGATGATTGGGTATCTTATAGAAACATATAAAATTCTTAAAAGATTGGACAGACTAGATGCAGGAAAAATGCTCCCCATGTTGTGGGAGTCCGGAACCAGGGGTCACAGTTTAAGAATAAGGAGTAGGCCATTTAGTGCTGAAATGAGGAAAAACCTCTTCACGCAGAGAATTGTGAATCTGTGGAATTCTCTGCCACAGAAAGAAGTGGAGGCCAATTCACTGGATTTTTTCAAGAGCTTGAAGGGCTAAAGGAATCAAGGGGAAAAGTAGGAACGGAGTACTGATTCTAGATGATCAGCCATTCGGCTCGAAGGACCGAATGGACTATTTTCTATGTTTCTGTTTCTAAAATTGGGCACTGGTCCACCAAGACCATCAAGCATGGATTTACATTAATCTTTCATTAATCCCTTTTTATTCTACCCACATTGCCTTCAACTCAGCCTTGATTCTACCATTCACCTAGAGGCAATTTACAGATGACTAGGTATCTGTAAATTTACAATTTACAAATACCTAGAAGCAATTTAGATGTAGCCACCAGGGCCACATCTTAACTCCCTCTTAAAGCTATATTTAAGAGGGAGTTAGATGTGGCCCTTGTGGCTAAAGGGATCAGGGGGTATGGAGAGAAGGCAGGTACAGGATACTGAGTTGGATGATCAGCCATGATCATATTGAATGGTGGTGCAGGCTCGAAGGTCCGAATGGCCTACTCCTGCACCTATTTTCTATGTTTCTATGTTTCTATGACCTATCTATAACATTTTATTTAGTAACGCAGATAATGATTTACTTTTTATTCATTCCTGGGGAAATTAAGGATTAAGGTTAGTGGAGGAGCAGCGCTGGGGATTTAAAAAGCAGCCATTAGTGTCCAAGAGTGACTGCTCCTGATGATGTATAAAAGGAAGGAGGGCAATAGCAGAGCTGCTGTTCCGGACTTTGGGAGAGGCTGTGTTGACAAGCAGGTGTTGTGTGTGATAGTAGGTATTGAGGCTTTGACTCAAGAGCCTTTGACAAGGCAGCTAAGCAGAGTAATAGGTAAGATAAGGGAAAGTATTTTTTCTCATCAGTTCCTCTTTTAGTCTCAGTGCAGTTGGGATAGCAGATAGGCAGTGATATTCAGGATGTCTCTGAGCAGCTATAGAAGAACATCTTCAAGGGGGAGGGAAAACAACAGTAACCATTGTGAACATAGGCAAAAATGACAATAGGTAGGAATAGGGATAAGGTCCTGCAGGATGTGGAAGATAAGGGAAACCTGCACTGTCCCTGCGAACTACACCTGTGGGAAATGCATCCAGTTGCAGCCACTGTCTGACCACTTGGAGGAACTGGAGCTGCGGATGGACAATCTCAGGGTCATCCGGGAGAATGGGAGCTTCGTAGATAGGAGTTATAGCAAGGTGGTCATGTCCAAGGTGCGGTTAGGAAGTAGATGGGTGACCACCTGGGAAGGGAAAGAGAGGAGACAGAGAGTGCAGGAATCTTTTATAGCTTTTCTCTTTGAAAACAGGTATACTTTTTTGGATACTGTTTCGGGGGGGTGATCGTTTAGAGGGAGAACAGCAGCAGTCAGATCCGTGGCACTGGATCTGGCTCTGAGGCACAGCAGGGTGTAATCAGACAGAGTGATTGTGATAGGAGACTCATTAGTTAGGAGACAGAGAGGAGATTCTAATGCTGAAAACAGGATTCAGGGGACCATGAATTGCCTCCCCGACATCCTGCAGCATCCAGGATGTCTCTATGCAGCTACCGAACATTCTCCAGGGGAAGGGTAAACAGACAGAAGTCATTGTGAACAGGCATAAATTACATAGGTAGGAAAAGGGATGAGGTCTTGTAATGTGAATATGGAGAGATTAGGCAAAAGGTTAAAAAGCAGAACCTCAAGGGTCGTAATCTCCAGATTACTCCCAGTGCCACATGCTAGCTATGGTAGGAATACAAAAATAGAACAGATGAATGTGTGGCTGAGGAATTGGTACAGGTGGAAGGATTCAGATTTTTGCATCACTGTTTAGTTTAGTTTAGAGATACAGCGTGGAAACAGGCCCTTCAGCTCACGGGTCCGCGCCGACCAGCGATCTCCACATATTAACACTCTTCTACACACTCTTGGGACAATTTTCAAATTTACCAAGTCAATTTATTTAAAACTTTATTTTATGTGGTTGGCTTACTGCTTTTCACTTGGTGTGGCCATATGGTAACTCGAATTTCACTGTACCTTGTGGTACATGTGACCCATCTTGAATCTCTTGAACCTCTTGAATTGACCTACATTGGTCATCGGAGATGTTCTCATTCTTTAGGGAACAGGGGTCCCACTCTTCCATTACAGATGAGACTCTCACTAGGGCTCCTCGATATCCCGCAGCTTCCCTCTTGCTCCCTCTACCCCCATTCGTAACAAGGGCAGAGTCCCCCTTGTCCTTACCTTCCACCCCATCAGCCGTCGCATACAGCATATAATCCTCCGACATTTTCGCCACCTCCTACGGGATCCCACTACTTCCCATCTCTTCCCCTTTCTGCTTTCCGCAGAGACTGTTCCCTCCGCAACTCCCTGGTCAACTTGTCCATTCCCAACCAAACCTCCCTCTCCCCAGGTACTTTCCCTTGCAATCGGAGGAGATGCAACACCTGTTCCTTTACCTCTCCCCGTGACTCCATCCAAGGACCCTGACAGTCTTTTCAGGTGAGGCAGAGGTTAACTTGCACCTCCTCCAACCTCATCTACTGTATCCGCTGTTCCAGGTGTCAACTACTGTATATCGGCAAGACCAAGTGCAGGCTCGGCGATCGTTTCGCTGAACACCTCCACTCAGTCCGCCTTAACCTACCTAATCTCCCGGTTGCTCAGCACTTTAACTCCTCCTGCAATTCCCAATCTGACCTTTCTGGCCTGGGCTTCCTCCATTGTCAGAGTGAGGCCCAGGGCAAATTGGAGTAACAGCACCTCATATTTCGCTTGGGTAGCTTACACCCCAATGGTATGAACATTGACTTCTCTAACTTCATAGCCTCGATTTCCCTCTCTCCATCCCCTCCCCTTCCCAGTTCTCCCACCAGTCTTACTGTCTCCGGCTACATTCTATGTCTGTACCGCACACTTCCCTGACATCAGTCTGAAGAAGGGTCTCGACCCGAAACGTCACCCATTCCTTCTCTCCAGAGATGCTGCCTGTCTCGCTGAGTTACTCCAGCATTTGGTGTCTACCTTTGACCTACATACTTGTACGTCGTTGAAGTGTGGGAGGAAATCGAGGATCTCAGAGAAAACCCACACAGGTCACGGGAGGAATGCACAAACTCCGTACAGACAGCACCCGTAGTCGGGATCGAACCCGGGTCTCTGGCGCTGCAAGCGCTGTAAGGCAGCAAATCTACCGCTGCACCACTGTGCCCCCCTAATTGGCATCTCTTTTGGGGCAAAGTTAACCTGTACTAGAGGGATGGGTGCCCTGAACTGAAGGAGGACCAATATCCTACTGGCCAGGTTGCAGGTGCTTTGAGGGAGGGTTTAAACAAGATTGGCAGTGGAACAGAATCCAATGTACAGGCAGGAGCATGTTTAGTTTAGAGATACAGAGTCTTGTGAGAAACAGTCTTGGGACAGAAAACAGAACAAGGCATGAATTAAGCACAAGCAGCAGGGATCAAATATATCCATGGAGAAATATAGGGGATTCAGGAGCATACGTAAGAAGGAATCAGGAGGAATAAAGGGGACATGATATACCCATGGTAGGTTGGATTAAAGATAATCCAAAGAGATTTCCTAAACATATTAAGGAGCATGGAGTAATGTGAGAGAGAATAGGACACCACAGAAACCAAAGTTATCATCTGTGCGTGGAGACACTGGATGTGAACAAGGTCCCCAAAGAGTATTTCTCCTATATATTTATGATGGATAATGGCATAAAGACTAAGGAACTTGAGAATGTCAATAACGACGCGATCCTGAGGATAGTCAGTATTGCGGTTGAAGAACTGCTGGATGTCCTGAAAAGTATGAAGGTAGACAAATCTCCGGGGGCGAATCAAGTACATCTAGGGATACCTTGGGAAGCTGGAGAAGAAGCAAATGGGACTTGTTTGGATGGGCATCTTGGTTGGCATTGGCGAATTAGGCCAAAGTCCCTGTTTCCATGCTCTATGACTAAAATTGTGTATGCGTTATGTCATCACCAAGAATCAGTAAACTTGTGAGAATAACTGACTGAGAATCAGAAAGTCTGCCATCACCACTACCTACAGCCAAGGATATGATGAGAGGGTAGGATATTGCTTGCAAAGAATAATGAATTCGTTTATTTTAGTCTGAGGCTCAGGGTGTGGGGGAGGGTGCGCTGAGACATTTTAATAATGCCCAGAATGACAGTGCTGGCATATTGTCTAATGGTTCATTTTATGAACATCAAAACAAACCATTTGTCAGGCGGGCTAATGCATGGCTTTGTGGAGCTGACTGGGTCTGTCAGGCCGCCCGGGGCAGTCGGTACGCCCCCTGGCTGCCGCGGCGCGCCGGTGCGGCCGAGCATTTCCCTTTGTGTGTGAGGCTGGCGCCGCTCACGGTGCCACACTGGACGCGCTCAGGAGCAGCTCAAGGCTGACCAAAACTGCACAGTCGCCTTCCGTAAGGTGAGGGGGGTTGGTGGTGAGAAAAAGTCAGACATCTCCTTCAACTCGTGTTTCTTTTTAAAAAAGAGCTTCTGACTGACTTAATATATTTTTTAAATATTATTTTCTTTCAAGTATTGCCGGACCGCTACGCGGTTTCTTTTGGAGCAGAAAACTACGGGCTGCTGCTCTGCTTTATTTTGGAGAGTTCTCTCACTGCAGACCACAAACGGATGTGAGGCAGGGAAGGTGCCTCTCCTCCCTCTCTTGTTTCTTCTCTTTCTCTCTCACTCTCTCTCTTTCTCACACACTCTTTCTTTCTCTGCGCTCACGAACAAACCAGAAAAAAAGGGGAGCTGCTTGATGTGTTCACTGCAAATTTCTCTGAAATGGACGTGAGGTTTTATCTCCAGACTGCTCCAGCTAACATCTCCACTGATACTCCCTGCCTGGGACCTTCACCCTGCTTAGATCCATACTATTGCAATAAGGTGATTGACTTTAGTTCTTTTTTTTAAACAAATGTATTGTTACTCTTGTGTCTGTTTTGAATGTTTCTGGAGTTCTGCAAAAGCTGCAAGCGGTCTAACGCAAGGCTGAGCCGCAGCGGGCTGTGTAGGCACTTGGCTCTGTTGGCTGGGGACAATAAGGTGGTACTGATGAGTTTTGAAGCGCATTGTAGGTGAAAGCTGAGGCCGGAGTGTTGGGGAGAGACGATGTACCTCTTTTTTTTTTAAGCCTCCCGCACACTTTTTAAATCGCAGGATGTTTACAGTAGGGAATGACATGGTAGTAATTGATCTTAATAAAACTAGTTCCGACTCATTTCCTTTCATTGTCTCAGAAACTGTGACTGAACGGGCTCGATAATCATGTCTTTATACTATAAGAAGCAGACTTACAGTTTTCTCTTAATAGTTAAAAATCGTGCTGCTCTCTGAATAACTTTGTTATCTTTTCTATCTGCTGTAATAGTAGTCTCAATGTTTCCGGCCAGCTATCTGTCCCCAACATAGCAAGTGGGTGTTCTTTAAAAATGTGCTTTAGGTTCAGCTGACTAAGTTTTTAGCGCATGTAGTATTTAAAGACTAGAGACAAAGTGCAATGAAAATGAATCAATTATCACGGTGTCAATTAACTCTCATTGACAACATATTTGTTGGAATTGGGCGTTTGGATTAGTTGACGATAGTTTGATGCTGCATGAAATCTACTGTTTGGAAAGTGCTCTGAGCGGATCAGCATGGTTACCGAGTGGGAGGGCAATTCAAACAAAGCTATTTATGCCAAATGTGTAAGGTATTTCCTGGATAAACCAACAAAAAACAACGACCTTACAATGTTATACGTAGGTAAAACTACAGTTTAAATACGAGAGAATGCATAGACCTGAACAGATATCTCCAGTTAAGTGTATGCGTGGTCTATGTGTATTATCAAACAACAGCAGAACAAATCAAACCCATTTATTAGTATTCTAAAAAAGGAACACAACACATACAACAGATTATTTCATTTGAACATTAACGATGTGTTAAATAAGCATTACATAATAAGCATTAGTGTTTGGAGCATAATAGTTTTCCACTTAATTTTAGATCAGGGGGAAACAATGAATATATTTGAATATAAGTAATGTTTTAACATCTGATTGCATCAATTTTCATATCACAAATTCTTGCCATTTTTTTCAGTTCATTTTAATCATGTAGTTAGTGAATACCTCTGTGACTCTGTGGTGATTCTGATAGAGATAGTGGTTTTTCTGTAATAATGAAAACTAAATTGCACTATAATATTGGAAACTAGAGTCTGGAAATCTAGAAAACAAAGTTATTACTCAGCAATTACACAACATAGCATCGTTGTGGGAAGTGAATCAAGTACAAGTGTACTATTAGGTTTTGGTAGCATTAATGCTGCTAAAACAAGAAACTGCATTAAGTTGAATTAAAAACACCTGTTTTATTTTAATCAGTAAATTTATAACCAAACACAATCATAATTTTTAAAACATTCAATTTTCTTGTATTCTTAAAGATAAAGGTTAAACTAACCTAAAGCATTCAACTGGCTTTGACTGCATCTACAAATGGTGTACATCAAATAAATTAAGTCAATTAAACTTTGTTTTTGTAAGTGCTTTGCATTTAACATTGCATTTTATGTTGAAAAGATGCACAACTAAAAATGCTTTTGCAAAATCCCAGTGTTTTAAAAAGCGAAAGTAACATACCTAAGCATTCGAGACTTCTTTCTGGCCTCTGGGTTTAAGATTACATTTATAAAACGCCTCAAGGTTTATAGCGTTATCTACACCCAAAGAATGGTTTACAGCATTGTAATTCATTTGCAAGTATCCTCTCTTTTCTGTGCAATTATCTTCAATACTATCTGAGGTTTCACTTGAATGAATGAAATATATAATTCATAAATTAATGGATCGTTTCACACAAATACAGGAAGGTGTTAAGTGCTGAGTTTGTTTTTGTGTTCTGGTGTTTATCAAGATGATCAACAGAATTGTTACCTGTTACACATAACCTATTATTTTTCACTTAGTACAATTCATAAAATTGTACCGCCTTTCTGGCTATGAGCAAACAATTGTTAACTTACCAGAGTAATATCTTTCCTGCAAATCCTAATCAGTTTTAATCACTGTTTCACAGAGGACTGGTGATTTATTCAATTTATTTTCATGAAATTATCATTTTCTTTGTGAACGTTTGAGTGTTCTGAGTAAGAATTGACCTTTCTGAGTAAATGGTGCGAGCTGCAGTTTTCTCCAGTCAACCATATATCATTAGCAGCTATTGTGAGTTGGCCAGGGTCGCTCTTTACCATGTAAGAAGCCATTTATTTTCAGTCTTTTAAATAACCTGTAACTTGTTGCAAAATATAGCAAATAACTACGGAAGATGTTGCAGGAATAATATAATGTCAGGGTGTATTGACTTTTCAAAAAACATTAATATTTGAACATACGGGCTATTTAGAAAACTACAGGTCACATAATGTAAAAATCAGATTTAGTGTTTAATAAAAGAAGCCAATCTACACTCCCTTGATGGCTATAAAAAGCTGTAATGCTCATGGCATCAATTGGGATACAGCTGCTATGCGTTAATGATACATCATTGCCTGACTGATACACACAGAAGAGGTCAGACCCAAAGTGACCCTCAAAACACTTAACAAACTAATCTAGTTCTAAATAACATATTACCACCCCAGAAACCTAAGTATTTCTGGCATCACTTTGGACAGTTCTGAGTAAACAGAAGCCAAGAACAACTTTAAAGCAATCAATGAAAACAAGGAGAGGAGGAAATCCTGCAAAATAATTATGTTTAAATTATGAACTACGATCATTCAGTCATTAAAATACGAAAAATGGCAACGCTTTATTGTGGAACTAATAAAAGGAAATTTTAATACCGAATTTAATTGTTTCATTTGTGAATTTAATTTTACTGTTTATAGATGTACATCTACACTTTCACAAATGTAGATTGTGTGATTGTAAACCCATTCTCAATTGCATTGCGCATATAAATTAAGTATATCCTATGTCAAGGGTGTTTAAAGATCAAACTTTGACAACATTTCCACCCTTTTTTTAATGAACTTTCTAGCATTTCAAAAAAAAGTAATCAAACTGACAACTTTTAAAGAAAACCAAATTCGAATGACTCTTTGGAGAAGACTTGATTCAAGTAGAACATTATAAACAGCTGTTTAAATCAAATAAGTCAATGAGATGTGTTTAGTCTGTTTCACTGCACTTGAAGTAATAGAAATTATCTGAATGCAAAAATAAGTTCATTTCATTTATACCTCATCTACATTGTGCTTTGTAGTCAAACATCCTAATACACATACTTTGAGTTGAAGTGGTGCGATATCTCTGACTTTTCAATATTTTTTTAATCTTCTGCAATTGTCTCGCATTATTTTAACATAAGTAATAAATTAATAGGTCACAATTTGGATGATGATGATAGTTTTAGTGTGAGGACTGCTTTGACAGCTATTGAAGTTTTTAGGTGATGAGTATTTTGGCAGCTGCCTGCCCCTGAATGAGAAATTATAAGTTATATTGTTAGCTTCAGACATGGTATTACCTTTTTTAACACAGCAAAATATATACACCATTCGTCAGTGGTGAAATGAGCCTTTTATACTCTGTGGAGCTTAGCTCTCAGGCTGATGTGAACTAGAATGGCACTGGTTATATGGTCAGCAAATGAATAGGTCTACTTTGAATCTGGAATGCAGCCAATTTTGTGCAGACAAAAGAACTGACAAAAGAAAGAATTGCTAATGCAAAATGCAAACTAGGAACAATCTAGAAAAAACCTCAACAACAGAAACATTTTGACCATATGGCAGCACAGAATTTCAAAACGTTACGTATTTCATGTACACTTGTTATATAAAAAAAACAATATTTTGGGGCTTCATGTGCTGCAAGTGTTGCTGGGTTCAATTTATAGTGGTATTTATAAAGATTGCTGTTACTTTAATCTAGTTGAGTGCATCAAAATTTAAGTCCCAGTATGTGTTATTAAACAAAACAATGCACCCTGCAGGCTTCTCGCCAAGAAAGCAGAATTGTCCACTGTTGGAGTTCATGTTTTCCAGTATGTGTTGTGGTAGACACAGTAGTTTGATCAGCTATGCCATGCTCCACATGTGACACTCATTAGTGTGTACTTGTCGCTACTGTTACAGTGAGGATGCATCTGCGCTCACCTCATTTAGAAAACATAAAACGAAGGGAGACAGATTTTCTAGATCATGTCACTTGTACTTAACTAAGGATGATGGCTGTACTTGTATCTGTTCTGACCGAACTGTTTAACAAAATAAGCTGATCAACAAGTATCTGAATAACTGCCTCCAAGTGGATTTATATTTAAATTTAAAATCCAGCTTCTTTGATGTACATCTTTGAGATTTTCCAAAGTGCCTTAAAACGTAACTTTTCAATTGGTTATTGTTTGGATGAAAAACATGGAACTCATTGTATGTATCTCCAAAATTGGAGCATGGCATTGCTGATCAAACAACTATTTCCAATATAACAGTTTGGAGAATACAAACTCGGACCGGGGAAGACTGCTTTCTTAGCAAGTAATCAGGATGCTGTATTTGAAAACACACTGAACTTTAAGATAAATTGTAAGTCCATTAGCTCCATAAACAAACTGTACATATTTTGTAAATAACAGCAATCATAAATTGTCCTTATATCTGGCAGGCTATATGCTATGGTTGATGCTTTGCTCTCAAGTGTTGGTCAGTTTTGAAATTTCCTGCTTGAACTTATGAAGTTTTCCTTGGTTTAGATCAACTAATGTAGAAGCATAACAGTTGTAATATGGGAAATATGGGGTCCTTTTAATATAACTGCAAGGATACACAGCTGCTACTGGTGGTAAATTGAACAACATTTCTCATGGAATTGAAAACCAAGCAACTGTACAGTCGTGAATAGCATGCTAGTTTTGTGAAATTTATGATACATTCACAAGATTCACGTGAAAAATCGTGCGTTGATGCAAAAGATAAAGGTAGAAATAGAGATAAAACT
Organism: Amblyraja radiata; assembly: GCF_010909765.2. Taxonomy (NCBI): domain Eukaryota; kingdom Metazoa; phylum Chordata; class Chondrichthyes; order Rajiformes; family Rajidae; genus Amblyraja; species Amblyraja radiata. The sequence continues at coordinate 76,477,492 of NC_045959.1, read as the reverse complement.
TAAAGATTAGTTCAGTCATTGGATCAGACAGATTGCTGTTTTCTTTTAATCTTGTGTTGATCTTGATAAGTTAGTTTCTGATGCCACAAATAGTAATACATAGTTCTATCAGTAAAATTTAAAGTCATTTGATTGTAATAATATTAAGGAGATAATAAAGCTAAACCTTAAATTGCAATCATAGATAAATAATTGTTTCTATGGTCATGTTATATATTAAAAAAATGGGAGAAGTTCATTGTTGCCTTTGTAAATGCAAATGCAAATGAGATAAATGTATTTTCTATTCTTTACCAGTGTGCTGTTCCCAAAAGAGGAATTTAACAATAGGTATATTTGTTATCGTTTGATTGCCCCGTAAAATGCTTTTAGCTATTCTAAATAAGACAAAAACAAATGAGATGCCTTTCGTAATAAATAAGGTAGAGTAGCTGGGGAGCTACTTTTAAGAGTCTATTACTCACTTCTTAGGGCTGCCCTTTGAAGACTACCTAGAATTATTTTAGATTACTTCCAATATAAACCAAGTCTTGTGGATATCCACACCTTCCATGTTAATCTGCGATGTTGTTTAAATTGGTGTCTGTAGGTACATATATCTTTAAAATGACCAGTGTTTTGTGAACATTATGAATCTCCATTGTTCAGTGGAGAATGAGAACTGGAATGATGGAAGATGAACTCAGTTACTCACTGCCAACCACCCCAGTTATTTTGCCAATGTTTTTTTGAAGGTCACGAAAGAAGTATATTGTGCCACTTCAACCAATGTACATGCATTGTGTAAACATTGGCCCAGTTTGGGATTAATTCATTCATTTTAGTTCTGCAGCTATGTAGAATTATACAGAAATGGGTGCTAAAAGTCGAAAATGATCTTTAGTATTTGCCTCTGTCAAGAATTAAGTCAGAATAGGTTGCAATCAAGGGGAAAGTAACTAATTAATGAGAATAGTTCATTGGATATGGAATTAATCTCTACACAGATTAAAACATGTATTTTGTAATATTTGTTCATAATATTGGTAAAAATCTAATGGGTTTAATATTTTAATGATGATCTTTTTTAAACTTAAATTTCCTGATCTAAAAGTGCGATATTGAAATATAATAAACGTGTAAAACATTTTGTTGAGAATTCAGAAAAATAATAGAACTTCCAACTAGTTATTCTTGTGAGGTTACAGCATTTTCTTAATGTCCAACCTATCAGCATTTAAAAAGAAATGTCTTGCTAATAAAGCTTATCAGGATAGCATTTTCGCCTGCTATTTACAAAGTCGGTTACTGTTTAAGTTCCTGTCGAGTGGTTGGTGTATATGGTTCGTTGAATGCTGTCAAGAACGGTTTTCTCTTGACTGACAGCCTTATAAGAATCTGAAAGGGCATTTTAATTGCATATCATGTGTGTATATTCAGCATTGCCAGCACTCACTGCATTATTACTGGCAAAGTCCATAGCTACACATTTGAAAACAAATGTATGAATAATTTAAGAATCGACAAATAACACTGTAAGTGTGTTACAATTTCTTTAAAAGAGTTGCTATTTAGCCAGTCAGGATAAGGAATATGAAATCTTGAATATATTGCCATAATTTGCTTTACATTTTGATTGTTGATAACATCTGGATTATTTAAGAATGTGTTGCTACTGTTGATTCGCCCAAACATATAATCTGGTGCAGATACTTTCTAATCTATGGTCAAGTAATTTGTAAACCTTCTAACCTTTGTGAAGGTACCTAACATTTTTCATTGAATACTCTTTTAGGTGATATTTTAAGATTAAAGCATATGATTCAGTTGCATGGTATGATTACATACTGCTCTGTAAGTGTAATGAAGGCACTGGAAATATTGTTTAACTGTGTTCCAACTGCCCTGTATCTAATTTTAAGGTTTATTCACTGAAAATAGCCTTCCAAAAATCAGGGCCTCAGATGATAACATCTTAACTGGTGTAATAAGGACTATAATTAAAGAACTTAGTATCTGTCAGATAGTGGATTTTAAATTGTTCACTGTATTTTCACAGGGTTTGATACACTGACTCTGATTAAGACATTAATACTAAATCTGACCCTTATTGTAAATCTGTTTCTCTATTGGATTGTAACCATACATCCACTAGTATCTCCTAATCCTAACCCTGTTATTGAAAGTAATATCAGACCTAACTGCAGCTCCAAGTTTATCCCCCTTTGTAACTCAATGAATACAAATTACTCATTGACAATATCAAAATCAAAAGAGAAATCTGTTGAAGGAAATTGTACCTGCATAAAAGTGATTATTCTAATCTTGCTGGGGTGCAGGTAGTTAAAAGAGTAGTGGGAGGCCAAGATACATTGCATGACCAACCAGAACCTCTTCATTGAGACAGGTTTTTGAAATATTTTCAGAACTGGCCAACAATTGTTCCCAAATATTGGTGTACCCTGAAAGATATGTGCAAAATTCACCATTCTATCAAATTTCATTCCTGTTCATCTAATTATGTGCATGGAGTCTTCGTGTGAGGTGGTATGAAAAAAAATAAAAATTCTAACCTTTGTGTTTAAGTTTAACCTGCAGATAGGATAATTATGACATGTTGAGATTAATATTATCTCCTCCTGATGAGAATGTTTCTTTGGAAGTAATCAGTCCCTCCAGTAAGCAACAACATGAGTCTGGTCGAACCTAACAGCCTTGATAGTTGAACCTGCTGATAAACTGACCGTAATGGCCACCATTTAAGGGGGAGAATAGGTTGCCTCGCCATAAAAATTGGGTGGGCCTGGGCCATCACTTGGTTTAGGGTGGGTGCAAAATCTGGCATTTAGAGGAACTTGGTCCCACACGGGAAATAAATAAACTAACATGGGAAGATTATTTTCCTTTGGCTAATCTAGCCTATTAAAGAAGTCACAGCTGTTTCCCTACTCAATTCAATGTGAAAATGGCAATGTAAACATATAAAAAGGACTTTATGATTTCCATGGATGGCATCTGGACTGAGAAAATCTTTCACTGTTTTATTTGTCCACCACCCAAGCTTTTGTCAGATTGATGGAAGGCAGGTAATATGGAGTAAAATATATTTCCTCTGCTAGTTTCAATTTAAGGGCATACAAAATGAACTAGTTATTCTTTGATGTCTTGATATTTATGATGATCTTTGAAGTTTACTGAAATATAACAATCTTAGTTGGTGTTGAAAATTGCACAATAAGATTTTAAAGCAAATTTCAATTTTTAAATAGATTCCTTATTGATGAGATTACGTGGCAGTTTATGCAATTAATGTTGAGGTTTTGGTCTGCTCTCTATGATGCTACTTTAGTGAGGTCTCTTTATCACTGATGTTAATAGTAGTGAATTTATTTCTGACGTGGTGGCGATTCAACATTTAGCTTTTGTTCACTGAGGTCACAAATTCAGGACTTTACAGGGCAGTTAGTGGCTAATAAATTGAACAACCAGAAGGCAATTTATTATCACAGATTATAAAAAACTATGTACATTTTAAATTTGAAGTTATTATTATTCAAAGCCATTTTAAATTTGAAGTTATTATTATTCCAGTTATAAATTAGCCCGTTGCAAGTCATTGTTATTGTATCATATTTAAATCCCACTTCAAATAACTGTGTATTAAGTTAATATGTGTGATCAAACATCTCCTAATTAATGCTAAGGAGGGAAGAAGCAATTAGATTCATAGCGGTAGGAGATAAAATAAAGAATAAAACATTTAGCAAATGAGTTTCAAAGTAATATAGAAACCCAGGCTTTGTAGTTCTATGGATAGCAAAACTATCAATGCTGAATGTCACTGCAATGCAGATCAGACACCAACTTCTGTTGATAAAATATTTTAAAAATCCTATCAGTAATATTCTTCTCCTTTGAGTGTAATTTTCTACAATGCAACAATGCAGCATCAGTGATTTGACAAGAACATCAAGTTTTTACAACTATTCTTATTATAAAACTGACTGAAAATGTTTAAACGCTGCCGAATGATTGAATTTCTAATATCATGCTAAGTCACAGTTATTGCTGAAACAACCTTTTTGAAAACTATTAAAAATTGTGTGCCATTACATCTATTTCAGGATAAAGATTTCAAACATATTTCAAATAATTACAGATTATTGCTTCAACTACTTACATTTTTTACGTTTGCATATGATATTTTAGTTTCCAGTTTGGTCTAATTTGTAGATCATAATCTTTATTTCACTGTCAGGCAACCAAACTATCAGGCTCTTGAACATTACATAACACTAACCATTACTTCAGCGACAATGATCTTCTATGAACTTTTTTTGGTTGCACTACAGACTTCAATTTTGTAATCATGGTTACTTAGTATTATTGATTATTCATTTATTGTATTATTGATTGATGTTATTTGTGGGTTAATGTGTTAGTGGGCTGATACAGTAAGTATTTCAGTGTTCTGTTGCCAGTACATATGACAATTAAACAGTCTTGAATCTGTAAATTGAGTAAAGGCTTATGAAAAGCCCCTTGTTTGTTTGCTTCCTGTTCTATGCTATCCGAGAATTCTTCACTCTATTTGGAAGCTCAAGCTGCTTGATCACTTCACTCTTTCTGGTTGCCACTGAATATTTGGTGCCTGACTGAAAGTTGCATTGGGGTACAGGAAATCAATTAAAAATTCCAGTGACCAAGAAAGTTGAAAAGGGCAGGGTTGTAGACATACACTATATGGACTTCAGCAAAGCCTTTGTAAAAAGTTTCACATGTTAGGATGTGCTGGAAGGTTAGATCACATGGGATCCAGGGAAAGCTGGCTAACTGGATACAAAATTGGCTTCAAGGTAAGAAGCAGAGGGAGGTTGTGGAAGGCTGTTGCATCATTTAATTCAGATAAGTGTGAGGTGTTGTGTTTTAAGAAGGCAAAGACTTCAGGTTTAGTTGCAAACTGCCTTACCACCGTTGACTGTAAAATTTGAAGCATCATCTTTCTTTTCATTCAATATTAAGTGGTCATAATCATACAGCATGGAAATAGGCTCTTTGGCCCAACTATCCATCCTGACCAAAATACCCAATTTAAGGTAGTCCAATGTACCTGTCTAAATGTCTCATATCTCACCTTAAAGCCATGCATTCTCATTCAAGATTTTTCCTAACCTGGGATAGAGAATCTATGCATACATTCCATCTATTCCCCTCATAATTTTCTATACCTGTTTTAGATCACTGGTCAGCCTCCTACACTCTAAGGAATAAAGTCGCAGCCACTCCAATTTCTCCCTATACATTATTCCCTCGTGTCCTGCCAACATCCTCAAATCTTATCTGCACTCCTTCCAGCTTAATGGCATCTTTCCTACAGCAAGGTGACCAAAACTGAACCTAATTGTCATACGGCATGTAAACGGGCCCTTCCACCAAACTGTCCCATGCTGACCAAGATGCCCCATCTACACTAGTCCCACCTGCCTGTGTTTGGCCTTTATCCCTCCAAACCTTTCCTGCCCATGTACATGTCCAAATATATTTTAAATGTTGTTACAATATCTGCCTCGACTACTTCCTCTAGCAGCTGGTTCCACGTGATGTTTTGGGTTGGAACCCTTCTTCAGACTGAAATTAGAAGGTGGGGCGAAACTGGAGGGTCCTTTTCTCCATAGATGCTGCCTAACCCCTTGAGTTGCTCCAGCACTTTGTCCATCTTTTAGATGTAATCATTGTATTTTCTTCAATCAGCATGTTTATATCTGATTGGCTATGTTCTCTTCATTTTCTCTGATTCTGAAGTAAAGGGAATTGGAGAAATGGAAAATGATGGTAGAAAAGGGAAGCCAGGAAGCCTTGCGTATTGGCAGAGGAGTATCAGGACAATTCAAACTTGATGTTGTCTATCTCATGGGTGTCTAAAGCATCTGTGCAATCCAGTCTGTACTCTCTGAAACTTTGGAGAGAACAGTAGGGCAATCATGGCATATGGGATGGAAGAAAGACATTGAAGTTATTGTTTGGAATAAGATCAAAGAAGGAGAAAAGGGAGTAATTGACCAAAATAACAGAAAGAGTTATCTCTTGGCAAATGTAGGGCCAATTATTAGGCTGCTGTAAGTTTGAATGACTCAATGGGGACTTTTAAAAAAAAACATGTGCAGATGGAAGTGGGGCTCAGAATAGATTTGGATTGTGTTGAAGAATGCAATAATGTGGGGCAGAGATATCAGTGATTAAGACAATGGAAACATAGAGACTATGAGCGATATGACATTTAAGAGGAATCATGAATTTGGCTAGCAGAGATTATTTAGTAGAAACCGGTGTATCCAGAGGAAAGCCAAAAGTAACTTTGAAATGGTGATTAACCTGAGGTGAAATTTCAAGGTGGATATTTAAATGCCGGGCTGTATATGGTTTGAGAACGTGATAGATAAAGGATGAAGGATTGGATTGAAAGATACAGAAAAGTAAAAGTATAAAAAATCTCTTACAGTTTATTATGTATATGAGTTAGAATCATCAGTTTTGGTCTCTTGCTTGGCTGCAGGGTTGAGTTTATGTCAATATCTTAAAGCACCTCATTCATGGGCTTCATATGACATGAAATATCATATCGGACCAATTTAAAAAGTATATGTATTTCCATTTGTGGGGTGGTTTTGTGGAATGGTCTTGACGAAACAATTAAACAAAGTATGAATATGATGCAATTTTAAAAAATGTACAAAAGATATATCTTTGAAAAGTACAGTAATGAGGAAGGAGAATGTGAATCTCACAGATGTTAATGGTGCTTGTTCTTTTTGTTCTTTTCTTTTTTTGTTCTTTTTTTCTTAATAGCTTGATTGGAGTAGTTTTATTTGAATTGTCTGTTTAGTTTATTTTATTGAATTTTGCATTTGTTAATGGTGAAGAATGGGAGTAGGACTTGACAAGCATAGGCTTCTTCCTATCCCTTTTCGAACGAGTCTAATGTGTATTATGTTGAAATTGGCTTTTGATTTTTTAATTTATGTATGTACATATATGTTATGTATATGTGTATATGTGTATATGTATGTATGTATATATGTACATGTATATGTATGTATGTGTGTATGTATTTATGTATATATATATATATGTATATATATAATTTTCCTTTTATTTATTCATTTTCATCTTTTCTTTTCTTCTTTTTTTTTTTTAATCGTTCGAAATAAAAGATATCATTCATTCATTCATACATTAAAAAAAACAGCAGTTCTAAGTGCTTTGATTGAGATTATTCAATTCATAGCAAAATCAAGCAAATCCTTGACACGACTCTCAGATAGCAGTCATTTTTTTGTGCAAGGCCAAAGATGGAGCAGTGTATGGCTGTCATAATATATGGTGCATCCCTTTCAAATCACATATTGACCCTTTTACACACATTTTGGCAGGAACTGTGAACTCTATTATTTTCCAACAATTTCTGGGCCATTATTTTCTCAAGGTCAAGTCATAGTTAAGTTCAGTTTTGACTCTTCTTTATTTGAAACAGTTGTCTAGTTGGAAACCTCTTAATTCGATCTGCCATGAGTCAAACATATGGGGTAAAATAATGTACAATCACGTTGTTTCAAATGAGATAATGTTCTATGTTCATCTGACATATAGACCCCTTATATTGTGAATCAATATCCATTGTGATAAAGCTAAATTAGATCTGGCTTGTATTTTATCTATTGAAATCAAAATCTCCAACAGAATCAGAAACTGTATAGCAAGGCTGCACAAACAGCGTGCATCCATATAGTTCTCCAGTGGTAATTTTGCAAAGTGGAAACATTGAATACTCTCTGAATGGCAGTAATTTTGCTATGTTCTGGAGGAGATAGGTTTCCGTGAAACAGAAACTTAAGAGTTGATGTACAGATTTATCTTTGCACCAGGAGAGTAGAACTGTGAAATTATTGAATGGAAAATTCTACAGACCTCGTCAAACCTCCACATCTGAAATACTAATAAATGTATCATGGACAAAATTTGTACAATATTTTCTGTAAAGAGGTATAAGGAAATGCATAGATCTAGAGGAAACAAAGTATTGTTAAAGTATTGGAAGGGGAGGAGAGTTGCAGACAGAGCTGGAGTTACAAGGACAAGACACTCAAGAGTGGAAGGAATCTTCTTGGAAGAAATGCATACAACACTTTTGTACAAGTGGAAGAAATATCTGAAGTGTAGGTACTATTTACAATGCCATTTGCCCAGAGGCTCTCAGGATTAGATCCAGATGACTTACAGCTTAATAACTAGAAAACAAAACAATTTTCTTATTGCTATGCCCTTTTTGTTGCCTTTCATTTTTTTCCATTTAGGCTAGTCTTACATAAGCCACTTCATTTAAGTAAAGCTTGTTTAATGAAATAAATGCATTGATTGTTTCATTTTCCTAATTAATGTGTTTGTGCTATGGTACATTTTTAAGTGCTAAACCTATTAACATAAGTAGTACTTAAAGTATTGCATTAAATCCTTTAAAATATTTTTATCTCGTATCTCCAAAAATAAAGGCATTTATCATCCCTGTCAGACATAGGCATGTATTTCCTTAGAAATTTACCATTTAGGATCTGGATTTGTGCTTGATAATTAAATCCATTTAATTAAAGTAGATTTTATAATTCAGATTGTAAAAGTAATTACTTATTAGAAACCTGCATGATTGCCACATAAAAAGGTTGCATTGTACAAACCTTCCATTCTCTTAACGATTCCAATGTGAAACTATTCAAATTTCTCAACAATTCAACGTTTAGTAATTATTGAACATTGTTTTCTCTAACCTAATTTAACTATTGAATGTCGTATTATTTTGAAAGGGTCGTGCTCGATGCTGAAATTTCCCTTTCCTTTATATCCTTTAAAGCACGTGCATGTTATACCATTAACTGCGGTAGGCAAATATCTGCATATGTTGTTATAAATTATGTAAAATTGTGTTAAAACCTGAATTAGTTGCGTAACAATGGCAGTAGTTTGCCTACATCTATAAAGTGTTTAAAAGGATGTGATTATCTAATAAATCTTGCCACTTGATTGCAGGCTACTTTCTGTAGATGTATAATATTTGCTCCATTGAAAGAACATTGGAACTTCTAAAATTTCATCCTACTATCAACAGATTATGCTAAATCCCCCATTAAGTCTACTACGTTAATATTTTCAGTGGTTCACTAATCCAAGAAATAAATGTGTCCGTTACTATGGTTACATTTAATAGTCACAGCCAAAAGATTGTACCTTCAGGCCACATAAAAGACTTAATGTTGGGACTGAATGGGAACACATTATTTATTACTTAACTATCAAGCTGTGAAAATTTAGTGATCTCATTTTAAAATGTGATCTTTTGACCTGTGCCAGTTTACTTGGCTACAGTAGCAGCCTATTGAAACTTATTGTTTCTGGTATTTGAAATGAAAAATACCTCGCATTAATATTTGAATTTACAATTGAGAGGTGTGGAGACCATTATCAAGCTGAAAAATTGTAAAAATTCTATACAAAATCTGTATTTTTTCCCAATTAATTTGATGGTTAAATATCCAAACCTTAGTTTTGCTAATTGTGCTGCAATGTCTTCCTTTCATTTTTTTTACACTTATTCCTCCGTCCATTCATCCTCCCTGAAGGAAGTAGTTCAATGAGTCCTTGTTACAGAGTACATTTTTGTGCAAGTGCATAACCTTATTTCAATCCATTGAATGTTGGGGATCAGCAGACTAGCCACCCACAAGAGGCAGCAAAACTCGGCTCAGATCTGACACACAATGGTAGCAGAGACCACTGGATAGTAATCAGAAGTTTGAACTATCCTTAATCCAGAGGAAGACATGCCATACATAGTGGTTTTTATCATTTCCTGATTAAACCAACTGTATCCAGCACAAACCAAGATTAAATACACAGCAAGCCTTATTAACTCTGTGCCTTAAAGAGCAAAATCAATGATTTTGGTTTTGTCTATGTCATCTAATTTGAGGAATGTTTTGAAATTCTTTTCTTCAAGCATACTTGCAGACAAAAGATGTAATGCATTATAGTAAAGTCTGTGATGACTTTTAAATAAATACTTATAAGAGATAAATGAAGATTTAGAGAAGGGTGTTCAAATTTATAGAATTCGGTTTGATTGATTTTAGTAGTAGCTTCTGGTAGGCCAACAAAACATATGTTGATGGTTTAGTTATAGGTTTGACAGGATTGGCTTAGCTGAATGTTCTTTGAACAACAGATGTGGTTGTGAGACCTCTGGAACTCAACCTCATGAATATTTTAAGATCTGTTATAACTGCAGTAGCTCAAACTGTATGACATTCTATCAGCTTGAGATTAATTAAGATGTAGTTTCGGGTCAATTTATTTCATTAACCGGCAAGCCATAAAAATTATAGTGCTTCCTAAAGTACATATTAACAATAATAAAACAAATTTGATCAATCAGTGTTTTTGATAATTACTTTGCTTTTTCAGTCTTTTCCCCAAATGTCTAGCATGCCTTGCTAGTCTCTTTCAGCCTCTGTTCTTATTGTGGAGGTCATTGTTCTATTCTGCCTCACTGCTTGCCTCTTTATTTAGCCTTTGTTGTTCCTCTTTTACGTTGTCCCCTAAAACATTTTCCACTCTTTTTTGATGACTGCATCTTACGCTTGTCACTTCATTTTCTTTGGTCAATTTTACACAATATCATTAATTGCTCAAATGTCTGCTAGTGTTTCTCATCGGCTTCTCTTAAGGTTAATTGATGGATCCATATGGCACTTCGTGTTATTGATCCTTTCCTACTCACTCATTTTAGTTCTACCTGTTTGTTTCTTCTCACTTATGAAAACTATCCTTACCACGTGTCTTTTAGGCCTTCCAACAAGATAGTGTTCATTAAACCATTTCAACTTCTAGCACTATATTATCTATTGCCCTAACGTTTCGCCATTTACCTGTTCCAGCACTGCTTCATTACAAAATCTACTGGGCTCCTTGTCACGCAATATAGCTCTTTTCATCTGTTTACCCTGCTAGGATCTCACACTATTTGATCAATTTCAGCCAAGTTCCTTTCTTTCAGCTGATGATATCATCCAACGTTTATTTCAACCTCTCCTTTCAGCTCTTTCAGTTCCAACACAGTAACTCTGGACTACAACTTTGAAGTCTCCCTCAGCACCACTGAATCTAAGTGCCTATCTCATATTTCTTCTATCAGCTTTGAAATAATATGTGCCAATAATTTGTGATTTCATTTCTTGTAACTATTTAATGAACAGACAAATACTTTTAATTTTAATATTTTAATAGGACTTTTCTGGTCCTGTAGCATCCAATATACTTCTAATAATAAGCTTGATATCTAGAAAGCCCATCTATAATAACAATGTGCATAACAAATAGGTAGATCAGAAATAACTCATTGATCATCAGTGATCTTAAGCTAGGCTGAAAAAATAATTGGCTTCTTTCCAAATTTAACAAAACTATAAAATACAAGCAACAAAACTCGTAGTACAGCTTATTTTTCAGATTGATTTAATTCTCTTTAAATGCAATTCATATATGAATGTTCCTCCACAGCTGTGTATTGGGGGTTGGGGGATGAATGATGGGGGAGGGTGATAGAACTGAAAGCACAATGTGTATATTGGCTCTGGCAATACTGCAGTGAAACTCAAACATTCTGCAGTGTTTCTCACACCAACCTTTGAATGTTCTTTGCTTTCCCAAGCAGTTTATAGCCACTGTGTAAAAATGAGATAAATGAGCAACATTAATAAAGTACAGTAAATGTAAACATTGCAAAGGAAAGAAACAAAAATGGTCTTTCAATAACATTTGACAATGTACACGCTGGTACTGTTTGCCATTAATTTTGGAAAAGGTTAGTTTTGCACTAATTTGTACTATGTAGGAAAAAACTCAAAGGAGATAGCAAAATCAACAAAATTATGTTGATTATTACATATCTTGGTTATATTTGCAGTACAGGGTGCTGATCCCCATTGACCATCTTCATGTAAGTCACATTAATCCAAAAATAAGCACTAATCATTGATCTCTGAGCAAATAATTAAATTAAAAGGGTGAGTCAGAGCGGTTGTAGAGGAACAATCATTTAATAATTTTAACAGAAAGTTGGAAAACAAATCAGATTCAGAATTAGAAATGTGGAATAGTATAGTTCGCACACATATGAATATAAACGTATTCACTGTAAGTCCTATGCTTGATTTAAAATAGATGACATGTTACGCTCCAAGCTTTTTTGAAAGCCCCTTGAAATGGGCCCCTTTAGAAACTTGGAATGGTATGCATACTACCTCAACCCAAATTACCATCAGAATGGGTCTTTTATTTTACTTTATTTATACAGAGTTCTTTACTTTTTTGAAAATGGACACCAGGAAAAGAAATTAAAGCAGTAACGGCAATTGAATGGCTCTAATATTCTTGTTTTACTGAGAGTGGTTTTGTATCTATGAGATTGTTGTGTTTCCTCTGGGGAACACTTGAATTTAATAAACTTCCATTACTGTCTGCTGAAATTTCATTACATCAATTAAATATCTGTAAAGTGAAATAAAAGAACGAGTTTTGCCAATCTTAACATTTAACTGATACAAGGTATCTATAAGTAAAGTGCTTTTGCTAAATTATTTTCAAACGGCAAATGAAAACTATCAAGCAATGTATTTACATAATAGCAGCATAATTAAAGTTTTGAATCTATTAAATTTCTTATACATTTTCGAAAACAGAATTCACTGCACGGTACATTTATGAAGACAGTTGGTACCACAATAGATCATTAAGGAATGGACAGGATGCATTTTGTCAATGTGGTTAGTCCGGAATTTCAGCTGCAGCTGGTTGATAATGAAAGATCCCTAAGATTTGTTGGTTTGGTACTTCCATGCGGCATGTTATCTTAACTCATTCTGAGCTACTTTGGTTTTATTAATAGAATCAAAAGAATTGTTATGCTGAATATATGGTTTCTGTCAAAGGCTATAATTCTCAACTGAAACACAGGCATGGACTCTATGTAGAGAAAAGGTGGATTTTTGTTCAGTTAAGGTAAAAGTAAACATATTCCCTTCTGAAAATTATTTCTCATCTATATCATATTTAACAGATTTACAGCAATTAATATATGATTAAGAAAGACATTTCTTGTTGATAATTTTTGCAATGCCCTATTATAAAGTAGTGGGCATTGAAAAAGACAGCAAGCAATAGAAATAAATAATGTTCTCGAATGACCCTCTCCTGAATCCAAACACAGCAGGACTATTCCTTTGAAAGAATTCCGATATAAAATGATTTTTTTAAAACTATATATTCAGACAAATTACTTTAATTTCCTTATTGGTTAATGGAAAATATCCAAGCTGAAGATGATTTTCAAAAACATTACTGCATCACAAAAGTGTTTGTAACTTAGTTTTGTTCTAATTATCTTTAAATAGTTTTTAGAGTACCCTTATAGTTAAGAGTGCAGGGGAAAATTATGAGGGCCAAATTTGATAGCTCCCATAGTCAGAGGGAGAGAATGCAATGCAGAATTAGCCCATGGCCCTTAGTTTCAGTTTGTGTTAATTAACATGAGATCATCAGAGTGCATCCTGCATGTCTCAGCAGGGGCCTAAAATTGTGAGAGGCTAGCTTGATCTTTCAGCTATCGTCCGCTATCTAGAACAAACTGCCACTTTCAAAGAGAAACAGACATAAAATGCTGGAGTACCACCGTGGGACAAGCAGCATCTCTGCAGAGAAGGAATAGGGGACGTTTCGGGTGGAGACCCTCTTGAGATTGAGAGTCAGGGGAGAAGAAAATGAGAAATGGAAGGGTTCAAAGAACCTGTCTCGATCTGAAACACCACCCATTCCTTCTCTCCAGAGATGCTGCCTGTCTTGTTGAGTTACTCCAGCATTTTGTGTCTATGTTCGGTGTAAACCAGCCTCTGCAGTTCCTTCCCACACATTTTTAAAGAGCAGACGGACTGTGACAGGAGGAAGTGATGGAAGACATGGCACAACTAATTCTGATGTAGAATGAAACATAATAATGGCGTGAAAGGGAGAGAGCTGCAACATTTCCTGATATTGCATTGAAGGACTTGTTAGGTGAGATGGACTCCATTCAGATCATGAGCCTCTCCAAGTACATCCTTAATGACAAAGTAACCGGATAACTTTGTCAAACAGTGCCAGAAATTCAATCCATGAACTTGGATGCAGCCTCACTAAACTTTCAGTCCATCTCAATATTTCCCAACCAATAATCTGTCAACAACCAAAGGACTGTCTTTGACAGGTTCACCTGACCTCCATTATATTGCACTGTTGCAAGCATCATGTCCACACTTCCTTCTATCTTATAGGACAAGGTAGAGCTCAGCAGAGGACAGGCCAAGCCCTATGGCAAGGGCTTGTAGTTTCTGTAACATTTTGCCTCTGCAGAGGAAAAATATGCCATCCCTCACTAGCTGGTCCATTGCTGAGAATTAACAAGGGTAATGGAACTGATGGAAATGCATTGAGAGCTAACGTAAATTGGATGGGCAGAATGACCGCCTGTGTCGTATGAAATACATGATAAAATGATGCGTTCGAAAATGAAAGCGTATGCATAACTACCTCCCTTTGAGTTGCGTTGAGTCCACTCAGTTTCCTCTGGTTTAGCTCTATGTGATGTAAGTAGGCATGTCCTACTTCACCCCTCTCCACAAGCCTGCCCTTGTGCCCTTTATTTTCTATATTGTTAAACATTGCAACCTGACAAAGCACTGGTGGGAGAATAAAAAATATTTTTGAAGCATCGTTCAGGAAAAGTTACAAAAGATTCTCGAATTAATGGGAAGGAAAGTTCTAGAAGGGAGTAAGGTCAGGGCCAATTGCAAGCGGTGCGAGGGGGGACGTGAACACGGAGGTCAGAGTGTTGTATATGAATACGCGAAGTATAAGAAATAAAGCTTGAGGCTCAGTTAGAAATTGGCAAGTATGATGTTTTGGGAATTACAGAGTGGCTGCAAGAGTGACAGGGCTGGGAACTGAAAATTCAAGGGTACACCTCCTATCGAAAAGACAGACAAGTGGGCAGAGGAGGTGGGGTAGCTCTGTTGGTGAGGAATGAAATTGAGTCCCTTGCAAGGGGTGACATTGAAACAGGAGATGTGGAGTCAGAGTGGATAGAACTAAGGAATTGTAAGGGTAAAAAGACCCTAATGGGACTTATCTACAGGCCCCCAAACAGTAGCCTGGACATAAGGTGCAAGTTGAATCGGGAGTTAAAATTGGCATGTAGCAAAGGTAATGCTGTGGTTGTTATGGGAGATTTCATCATGCAGGTAGACTGGGAAAATCAGGTTGGTACTGGACCCCAAGAAAGGGACTTTATAGAGTGCCTTTGTGATGGATTCTTAGAGCAGCTTGTATGGGAGCCTACCAGGGAGAAGGCAATTCTGGATTTAGTGTTATATAATGAACTGGATTTGATAAAGGAACTTGAGGTTAATGAGCCATTAGGAGGAAGTGACCATAATATAGTCAGGTTTAATCTACAATTGGAGAGGGAGAAGGGTAGATCGGAGGTGTCAGTGTTGCAGTTGAATAAAGGGGACTATGGGGCCATGAGGGAGGAGCTGGCCAAAGTTGACTGGAAAGATACATTAGCAGGGATGACAGTGGAACAACAATGGCAGGTATTTCTAGGAATAATACAGAAGGTGCAGGATCAGTTCATTCCTAGGAGGAAGAAAGATTCCAAAGGGAGTAAAGGGCGACTGTGGCTGAAAGGCTAATAGATTTTGTATGTGATGAAATGCTGATTTTGAATGGCTTGTAGTCCAGGCAATAGAGAAGCTGAGCATGGACCTCAGCTGTCATTAAGCGAGTTCCCATGTGAGTTCTGCTGTGTAGTACTACAGTTGGTACTTAGAGGGGAATGAAGAAGCTTTGCCAACTCAAAATGCTTTGTGTAGCGGGCGGACTGATCATAAAGACTGCTGGCAATGCCAAGGAGTATGGAAAGATTCAGTATCAATTTTGTGAAGGGGTTTGTGGAGAGCTTGGAGCCTATCCTTTACAGCCTAAAACTAGTGGGCAGGTCCACATATTCATGCACCCAAACCCGGATGCACGGCCTGATAGCTGACATATCACATTTCATTTCAGCTTCAGGCAGCAGTCATTCAGTGGCTGGCAGTGTTACCTTGATATGGTTCTATTGCTGCAACAGGTGGCCAATGTGAAGCAGAAATTGGTCAAAGATTAGTTTTAGATAGATTTGTTCCTTGAACACCGCGGGTACTTGTGGATCCCCAGCAAGAGCCCATTTTCTCTTCTACCTTGTTATGTGTTGACTATTCTATATTCTTTCCTTGTGTTTCAATGGAAATGTCAACCAGTCCCAGATTCAGATTAATCTGAAGAGTCTTGACCCAAAACATCACCCATTCCTTCTCTCCAGAGATGCTGCCTGTCCTGCTGAGTCACTCCAGCACATTGTGTCTATCTTTGGTTTAAACCAGCATCTGCAGTTCCTTGTTACATATTAGTCTATTGTCACATACGCCAGCCTGCAATGACATTTCTTGTTCACATGAAGCTCACAGGCAAAATACAGTAAAGATATATACAAGAATAAGTGCAAGATTGTTGTGCAAAATCCAAATAGTGCAAAAGATTAATAAAGCACAAAAACAGAATAACTGATTGAGGTAGAGTGAAGAGTTAGAGTACTGTACACTTTGCTAATCAGAGATTGTGCTTACGTGTGGCAATACTTTACTGAGCTGTATGCAAAAATAACATTTCACTATGTGTTTGCTCATGTGACAATAAGGCACTATTGATGTGGCAGCAGCCCAAGTAGGGGATGTGAAAAAGATGGTTCAAGAGCCACATAACAGTCAAGGTGAAGGTGTTCTTATGTCTGGACATGCAAGCTTTCAAGCTCCCATGTCTTCTCCCAGAAGGTAGAATAGAGAAAAGGGAATGGCCAGAATGGCAGATACCCATGACGACACTTCCAGCCTTCCTTCTCAATGCACCATGAAGACTGACTGGATGGAAGGAAGTGACAAGCCTGTAATGGAAAAGAAGTGTTCACCACACTCTGCAGATTCGAGCAGTTAAGAGCAGAACAGGTGCCAAACTAGGCTGACATGCATCCTGGCAGAAAATAGCTTGTGTAAGCATCTGTCGGAGTTCATGGCTGATGAATTTGCACAGTAATCTTCAATTATGGATTAAATCTTGCATTAACTGCCAAATCAATCCCTTAGACTTCAGCAACTTTAAATGACTCTGGAAACCACTAAACACTTGAATAATTGTGGCATGAACTTGAATAATTGTGGCATCTACATTAATCAGCAGCTGATCTGAAAAGAGTTAATGGACCCCTTTAAAAGGTGCTGGTGAATATGGGGTGGGGTTTCCTCTGGAATGAGCATTAAGATGTGCAAGATGAAACAAAGATCTTAGCTGGATAGTTGAGCACCAAAATGGCAATGCTTGTATCAAATGGAATTTGCTCCCTGATGGACACCTGGATCTGTTTATTCTGCCTCTTGCAGTGAGCTTCCCTCACCAATATTGTATCCACGAAGATTAATCACCCAACTACACATGCTTGCTTTGTGGCTGAAATAGATAATTGATCTAAATTTTGTACCCATTAGATTTGGGTGAAAGATCACTCTCATAAATGTTGCTGCATACTATTATATGCTGCATACTTTGTTATCCAATCTGTTCATAGTTATAGTAGTAGTTGGTCTACTAGGATTAGTTCCAACCTAGAACTGTAAGGGATATTTGAAATCTCACATTATTTTCTTGAACTGGGAACCTCTGCTCCCTATGTTATTCATGGAGAACGTATGCCTTAAACCTGTGTATGCCTCTTGTGTTCACTTGAAATCTTGAATGCGGCCTGGTGGTGCAGCGGTAGAGTTGCTGCCTTACAGCGCCGGAGATCAGGGTTCGATCCCGACTAAGGGTGCTGATTGTTCGGAGTTTGTGCGTTCTCCCCGTGACCGCATTGATTTTCTCCGAGATCTTCGGTTTCCTACTACACTCCAAAGACGTACAGGTATGTAGGTTAATTGGCTTGGTGTATGTGTAAATTGTCCCTAGTGTGTGTAGGATAGTGTTAATGGGCGGGGTGATCGCTGGTCGGCGCGGATTCGGTGGGCGAAGGGCCTTTTCCCACTGTATCTCTAAATTAAACTAAACAGCTACCGTTAAGTTCATACTTGGCTTTTTTATAGCCTCCCAACTCATTAAGAGTATGTTAGGACTGTCAATGCCTCGCCTGTTTTTAATGCTTTTTGGAAAGACTTAGCTGATCACTGGTGGCGGATGACATTAAGAACAGAGGGATCATCTTTAACAGAGCTGTTATGGTGAGTTGATAACATGCTTACTCCCTCAACTTGCAGTGTAATATATCCGTCAATTGGAAAGGGAGAGCAACTTTGTGCAAACATTGGTGTTATCTTACCAGTTGTTTAACTGGAGGTCAGTGGTACCATATTTATTCTTGACTGTAAAATGATCCAATAGGTTTTTCAGGATTCTGGATGATCACATCATGAATCTCAGATATGATTAACATGGGAGCAAGTAAAATTTGCTTGCCTAGACCTCGAATTATGACCGGAGCGGGTGATAGATTTCAAGTGAACACATAAGGCATACACGGGTTTAAGGCACATGTCCTCCTTGAATAACATAGGTAACGGAGGTCTGCTAAACATCTTTATTTTCAGCAAGAAAAACTAATTCTATTTTCCGGCAAAATATTTTGAAAATAGCTTTAAAAAAACCATTAAGAACAGCACATCAAAAGCAGCATGCAGAAACACATGTTAAAATACAGACCATGTGGGTTCCCCTTGGGGGCTGTATAAAGCAGTTGTAACTAGCAGGTCATTGCTGTGTAGATCACTAGAAAGCCATACAAAACTCGTGGCAGCCACAGAACAGGAGTGGCAAAGGCTATGGAGCGCCAAAGAGATGTGGAGATACAGAAGAGAATGGGGCACAGTTCTCTCCCATGTGGCTAGACATCCTCCACATGGTAGTCTGCCTTGATCCTGCTCCGTGCTGCAAGTGGACCTAAACTACTGTGAAGAGCAGGCTAATTGAAGGGCCAGTGATTGCAGCATGCAGCTCTGATTTGTGCACAAAGACTTTGACTCGGGAAGGGACTACTACCGACTTTTTTCTTCATATTTCTGACCATTCTGACCAGTGAGGCTGGTAGTTGCTATATGCAAGACATTGATCAGATTCCTTTAAGTGGCATCCCATTGTTGATCCACGCACGATCGTGCCATTTGTTCTTTCATGGATGTTCAATAAAGGTCCCAGTTCCATCCAAATTCACTGATCTATGCCTATGGTCGTGAAGTGTACAGTGAAGTGAGGTGTACAGTGCATCACCTGTGTCGGTGTGCAACTGATGCCAAGAAATTGCATCCACAAACGCATCTCATGGCCCTATTCCTGATTATCACCCTGATGTCCCTAACATGATCAGCAAGAGTAAAACTGAAATATGAGCAAGTAGATTTTAAATATGATCAAGTACAATTCTAAATCTCCCATTTTTGGTGAGAGTAGAAGAAAAAGGAAAATAAAAATAAAATATTTTTTCAGTAATAAGGGATGCAAAGCAAATGGTATTGGTGGAGGAGATGGAAGTGGAAGAGAAAGATGATTGTCTTAGTACAAAGGAAGATGGTGAGTAGACAAAAAAGGAAAGGTAAAATAGGGGCAAAATTGTGTGCAGAACGACTGTAAAAGCAGAAATATATTGGAAGTTGAGAGTGATATTTAATCAATTTATGAGGTTTATTGACTCAAAAGTACTTTATTCTCATGAACTTTCCCTGCTCATTGTTCAACGTGAAATCAGCTATTCATTCATTCTGAAAGGTTGAACACCCTGAGGTGAAAATTCCAGTCTATATAATATACAATGTAAGTAAGCAGGGTTCATTGCAAATGCCAGACATAAATGATGGAGAAAATCCAGGAAAAAGGGTGCTCACATTTTTATGGTAGACAAAAATGCTGGGGAAACTCAGCGGGTGAGGCAGCATCTATGGAGCGAAGGAAAGCGAAGTGAAGCTCACATTTTTATGTTCTTTTTAATCTGTTAACTAAACCCAGTGCCAGAACAGACATTTTTCAAAGTTCTCTGCCTTTAATACAATACTCAACATTTTGCCTTGAAATCCATTTCCAGCTGGTATATTGAATTTAGCCAAACAACATTTTAGAAAACCCCCTTTTTTCCAGTAAAAGAAAATTCTGCGGAAAAAAAAAGTTGGAGCACAATCAGTGTTTCCACTTTGAAGGGATTCACCCAAAATTCGTGAAATTCTCGTTCCGGCCCGCGACCTGTGCAGTTGGGGGAAGCTGGTGACGCAGTAGCAACACAAAATGACGCCGTCTCTCCGCGCGTGTGCAGTGGGCGGGATCAGTTCGCCACCATTTGACTACATCGCCTCGACGCCTTGAGCCTAGTTTGGGTTTGGAATATTGCGTTACGGGAGGGTGAATCTGTTTGTTTTTTATCGGGGGTGTCAAACTACCCGTGAAGGATCCAATCCGGCCCGAGGGATAATAATAATAATAATAAATTTTATATTTAATGGGCGCCTTTCATACAAAATCTCAAGGACACCTTACATAGTAATCGGAATAAAAACATATAATCGGAGTAAAACAAGTAATTAAAGACATCACAATGACACAAATTAAAAACAGAATTCAATCCAAAAACAGAAAATCAAAAACACAGTGTGAAGAGAGAGCAGCGGCAACCAAATCGTGCCAGCGTCCACTCTCCCTTCACGGCAGCCATCTTGGACACAGACCTACAAGACTACAATTAGACAAAAAAAAATCATCCCCCCACAGTGGGTAGCACTGTGGAGGAAGGCACAATGTCCAGTCCCCACCCCATGTTCACCCCAAAGTCAGGCCTATTGGGGCCACCGCAGTTGCCTCTACGGAGGCCCGATGTCCCTGGCCGTTCTCACCGGGTGGTCTTGCCCCGGCGTCGGGAGAGTCCTTTCGGCGGCTGGGCCACTTGGAACGGCCGCTTCTTGGTTGGAGCCCGCGGCTGCCGAAGCCGACAAGGCCGCGCCGGTTTGGCGCTCCTAGGCTCCAGATGAAAAAGTCGGCGCCCCGCTCTCCTCACTGCCGCCTTGCCGCCTCTACGCACGCCGTCTCTCCGCACGCCGCCTCTCCGCTCCGCAAACCCGCAGCCCGGAGATGTTGCTTACGGCGGTCCAGCTCGCCAGAGCTCCAGCGCGGCGACCCAGGCAAGGCATCGCCCGCTCCGCTCCGCTCCGCTCCAGCGCTCCAATGCAGTGCCGCCACGCAGGCCGAGGTGCTGGGTGGTTCCCGCCAAGAAACGGCGCTCCAAGCCCGCTGGTAGGCCACGACGACGGGTCGACGGGCAGCCCGGAAAAAAGGCTGCCACACCGACCAGGTAGGGACCTATAAATAAAGTAACACCTACCCCCCCACATTAAAAGACCATATCCCCTACAAACAAAAAAACAGGACTCACTAAAAACTAAAAAAAAAACGAATTTAAGACGGACGGCTGCTGCTAGCAGCCGTTCACCAAGATGGCTCCTCCTCCTCCTCCTCTGAGGGATGATTTGTAAAAAAAAAGGAGTGCCCGCTGCTCCGTGTCCGGGGCTGCGGTGTCTGCCTGCCGGGTCCATCGCCTCCATCTGTGGCATCAGAACCTCGCAGCCGGTCAGTCTGGTGTCCAGGGAGCGGGTCCGCTGCCGGTAGTCCGTCCGGGGAGATCGTTCTCCCGTTGCCGGGAGGGAGCGGGAACCCCTGAATCTGAACCCAGTCCTGGTAGCGGCCATGACCCAACACCAGGCGCCGCTCCGGCCGGGCACATGCCAACCCCCCCCCTCACATTTCCCACCCCCCTCGCCTTTCCCACCCCCCTCGCCTTTCCCACCCCCACTCGCCTTTCCCACCCCCACTCACCTTTCCCACCCCCCCTTGCCTTTCCCACCCCCCCTCGCCTTTCCCACCCCCCCCCTCGCCTTTCCCACCCCCCCCCCCCTCGCCTTTCCCACCCCCCCTCGCCTTTCCCACCCCCCCTCGCCTTTCCTCCCCCCCCCCCCCCCCCCCCCCCCGCTGAGCCCAAGCTTGCGACCATCGATCCCCCACACACTATCCCACACATGCTAGGGACAATTTATACAAACCTGTGCACCTTTGTAGTGCGGGAGGAAACCCTAAAGGGCCTGTCCCACTGCGGCGGCTTAATTTGCGAGTTTAGAAGAGTTTACGCTCGACTCAAACGTGCAGCATGGTCGACACGTGGTCCTCTCCTTCATGCTTGAGGGAAGTTCCCGCATACTCGCATATTCAGTTTGGTCTAGGAAAGATTTTCAGCATGCTGAAAATTTTTCCGCGAGTAAAAATTGGTCGGCGTGGTTCTTTTTAACTCGTAGTGCAGTGGAGTGGGGTCGCTAGGCAGTCGAGGTAACCGTAGGCAATCTCCTTTGCTGACCGGGCATTTTAATTGGCTCATTGGAGTTTTCATAACCAAGGAAAACCGACCAGTAATGTTAAATGCTCGCCAAACTTTATTAAAAGTTGTCTGGCTTCTTAAAAGTATCTCCATTCCTTCTCCCCCCACCCCTTCTCCCTTCTCCCTCCCTTCTCCCTCCCTTCTCCTCCCTCCCTCCTACCCATTTTGAAGCAAGGGGGGGGGGTGTGGGGGGATGGGGGGGGGGGGTATTGTTCCCATAGTCTGCATTTATCCCATAGTCAATGGTACTAAAACAGATGATGAGGCCTTTGTGCAGTACTATTAGTGGGATCTAGCTGTCGGTGAAAGTGGGGGGGGGGGGGGTTGGAGAATGGGAGAAGGGAGGGAGAGGTGGAGAAGGGGATGTGAGGGTAGTGGGGGGGAGTGGAGAAGGGGGAGAAGAGTATGGGGAGAAGAGTGGAGCAGGGTGAAGGGAAGAAGGGGGAGAGAGGGGATGAGAGAAGGGTAGGGGGGAGTGGAGAAGGAGGGATTGGGGTGGGAGGAGGGAAGAGGGGTGGAGGGGAGAGGAAAGTTCAGTCTACACTCACTGAATCCATCCCTGTGAAAAGTTAGAGATAGTGATTGGATCTGGAAGTGGACCAATACATCTGTAAATAAAACGACTCGGACATCTTTTCATTTGCACAATTGATTTTATTGCATTAATTTTAATATATTGATGTGTAAAATCCATCCATTGAAAGAAGAATATTTTACAGCCCATCTGTGGTCCCCAACCCTAACCCTAGCTGGTCGTCACCCGCAGGACAGCATACGTCAGCGTGTGACAGGGCGCACGACATGATGAGACACCCAGATGTCACCCCTGGATTTTGAACATTCCAAAATCCAGGGGCGACAGGGAGTCACCGCGCGTCACTTCATGCGTCACCACACATCACGGCGCGTCATGACCCGACCACAACGCGACAACCTCTTTTCAGGCTGTCACCGAAAATGTCGCCCAAGTGAGTCAGGCCATAACTTGGACAAAGTCGTGATTAGGTTTGTGCAGTTACATTCTTGGAAAATGTAACTGGAAAACATGATTTATGGATAAATGGCAATATATGCAGGCCTGCCACGAGTGTCCGTCGCCTGCATCACTACACCAGGACTTCCATGAGCAATGACAGGCTGTCTGCACTTGCCTCAATGCACATTCACTATGACTTTGCCCATGACTTGGACAAAGTGGTGACTAGGTTTGCACAGTTACATTCTCGGAAAATGGAACTGGAAAATGTGATTAATGGCAAAATAGCAATATATGTTGGTCTGCCAAGAGTGTTGTCAAAGTCTGTGAGAGGAACCCTGAACTGTCTGCTAATCCCCTCACACTTTGGGAGCTCAAACAGGGCACTGCAAGAAGAGGTAGAAGTCGGGCCACCTACATCAGTGTACTTGCTGCGGAATGATACAGGCCTTGGACCGCGTTAACAAACTGAGGACTGCCATTAAAGATAAAGTCATACTTTAGGAGACCAAATGGGGCACTGCAATAAGAGGTAGAAGTAGGGCCACTTACATCAGTGTACTGCGGAACAATACTTGCTTTGACAGCATTAACAAACTGAGGAATGCCATGCTAGATAAACTGGTTTGAGGTGATCTATTCGTGGAACCAGGGATGGCATATAGGCTAAGGCCAATGAATGCCCTTGCATTAGTAGAAGTAGTGGTAAATGGCAATATACATTCAGGAGCACCGGAATTATTTTGCAGCATCATGCCAGCATGCTGAGTGCTGAGTGACAGTGAACTAAGAACTTATTCCAGTCATGCTAGTCAGCATGGCTCAACAATAGTAACACTGTGTTATTTTTTAAATTGTACTTACATGCTACTCACCTTTAAGTGACATTTACCAGGAGCACCTGAATGATTATGCCACATCATGCCAGCATGTTTGGTTGTGTGGTAAGCTATATGATGAATTGTGAATTTTATGTTATGTTATTATATATTTTTATATGTTATTGAATCAAAATCAAGAATTATAAATTCACATTTCAAAAATGGTTTCACAATTCAGTAGTACTGATTTTCAATATTCCATACTGATATTTGAGAATACTTGAGGTTGGATGCAAAATGTTTTCAAAAATCCAGTTTCTGTGTCATACGTTCTATTGCATTTGTGTCAGAAATACCGATTTCCCCAACAAAATACTGATTTTCAGCCATCAAAATACAGAAATGCTCGGTGAACCTTGGCAGCTCTGCAATTATCCACAATCACATTGTTTTTGAGAATTCAAAATGTGATTTGTGATCTTGTTTATGAGTCATCGTGGAGCTAAAATTTGTTATAATAGTATGATAGTAAAATAGGTTAGTTTGAAAGCGATCATAGTAATGTAAATGCATCATTTAGTTTGACTTCAATTTTCATGATGGAAATTGAAGTCGAACTAAATGTTGTATTCACATCACAACTCCACGTTGAAATTGATGTGATGTGAAGTTGTTAGGTCGGGAGGCCCATTAAAAGTGCATTGCACACACTAACACCGTCTAACAGTAACAGGCAATCAAATCAACACACAAAACATTTTCTAAAAAAAGGGTTTCTTTCCTGCAAAAACTTACAGTATTTTATTTGCAGTTTTTGCAAATTTGCAGTTATAACATTTTACATAACATTTTACAACAGTACAACTTGATTATTAAAACAAGGACAACAATTCTTGATTTAAAAAAATGTACACAACAATGAACCCATTCATCCCATTCCACCCACTCATTACTGTTGAATCAACCAAAATTATTTCTGAAATATTGGTTATAAATTTGGTGCAAAATGTTCCAAAATAAGGCTCAGAATGCAACAGAGAGCATCTAAAACCGTAGAGCCGTAAGGGGCTTTGCGCTCACGATGTGCGCTGCACGCACATTATTTCACATAACATTTTTGTAATCCTGTCATGCCACCCCCCCTTTTTGAAAAGCTTTGTACGGGCCTGGTATATTAGCTTGTGCATTTAGCTCTGGTGACTGCAGCTGAATTTCTAGCAAACAAGTTTTTAAGGAGAAAAAAGATAAGGGAACTACATTTTTGGAAAAAGAAGACAGAGGAAGCTCGCTTTTAAATCAGGTCTAAGGTGTCATAAAACCCTATTTGGAATTTTCACATGATATAAATTGAAGACAAAGATGAAATAAAGGCAAACATGCCAGCCTTTTATATCAATGTTTATACTTAAGGAAATAAATCACATCTCTTTGGGCACAGTGTAAAGAATTATAGACATCCATTCTGTGCTTGATGAACTGCCTAAACCATACAGATAAAAATCCATATTTAAAACACGTTTTGTGAAATTTTAACTTTGGACATTAAAATGAGGAATGGAAAATACTATATTAGTCCTGCTTGGAAAAGACTTACCATCAATAAAAAGTGAAAGCTTTTTACATAGGGTGGTGCAGCCCATAATATCCATGCTTGAAATGCATGGATTATGACAGCTATCAGAAAAACTCAATGTACATGTAAATCAGTATTGTAAATCGGATATAAAAATGTTGGAAATACCATGTGAGGCAGAGAAACCTGATGTCGATATTTTAGGAACAGATCCATTCAAATTTATTTATTTATTTATTTATTTATTAGAAGCAAATGTACAAAAATAGAACCAACGGTATATAAAATTATACAGTTATTGTACAGCTTCAATTTTAACTTTTTAGCTTTAGTTAGAAGAAAAGAAAGGAGAAAAAGCAAGAAAGAGAAAATGTGATATGTGCAAAGATAGAACCCATAGACTACCAAAGTAGTGTAGCCAAAGAGTGAATAAATGAAAGAAGAGAGGAATAGAAAAAAATACAAGGACAAAAAGAAAAAGAGAGTAAAAAGTGGTGATATACCTGCCTCACATCCCTCCCCACCCACTACACCCAACCCATAATTAGATTTAAATCCAAAGTTGTGTTGTACCATGCTATCCTTGTAATAAATCAATGAATGGTGTCCATGTCTTCAAAAAATGATCTGGTTTTTCTGCCAAGACAAGTCTAATATTTTCAAGATATAGCGTCTCGGACATGTTTATAATCCACATCTTAAGAGTAGGGACTGATGTATGTTTCCAAAATTTAAGTATTCGTTTTTTCGCCATAATCAGGCCATAATTAAGGAAAACGTATTTGAAATAGTGATAGCTCAGAGCAGGCTTGTGAATTACTGAGAGCGATCAGTTCCATGTTGGGATCCAATTTTATTTTCAGTGTTTTTGAAAATATTTCAAAAATCCTCTCCAGAAATTATGTAACTTTATACAAGAAACAAAGGAATGGGTTATAGTTGCTTCCTGAAGAAGACATTTATCACAAATAGGAGATACATTTGGAAAGATCTTATTCAGTTTAGACTTTGAATAATAGAGTCTGTGCAGTGTTTTAAATTGAATTAACGAATGCCTAACGTTGATCGAACAGTTGTGTATATAGAAGATTTTCCTCCCATCTGTCTTTTAAAAATTTTAGGCCAAGTTCATCTTCCCAAGCTCTTCTAATTACTTCTGATGATGGGGTCTGTATATTTAAAAGGGTGTTATACAGATATCATATTAACTTGTTTGACTCCGAGTTTCTATTCATACATTCGTCTAGTGTGTCTGGCAACAAAGATTGATAGTCTTGGGTATATGATTGCATATAGTCTCGTATTTGAAGGTATCTAAAATATTGACTACCTTTCAGATGATATTTCGACTAATTCCTGAAATGAGAAAAGAGTTCCCATCTCATAAAGATCTCCGAGTTTTTTTAATTCCTAATCTTTCCATTCAAATTTATTTTATATTTGCTAGGGATAAAATAAGAACATCAGTTTTTAGTGGGAGATTAGGCGATTTTTCAGGCGACTGCCGGCGACTGTCAGATTGAAAAACCTTCAACTGGAACGGCGTTTATCAGAGTGGAACACGCACACACTCAGACATAGGCACAGGCACAGGCACACACAGACACAGACACACACAGACACAGACATACACACACAGCTTCCTTCACCAGCCCGTTATGCAGGCAGTGGACAGGGCAAGCGGGGGGAGGGCTGTTTGAGTGAAATTCACACGGTGCAAAGCCAAGATGATACCGCGATGGACAGCAAGGTTGGCGCTGTAATTAAGACGGCTATCGCACTGTGTACAGTAAGTCCTTTAAGAGACGGGGGAGAAGGAGTGGAGTTAACTTTTAAGAAGCCAGAGTTACACGGCTGTGAAGCTCGGCCGACATTAACATTTCCGGTCGGATATCCATGGTTCTGAAAACTACTGCTTAGGTTTTTTTTTTCCCCAATGAGCCAATGAAATTCACCGGTCAGCACCAGCTACAACCCACGAGAACCTACGACAAACTTCGGCCTCCTGGCAACCCATTAGGACCTCATAGCAACCCACCTAAGGCACGAGAATTCTCACTACTCTCCATGGCGGCTTCAATTTAGTCGCCGCTAATTT
Organism: Amblyraja radiata; assembly: GCF_010909765.2. NCBI lineage: Eukaryota > Metazoa > Chordata > Chondrichthyes > Rajiformes > Rajidae > Amblyraja > Amblyraja radiata. The sequence continues at coordinate 76,449,427 of NC_045959.1, read as the reverse complement.
TTCAACGTTGAAAAATTAGCGTCGACCATAATGAGGCCGCAACTAGTTGCCAGAATGTGGGAACTCCTCACAACCATGAAGGCAACTTCCCGGCAACCACCCGCGAACACGTGGCGACCATGTGGCAACTGCATGGTCTCCTGCAGTCGCCTAAAAACGTCGCCCAAGTGGGGCAGGCCCATAAGGATGTCAGAGCTCTACATTCAAAAGTAAGAGATCAGGCAGAATACTTTAACTAGAAAGATGAATAATTTTCAGCGTGTTTTATTTCTGCAGTTTACAATATCATACAATGTCTTCCCCCCTCCGTCTCCCCCCTCCGTCTCCCCCCCTCCGTCTCCCCCACCCGTCTCCCCCCTCCTCCAACTCCCCCCCCTTCCTTCCGTCTCTCCTTCCCTCCGTCTCCCCAACCTCCGTCTCCCCCCGTCTCCGTCTCCCCCTTCAGTCTCCCACCCCAGTCTCCCCCCCTCCGTCTCCCCCTCCATCTCCCCCCCCCCCCGTCTCCGTCTCTCCCCTCCCCAGTCCCTCCCCTTTCCCCCGTCTCCGTCCCCGTCTCAGTCTCCCTCCCGTCTCCGTCTCCCCCGTCTCCTTCTCCCCTGTCTCCGTCTCCCCCTCCCCCCTTGTCTCCCCCCTTGTCTCCCTCCCTCCCTCCTTCTCGTCTGTCTCCATCTGTGTCTGTCTCTGTATTTTTCGGGTTGGGTTGATCTCAGACAACTGTGGAATCACAATCCCTGGCATTTTCTAAATAGACACATTGGTACATTCTCTGGATGGCATGATGGAGTAGTCTTGCACCCTAGGGGAACCAAATCAAGTAGCTCCATGCTGGTACATTTGTAAAATCATGATCCTTTGCGTACTATTCTTTTCTAAAACACAGCTAGTCACTAAGAATGAGAACGATCTCTACATACCTCATCATGACTGACAAACATTTGGTGTGATGCTCCTACCAGTCACAGCTAAACATGAAATTATTTATGATAGCTTTTCATTCATTCTTAAAGTAAAGCCAATAATCTTTTTTGCAACAAAATACTCAACCTTTTTTTTAAGTGATGGCATTCATATTCATTCACCTTTTTTCTTATTTTTAGTTAGTTGAGTGTTTTGTTTTTTAGGAGTTCTAGCCTTTTTATGTGGGGGTGGGGGGGGGGAAGAGGGAAACTGCTTTCTAGGGTCTCCTACCTGGTCGGAGAGGCAGCTTTTCTCCGGGCTGGTGTTTCGACCCGTCCTCGCGGCCTACCAGCGAGCCTGGAGCGGCGTTTCCTGCCGGGGACCGCCCAGCACCTCGGCTTCGGCAGCGGCACAGCGCTGGAACGCTATCGCGGAGCGGAGCGGGCGATGCCTTGTCCGGGTCGCCGCGCTGGAGCTCCGGTGAGCTGAAGACCGCTGCTGGACATCGCGGAGCTGCGGGACTGTGGAGCGGCCAGCTGCGGGCGGCGGCGCTGAACTTAAACATCGCGGAGCCTGGGATCTCTCGCCGAGATCGCCAATTGTGGAGCTCCATCCGGCGCGGCCTTGTTGGCTTCGGAAGCCGCGGCCTCCGGTACGGAAGCGGCTGTTCCAGGTGTCCCAAGCCGCTGTGAGGATTCTCCCGACGCTGGAGCTACATCACCCGGCGAGAACGGCCTGGAACATCGGGCCTCTGTAGAGGCGACAGCGGAGGCCTCAATAGGCCCGACTATGGGTAAACTGGGGATGGGGACTGGACATTGTGCCTTCCCCCACAGTGGGAACCATTGTGGGGGGATGTTTTTATGTTTATTGTTAAATCTCTTTAATGTTATGTCTAATCTTTATCTGTGTGCTGCATGGCAAGACAAATTTCACTACACCATTTGGTGTACGTGACAATAAATGTCCTTTATCCTTTGTCCATATTCTGTGATGATATTGATGTACATCAATATAAGCATGCTAATCTCAACAAGGCTTGATTGATGTTAAAATTAGCATTGAACTTATTTATCTTTGCAAGATTCTTGAAGCGTTCGCTGGAAGGACCTGTGGTCACTTAAATATAGGATTTAGTTAACTTTTCAGAACCATTTATCCTATCATGCTTGTGCCTTTTCTATTGAAGTTGTTTTCTATGATCATAGTTGTACAGATTTTTTCTGTGCTTTGTATATAAAGCTCAAAGATTTCTTAGTCCCCTTTTAATTGGTATTGCAGTGCGTCTCAGTAGTTATGCTTAGCTTCAGATGTTCAAAGAAGCTTAGCACTGTGCACTAAATAATATTTTACTTACTCTTTCATCCTTCTCTTGATGTTCTTAATATTATACTTATTTGTTACTGATTTTGTCAACCATTGGAAGCAATCTTTCACAACTGACCCTCTCAAAGAATCTCTGATACATTCAACTCTAACCTTTCCTGGTCCAGTTTGAGCCTGTCCTTTCAATTATAATTGTTCATAGCTATTTGGATTTTTATTTTGGTAATATTTTGTCCTATAATACTATTCGTAAACATTAACTTAATATATTGATAATTAAAAATGTTGATTAGTTTGGATAGTACACAAAGAAAATATTGTGATGAATCTATGTACGTCAAACCTTATTTTATGCTGCATGTTTGGGCCTTGAGCCCATTCTGCCTCAGAAATGGTGTATGTTTCCTTCAAAATGCAAAATAATTAATAATAAATGTTAACCCCACCAAGATTTTATCTGCAATATATAATATATATCATGCGTCATGTTGTTGGGCACAGTTGGTTTTGGTGGTTGATTTATTGCTATATAATCAGAAAGAAGACAAGTCAATAGATTGAACAACAGTCCATATAGTGCTATACGATTAGTGTAACATACTGTTTTTTGAAATCTCTTGATCTTTTTAAGGGACTTCTCATAAATTAAGGAGAATTGATACGGTGGATAAATTGAAACTACATTGTCTTTTGTGTAGTTCCGGACTAAAGCACATGGCCTAAACCTGGTGCAAGTTCTTTTAAGAGTAAAGATAAGAAATATCTGCACCAAAAGGGGATGATGGAGGCAAATATTCTCATAAGATTTACTAAGTATGTAGATCAGCACTTGAGTCACCAGCTGTAAGCCAAGTTGTTGGTACATAGGATTGATAACAATGGCAACATGATGATCAATAAGGACATCAAGGGCACAAGGGCCTGTTTGACAAAGGTAAATAGAAATTTTAAAATGAAATGGTGGTTGATGCTGGATCAATTATCGGTATTAATTCTGACATTGTTAAGTTGTTTTCTTTTAAACACAAGGTATTATAAAATAAAGAGAAATTGCAGCCATGTTGTTTTGAGTCAGCTGTAAACAGACATTAATTGGGGAACTGGCTCCTGCTCCAATATTCATCATGGTTAAGTTTGAGTTGTATTTTAAGTCCTGTATCCCTTCTGACATCTTGACTAGTTTTATAATCTCCCAAATATTTGGGAAACAATTTCCAATTGTAGGAGTATGCCTTACTCTGTTCCTATCTCAGTTCCTCTGCACCTGAAATATTTTATCATAAAATGCTAATGCCCTGCTGGTGTTTCTTCCTGTCCTCTTATTCTCCAGACTTCAAACCCTTCAACATGGCTAAAACCTGGCCTTATTTATCTTGTCCCTCATTATATACCATCAGACTTGTCCTTTTTTAAGTCCAGTGCATTCAATTCAGAACTGTAGTTTGACCTTATCTATTAATCCCTGAAATGTCTTGCACAATTCTGGAAGTTATCCAGCCCTACATTCTTCCATGAACACTCTGTGGGATCCTAATCAACTCTTCAGAGGCCTGTCCTTACATTTTGCCTTCATCAGCCTCCTTAATCCCCTGTTATCCATTTTCAAATTTTCATTGCTTAGACAACTGAATTTCCACCTTTGAAATGCTCCAAAGATAGACACAAAAAGCTGGTCAGGCAACATCTCTGGAGAAATAGTGTTTCTGGTTGAGACCCTTTTTCTGACTGAGAATCATGGGAAAGGGAAACAAGAGACATAGAAGGTACATAGAACAAATGAATGAAAGATATGCAAAGAGCAATGATAATCAAGGAAATGTGGAACCCACAATGGTCCATTGTTGGCTGCGCTCCACCCCGTTTAATCTGTTTTGGTACATTATCATTTTTCATTGAGATTTGTGCAAACCAATGAAAGTATATAAATATAAATTGCTATTTTAGGATATCACTTGGAGGCTGTATTTGGCGTAATGTGTGCAGTTCTGGTCGCCCAATAACAGACAGGATGTGGAGGCTTTGGAGAGGGTGCAGAAGAGGTTTCCCAGAATGCTGCCTGGATTAGAGGCTATTAGTTATAAGGGGAGGTAAAACAAACTTAGAATGTTTTCTCTGGAGCATCAGAAATTGAGGAGAGACCTGATAGAAGTATATAAAATTATGGGAGATATAGATAGTGTAGACAGTCAGAAACTTGTTTCCTTGGATGGAAATGTCAAAGACAAGAGGGCATAGCTTTAATGTCAGAGGGGGAAGTATAAAGGAGTAGTGTGGAGACAGTTTTTTATAGAGTGGTGGGTGGTGTTGAGGAATACAAATATGATAGTGGTGTTTAATAATCTTTTAGATAGGCACATGGATGTGCAAGGTGTAGAGGGATATTGATCAAGTGCAGATAGTGGAGATTAGGTATTATGTTTGGCACAGATATCGTGGTTTGAAAGGCCTGTTCCCATGTTGACCAATTCTATATTGATACAATAGTTCCCTTCCCATGTAGGTTTGATTCTGACATCTGGAGCTGTCTGTGATGATTTTGCACATTTCCTCCTCATGATTGCATGAGTTTCCTCCAGTTAGCTGCTGTTTCTTCTCATCACAGAGGGGTGTCGATCTGTTGGCTAGTTGGTAACTGTAAACTGCCCCACATATATAGGCTAGCGGGAGAGTTGATAAGAATGTGGGAAAAGTAAAATTGGATTGATGTAGGATGCATCTAACTGAATGCTTGACGATTGGCACAGTTTCAATGGGAAAAATGCTGTTTGGCTCTACGAAACTGTGTCTAACAACTTGTTAGTTGGCATTTTCTGCATAAAATGCTGTTATGTCTGGCATGTTTGATCAGAAAACGAGTCCTTTTATGTTTTTACTTTTGGCTACTTTACCTTCACGAGGACTTCTAATTAAAGTATTTGAATTGGCTCAGAGGAATGTGTCTGAATGGTTCTTAACCTTGGGGTTGTAGTATGAAGATGTGCTTGCAACACCAACTTCTTTGCACTGGAATTAAGGAGATGAAAAGGTGTCAGGAACGGGAGAAAGAAGGTATTGACGGACATGATCTAGGTCATAATAATGGTTACAAATAATGCCAGAAGTCTCCGGTGGAGTTGGTGTAAGATGGTTGTTTAATTTAACCTGTTAACAGCCGAATTGGAGGCAGGTTCAAAAACAAGTCTCCAATAACTCCTTGTGAAAGCTGTTGATTTATGTTGTATTGGTGTCTCAACTCGAAAAAGGCGTGTTAGACTAAATTAACATGTGACACGGCTGAAAACTGCATTAATACATAAAACAGAAAATACTACAAACATTCGTAGGTCGAGGTGTCATCTGTAAAAAGAGAACCAGAGTTGCCATTTTGTATCAATGGTCCTTCATCAGAACACTTTTAACAGATGCTGCTTGACCCACTGAGTATTTCCAGCATGTTTATGTTGATATTTTAGATAGCCAGCATCTGCAGCTTTGTTGATTTTCGTTTGCATCATTATGAGTATGCTGATCAAGCATTTGGCTGGACTCAGAAGCTTTACATAGTGCTGGGGGTGGGAGGAATAATTCTGCAGTGCCCTTGTTTTTGGCCTGGAGCTGAATTATTCACAAATAAAAATTGATAAATGTTATAATGTTTTCCTTGGTTATCTTTCAGGAATCAAACAGTTTTTTGAAAGGTTTATGAAATTTACCAGCAATGAAATGCACAGATAACTTCTTACCAGCTGCACCTATCATAAAACCATGCAAAGTCCTTTAGTAGTGACATTCTGAATTTTCTGTTGTCTCACTTGTAAACTAAAATTCTGAAGCCTACGACTGGAAGCATTTCATTAAGTATCAGACATTAGTATAATTTGAAACTGTTTGCACCACCCAATTTCAAGATTGTTTTTCTTTTAAGTCTGTGACTACAATTTAATCAGTGACATAATCAGTAATATTTTAATCAGTGATATAATATACAATTGAAGATTTATGAAATAAATGTTTATGAAATTAAGAAAATATGCACAATTTATGGTGAATTCTGAACAGTTGATCCAATTTTCAGAAGCAATAGAACCATTGTCTTTATTGTACTACAAAAACAGTCCCTTCAGCACAACTTGTTCCTGCTATCTAAGATGCCCTAACTAAGTTGGTCCCATTGCCATATCTCTCTAAACCCTTCTTATTCATATTCCTGTCCAAGTGTCTTTTGAATGCTGTTATAATGCCTTCCTCAACTACCTTCTTTGGCAGTGTGCTCCTTTACAAATCCACCAACCTCTGAGTAAAAAAGCTGCCCCTCAGGTTCCTATTAAATGATGCCCCTCTGACAAACCTATGTCCTCTGTTCTTGATTCCGCTATAATTTAGTTTAGTTCAATCAATCAAAATTTTATTGTCATTCAGAAATACATCAATAAATGCAATTCTAGATCAATAAATGCAACAAATGGAAACAGGCTCTTCCGCCCACTGAGTCTGCGCCGACCAGCGACCACCCCCTTATTTTAGCACTGTGCTATACATTAGGGGTAGTTTATAATTTTTCTGAAGCCAATTAACCTACAAAGGTGTACTTCTTTGGAGTGTGGGAGGAAACCTGAGCACCCGGAGAAAACCTGCACAGATTTTGTAGGGAGAACGTACAAACTTCATACGGACAGCACACAAAAAAGTACTGTCAATTCTTAAATGTTAGATTAAAACATAATTATAGATTGGAATTTGGTTATATCTCTCTGATGCTCTTTGTCACAATAGTTGTTTTATTTAATCCCTTTGTGAGGAGGCAATCAATAATGGAATATCACAACAAGAGCTGCTTCACTGGTGGAAAACAAATCTGGTACACAAGAGTTCCAGTCTTCAGTAAGCAGTCACATCCTTTTTAACTAGTTCTGAATTACTGAAATATTCCCAATTAAGTACTTATCAGGAAAATGCACAATGTGACTGGTTGGAAATTGAAATAGGTAGCATCATTATTTGTATAAAAGAAAAAAGGAACTGCAGATGCTGGTTTACAAAAAGAGACACATATGTTTAAATAGAGTGAATTTTGATTCATTCTTTCTTGCCAAAAACCAGCAGAGATTTCTAATAATACCACAGTTAGACACAAATGCTGGAGGAACTCAGCGGGTGAGGCAGCATCTATGGAGAGAAGGAATAGGTGACGTTTCGGGTCGAGACCATTCTTCAGACTTATCACATTCACTCCCTCTTTGGTAGTGTTTACATAACCTATAGGTGACATATTTTAATTGTACCTGATGTGAACCAAAATTGGGCTTCTTTGTTGAGATGCAGCTGATGTGTTACCAAAGGCAGTGTATCATCTAGACCGTCACCTGTGGCAAACCCCGAGGATGGAAACTGGGCAGTGATGATATTATTGCTGATACTTCCAGGGGGCAACCTACATAAATATGGATCTGATGCAAACAGTTAAAAAGTCGCACCTGAGCTGACTGCGTGTATTGACCATGTCTCCAGAGAACCTCGTGGTTGTTAGAATTTGTGGAATGCCACACCTACTTTCACCTCTTCCGTCAAAGCCCTCAGTGCTTGAAAACCAACCAGCAGATCTTGAGATGCATTAAATTAAACCTTTTAATGCATTTGTTGGTTAGTTTTATTTTAACTTTTTGCTTTATAAATGTTTTCAGTGATTTCCCACAAACCTCATCAAATATTACTTTAATAGGTAAAATGCAAACTGAAGTCAAAACAAAATGTGAGTTAATGTCTTGGGCTTATGGTCAACGCTGAAGACACAAAGTCTACTACGAACCTCAAAAAACTATCTTACAAAACTCAAGTGGGTTATGTGGCATGAATGTTCTATTTTCTTATGTGATTTGAAATCCATAGGAGATGTTATGATAGCCAGATAAATGATGTTATAAAGGTGACTCTGCAGCAAGACAGATACAATTCTCACAGACAGTAACCAAGATGGATGAGGCATCAATACCACAAACTTAAATGAAATTGTAATAAGTAGAACAAAGATTAGACCTTACACGTGGGATTGTGGTAGAAATTGAAATTTCATGAACAAATTTATTTCAAAAACATTTGTGTATTTTTATTGTTTTAAAACCACAGATGTTTATAATATTATTCCAAAGGAATAAAAAACACAAAAAATCAGCTCTTCCAGGCCAGAGAGTTCACTGAATACTTTATGCACTCTAAAGATCATTTACACCTCATCAACAACTTTATTTTTAAAGAGGAAATAATGCATAAAAAATTGAAGTGCATGTTAAATTGTTGAATACAGATTGATTGCCTGTGCAAAGACACCCAACACAGGCATCGGAGAATAGTTTCACTGGCATTTTGGATTTCCATGTTTAATGGGAAGTTGCAGTCAATTTTACAGAATAATTGTGCTAAACAACAGCAATTTCACTGTCATTGCATCTACAAATTCCAAGCCAACCTTTTTTTTCTGTCAACCTTTTCTAATGATTTTGAATTTCTTTCCGTTAACGTATCTACATGTAGATTTACACCTTTCAACTTAATTACAGTAAATATGTGAAATTGTGGCATTGTTCATCTTGGTGAAGTAAAAACATATTCTCAAGAGTCAAGAAGAGTGTTTTATTGTCATATGTCCCAGACGGGACAATGAAATTCTTACTAGCTGCAGCACAACACAATATGTGAATATGTAAACATTGTATGTAATGGGGAAAAAAAGAAACCGTTCAATAAATAACAAATATAGTGCAAATAACATATAATAATTTTGCAGTTCAGAGCTCATAGCTTATTCATTGTGTTTAATAGCCAGATGGCTGTGGGGAAGAGGCTGTTCCTGAACCTGGACGTCACGGTCTTCAGGCTCCTGTACCTTTGTAAATTGCTCGTTCTAAGCTTCCCCCCAGTCTAGTTTCAGTCAAAATTCACTGAGTCAAGCACTTGAGCATCTAAACTTTATTTTGACAAAACACAATTGCAGATTAACCCCATACATGACACACATTTCCCTAACCCAATAATACAGTGGCTAATACATTGTATTCAAACAGTGTTTCTCAGAGGAAATGAACATTGCAAAATTTGCCCTGATATGCAAGAAAATCAGACAAGTCTCAATACCTCATCCAATCAACATTCAGCAAAGTAAAGCTTTGCAACATTATTTACAATTATTTACAAAGTGTATGTCTGGTTTGCATTCATCCAATCCATTCTATGCATTTTGCACCAAATTGTCAGGGTCTGCAGATGTTCCCATTCTCTTTCTGCAGTTTGGATCTAGGCTCTAGCCAAACTGGCATCATTCTGCTGCTTGTCCCATTTCTACAGAAAGCACTTTTAAATTGACCAAATGGCCTAGCAGCCCTGAAGCCTTTACTCAGTTTTAGGGTCCTGACCTCCCCAATTTGACCAGGATTATCATTCCTTCCTTTTTTAATCAAAAATGATAACCCATCTTTATTATCATAAATAAATAATCAGCTAACCAGATATACATATGCGTGTCCATTACATTCGATCAGCAACAGTCCGGAAGTGGCGGTGCTGCCCTGGCAGCAGCGGCTCACCTGCAGTCCGTTTGTTTTTACTTTTTTGTGTTGTTTTTTTTTCCGTTTTGTCTAGTTAAGTATATGTGGGGGGGGGGGGGGGGGTTGGGGGGCTGAAACGGGGCTTGCTGTGTCTCCCTTAGGGGGAATGCAACTTTTTTGTCGTATCCCCCTTCTCTGCCTCCATCTGCGCTGAGGCCTAATGGCGGAGCTGGCGACCTCGAGACTCCGGAGGCAGAGCCAGTCAGGACTTGCCCTGGGCTCACTCCCGTGAGGGCAGTCCGGCTCGGGGCTGGAACGGCGCTCCCGTGAGGGGCTGTGATGCTCCCGTGAGGGCGGCCTGGCGCGGGGCTGAGACTCTCCCGTGAGGTGCTTTGGCGCTCCCGTCGGGGCGGCCTAGCCCGAGGGTGGAATGGCGCTCCCGTTGGAGCGGCCCAGCTCGAGGGTGGAATGGCGCTCCCCTCGGAGCGGCCCAGCTCGAGGGCGGAATGGCGCTCCCGTCGGGGCGGCCCAGCTCGAGGGAGGAACGGCGCTCCCGTCGGAGCGGCCCAGCTCGAGGGAGGAACGGCACTCACGTGAGGGCGATCCGGCTAGGGGCTGGAACGGTGCTCCGGTGGCTGGGACGGCGTTCTGGCGGCGGTGACCTGAGTCCGGGGTTCTGCCGCAGGCCAGCAGCTGCGTCCGCTGGACTGGAGAGCGGCAGCTTCGACCACCCTGGGCCGCGGTGTTTGAGCCGGCCCGTTTGCAGGGTTCAGTGAGCCGCGGGGCTGTTTGTACCATCGCCCGGTGGGGTATCGCCTCAGCGCAGAGGGAGAAGAGGAGGGAAGAGACTGCAGCCCTAAGATTTTTGCCTCCACCACAGTGTAGTAGGTGCTTGGAGGACTCACTGTGGTGGATGTTAATTTGTGTTTATTGTTGTTTATTATTGTATTATTGTATGTATGACTGCAGGCACGAAATTTCGTTCAGACCGTAAGGTCTGAATGACAATAAAGGTAATTCTAATTCTAATTCTAATTCTAATTCTAACACAAGATGATGATGTTTCTTCCCAGAATCTTGTCAAGCTTCCCGAGTTTTCATGGGAGTAGCTTCACCATTTCCATCTGACGAGTCTTCACCTCCCGAGTTTTTTGGGCGCGAATTCCCTCCATCCGTGTTGTTTCCCATTCTTCCATCCCTTTCCATAGTCGAACCTATAACCTATAATTCCTGAAAAACTTGAGACAAAGCAAGTTACCATCATGCATCCATGCTTCCGCATACATTCACTGTAATTCTACAATACTATCCCTTTTCCGTTTCACTATTCCTATTCCTATTCTGTTCCCTAATATACTCTTTACTATCCTAGGATCAACACTAATCAGCTCTCTCCATATTCACACAATGTAATAATATGTATATCTGATGATGGGTTCTCATATAAATTTCAGCTGGGTTCAGTCCAGATTTCCCTACAGGCGTGACTCTTTTTTAAAGCAAACCATGAAGAATGGTTCAATTCAACCAAATTCACTCAGCCTTCAATTTACTATTTTAAATTTCAGTGTCCATCTCATCCTTCTCATTCTACAGCATTGTGGCCGATAACACAATTCCATTCCAATTCCCATGGAATTCCCAGCTGTTCAAATTTAATCAATCAATTTCCAAATGTTGTGAATTTCATCATAAATCCAATTAAGAATCTAGGGACAACTTCTTTCTACCTTGATAATAGAAGCCGCTTTACCATCAAGAGTTAAACAATTTTGATCCATCGGTTAAATAGGAATCGGCTCTGCTATTCCTACACATATTCAAATTTCTCCTTCTAATTCACTAGATTTCTCCTCCAGTACTTCATCCTTACTATGTTGGCTCCGCTCTCAGTCTAGGGGTTCTCGCTTATACTAGTTCTTAACCACTGAGTAATTTCCTAGTCTGGTCTCTTATAGGGAAGTCCTGCTACTCACAGTTCCTCTTTTGACCATTTCCAATTCCACCTACAACTCCAACTCCAACTCCAATTTTAATTCAATTTTTATTTCCAACTCTCATATGCCCTGAATAATTCCATGTTACCAGATCTTTCAGATAACGTAGAACCGCAAGAGCAAGATGGCACCTGCCTGCGGTGACTTTTGCGGAGCACCAGAACACAAAAGGCTTAAATACAACTTCCATCAACTCACCTGGATCAAGAAAACGGCAGAAATCGATGCCGTTTTGGACAAGCTGCTTGAGCACCTCAAGGCTCTTGCAATTTCGCGATCTCCTGCAGCGACGGGAGCCCCGGACTTTAAACTTTCCCACGCTCGCTGGAAATCACCCGACCCGACGGAGGAACGCAGGTACTATACCTGGAAACCCCGGGATGACCTCCAGAGCCGATGAGCTGGATCCTCCAGGAACAACGGAGCTGGAGCTGCCAACTTTGAGGGAACCCCCGTTCGTTACGGAGCTGGAGCTGCCATCTGTGAAGGAATCCCGGTTCATTAAGAAATGTGTGGAGGACTGCATCCCTACAAAAACCTTCCGAGTGTTTCCCCAATCAGAAACCTTGGATGAACTTTAAGATCCGCACTCTTCTGAAGACCAGACACCGGGCATTCATGTCTGATGATACAGTGGTCCACAAGAAGTCCAGATACGACCTTGGTGAGGCCATCAAAAAGACCAAAAGGGACTTCTGCTCCAAACTGGAGGATGAGACAGATGTTCGGCAGCTGTGGCAGGGCCTAAATGCAATCACCTCCTACAAGGCGAAACCAGGAGGCAGCTCAAATGTCGGCGAAACATCACCCTGATGAGCTCAATGCGTTTTACGCACACTTTGATAGGGAGAACACCGATGTGTCTTCCCGAGCCCCCATTCGCTGTGATGGTATTTCAGTCGCAGTCACCGAGGCCGACATCAGGAAATCCTTCAGAGGGGTGAACCCTTGAAAAGCGCCTGGACCTGATGGTATACCTGGTCATGTTCTAAAAACCTGTGCGGACCAACTGGCTGGAGTTTTTACGGACATTTTCAACCTCTCACTTCTGAGGTCTGAGGTTTCCACCTGCTTCAAAAGGGCATCAATTATACCAGTGCCCAAGAAGAGTAAGGTGACGTGCCTCAATGACTATCGACCAGTGACACTAACGCCTGTGGTGATGAAGTGCTTTGAGAGGTTGATCATGGCGCAAATCAACTCCTACCTCGACAAAAACCTGGACCCACTGCAGTTCGCTTACCGCCACAACAGATCAACGGTGAATGCGATCTCGCTGGCCCTCCACTCCGCTCTGGACCACTTGGACAACAAAAACTCATATGTCGGTCTGTTATTCATTGATTACAGCTCGGCATTTAATACAATCATCCCCTCCAAGCTGGTTACCAAACTCGCAGAACTGGGTCTCTGCGCATCCCTCTGCAATTGGATCCTCGACTTCCTCATTCACAGACCACAGTCTGTTCGTATTGGTGGAAATGTGTCAGACTCGCTAACAATCAGCACGGGAGCACCTCAAGGCTGCGTGCTCAGCCCCCTGCTGTACTCTATACTCATGACTGCATAGCCGGTCATAGTGCGAACTCCATCATCAAGTTCACTGACGACACCACTGTTGTGGGACGTATCACTGATGGGGATGAGTCAGAGTATAGAAGAGAGATCGAGCGACTGTCCATATGGTTTCAGCACAATAACCTGGCCCTCAACACCAGCAAAACCAAGGGTCCGATTGTGGACTTTGGAAGGAGTAGGATGGGGACCCACAGTCCCGTTTATTTCAACGGGTCAATGGTTGAAAGGGTCAAGAGCTTCAAATTCCTGGGTGTGCACATCTCTGACGATCTTTCCTGGTCCGAGAACACTGATGCAATTATTAAGAAAGCACATCAGCGCCTCTACTTCCTGAGAAGATTACGGAGAGTCGGTTTGTCAAGGAGAACTCTCGTTAACTTCTACAGGTGCACAGTAGAGAGCATGCTGACTGGTTGCATCGTGGCTTGGTTCGGCAACTTGAGCGCCTGGAGAGGAAAAGATTGCAAAAAGTAGTAAACACTGCCCAGTCCATCATCGGCTCTGACCTCCCTTCCATCGAGGGGATCTATCGCAGTCGCTGCCTCAAAAAGGCTGGCAGTATCATCAAGGACCCACACTATCCCGGCCACACACTCATCTCCCTGCTACCTTCAGGTAGAAGGTACAGGGGCCTGAAGACTGCAATGACCAGGTTCAGGAATAGCTACTTCCCCACAGCCATCAGGCTATTAAACTTGGCTCGGACAAAACTCTGAACATTAATAGCCCATTATCTGTTATTTGCACTTCATCAGTTTATTTATTCATGTGTGTATATATTTATATAATGGTATATGGACACACTGATCTGTTTTGTAGTCAATGCCTACTTTGTTCTGTTGTGCGGAAGCAAAGCAAGAATTTCATTGTCCTATCAGGGACACATGACAATAAACTCTCTTGAATCTTGAATCTTTCCAAGTTCCATCCTTCCTGATGTTCTCTGAATAATCCTTCCCATCTTTGGCTGCCGGTCTGGGGATGAGACAACAGCAATATCAATTAATAATCAAACTCCAAATATTCTTAAGCCGAATTTCTGTTCCAAATCTCAAAATTTAAAGTCTCTCCAATTCATCACCATACAATTTCGAGACTGAATCCAAAATGTCATAAAAAAAATTCTAATAATCATAATGTAGATGCAAAAGTGATGTTTTTACCCCAAACCACAGAGGATTTTTTTTTCAAATCCAGTTCTTTAAAGAGGAGCTTGTCCCAATAGTCGTTACAGGTTGTCGGTGTTGTTTCTTTAGTGAAGTTAGATAGTGTCCTTTACTTTCCTTCCTTTTTTGGCTTCAAAAACTAGATGATGTTAAAGTTGGGCACCAGGGTAGGTTTTCTTCTTCTTTTCTGATGTCAGTTTCGAGGGAGTAGGGATACTGAGGAGCTCTGTCTGTCGGTTGGCCTTAACAGATTTGTCTCAAAAGGGCAGGATTTCCTCCTGCTTGTTGATTCCTGTTTCTGGGGAGCTACATTATCTTTGCTGTCTTCTGCCCGTTCTCAAGGGGTCTGTATATTCTTTACCTCACTCCCCAGATGGTATGTTGTTGTGGTGCGTGGGTCTCGAAAGGAGGCACGAAGTCCAGCGTTTCGAGAAGCACCTTTATTATATTCCTCCCGGTTGTAGGGAGGACGAAACTAGAGGAAGATGGCACCCAAACCCCTGCCTTTTAAACCCTCCGGCTAAGGGCAGCCTCCGGACTGCACCACTCCTGTGCCGAGGGGTTCGGCAGTATGATGGCACGACCCTTAGGAGCCGCCACATTGTCGATTATACTGTCCCGCAGGCACAAACTCAGTAACACGTTAGTATAATAACTTCTTTCCCCATTCCTGTACCTCCTGCTCAATAAGTTTGTTTCTTCTTCCCCAGTGCCATTTCTTCTCTTAAGTTACCATTCCTTCACCTGCCAGTTACTATGTTTCTTACTTCTTCCTTTCAGTGAGGGTTTCTCGAGAATTAGATTATTTGTGTCACCTCCTAGAATTTGGAAGGGGTGATGTTCTTTCTGTTTTTTTTGCTGCTTTTGGGCCATGTGAGGACGCCTTCAAATTTAATAGGTGGTATTAACTGCCAGGTTAGGGCTAACGAAATGAGTTTGATTGCCAAAATGTCCCAGCCCCCTGATCTCATTGCCAGTGTCCTCGACCTCTACCCTCGGGGTCCTAAGAGTCCTGGTAACCTCTCGGAATCCACTGGTTTCTGAAGCCCCGTGGCCCTCATCTTTGCCCCCTTCCTTCTCGATAGTACTCCCTCACAGGACATGACCGACTCCAATGTCCCAATTCCCCACCATTGTAGCACTGGGGTTGGGCCGCTCTAACCTCTCCAGCCAAACCGAGGAAAGGTCGATTCTCGGAACGGTTGATCTATACAAGCTTTGAGATCTTCCTCCTCCTTGTCTTCCTCTGTCCTTATTTCCCTTTTTTGAAGCTTTAATATAGGTCTCTGAGCTGCCGTTGGATCAGGCTGCATCAAAGTCTGAATGTCTGTGGCCAGGGGGACATTTACACCTAAAGCGGGACTTAATACCAAGGGTGGAGTAGGCAGCGTTCTACAAGCAAACTGCCTACCGGGAATCCGTTCTATACCCCCATCATCAGGGAATTGTTCCGACATAATAATATTATCATTGTCCGGATCAATCTCTCCGTATCCTCCTGCTATCTCACCCTCAGAAAAGCTATTCGTTCTGTCTCTGTACTTCAGGAAGGATTCCTTCACTTTCCCACTACTTGTGTTTCTAATTAATTTTGGTTTCCATTTCGGCTGAATCTTCCTTCTAGCTCCTTGACCTCCCATACTGTCTTTCACTGGTGGAGCAATCATAGGAGTTAGAGAGTCCTTCCCCGATTTTTCCACTTCAGATTTGAATTTGGTGGGAGGAGGCAAAGATAATGCTGACTCCTCCCGTGTGCCCTGCTCACAAGCTGCGCATGGTGTCTCCAAACTGGGAACATGAGAGTGCTGTCAGGAATGCTGTGGCTCTATTCTGAAAAATTCTACCCACCATATAACCATATAACAATTACAGCACGGAAACAGGCCATCTCGACCCTTCTAGTCCGTGCCGAACACATAATCTCCCCTAGTCCCATATACCTGCGCTCAGACCATAACCCTCCATTCCTTTCCCATCCATATAACTATCCAATTTATTTTTAAATGATAAAAACGAACCTGCCTCCACCACCTTCACTCGAAGCTCATTCCACACAGCTACCACTCTCTGAGTAAAGAAGTTCCCCCTCATGTTACCCCTAAACTTCAGTCCCTTAATTCTCAAGTCATGTCCCCTTGTTTGAATCTTCCCTACTCTCAGTGGGAAAAGCTTTTCCACGTCAACTCTGTCTATCCCTCTCATCATTTAAAAAACCTCTATCAAGTCCCCCCTTAACCTTCTGTGCTCCAAAGAATAAAGCCCTAACTTGTTCAACCTTTCTCTGTAACTTAGTTGCTGAAACCCAGGCAACATTCTAGTAAAGCTCTCTGTACTCTCTCTATTTTGTTGACATCCTTCCTATAATTAGGCGACCAAAATTGTACACCATACTCCAGAATTGGCCTCACCAATGCCTTGTACAATTTTAACATTACATCCCAACTTCTATACTCAATACTCAATTGACACCCTGGCAATTTGTGAGCCTCACTCCCTTCGATATCTACAGGTACTGCTGCACTCTTACCAAATTTAATAAGTTTAATTTAAGTCAGCACCGCCCCTTTAAGAGCCATCTCAGTAGTTTCCCTTTTAGAAAAAGGTATTCTCTCCTGCTCCTGCTCCTGCTGTTGGCTTCCACTATCTTCCTGTCCCTGTTCTGGAATGTCTCGAGAAGGACCAGTTCTCTCGTGTTCCCCTCTAATTCCTAATTTATATGCCGCCATTCTTCGAGTGGACAGTAAAACGATCTATTTATTTATTTTCCTTCTAGTGAAGAACATTCTCCATATTCCAATTAGCTCATTTCCTTCTTCATTATTCATTTCTATATAGTTTATTCCTATTACAGATTTTAGTCCACCCAGAGGCCAAAGTTCGCTTCTCAAAACTGCATTTAATTCTCCATATAATCCTCTTAGTCTGTCTGCTTCATGTGGAAGCTTCTCGCAAATGATCCTTATCAGGCTTCCTGATCTATTTGATTGGTCCTTCTCTGAGACATTTCCCATTCTTCCTGCACAATAGTTACAATACAAAGTAAAATTCCAGACACCAACACCTATTCAAACTCACTTCTTCCTTCCAGACTCCAAGGTCGATGGAGTCTCTCCCACACAATGGCTAATCGTCTCTCAGAGTCACACCTATTCATACAATTGTTCCCTTTCAACCGTTACTCAATCACTCACTCAATCGCCCCTATTCAATTATTCAAACCACTTGCTCATATTCAATCGCTCTCCCAACTCTCTTATCAGTTAGACCACAATCACTTAATTCAACTCTAAACTTTCAAACAAAGGATCTCCTATTTCTCAATCCAAGACTCCAACTCTCAATCACAGTCTCTTCCAAGCAGTAATCTCTCCCACTCAATCCACTTTACGTTCGCACAGACAGACAAATCCGAACCACTATAAACTATAAACAAAAATGAAAGTATTCCCCCGATTACAAGTAACCCCAAGCATACCCCAATATAAACTACAAGTATCCAATAAATCACACTTGAATCAATCTTCCTCGTGGCACAATCGGTCAGAGGAACTACTCCTTCCCCTGACACAGCAATGGAAAGAGTACAAACCCTGATCAAATCACCACGACTCAGATTCTCACAATACTACGATCTAAATAATTACAAGTATTTAATTCAAACACACTTTTACTTAAATTATCTAAATCCGTAAACACTCACACAAGCAGCAATACAAATAGCAGTCCGCGAACTTAACACACTCTAAATCTTACTTTCTAAATCTTAATACGCTCTAAATTTATTTACATACGCGGAATATTTACACAATTCGGATCCGATAACAATACAAAAAGCTAGATTTTTGCGATTTACAAAAAATGATTTAAAGCAGTAGCGCACAGATTACAAACACTCGATCTCAATGCCGCATCACGCTGTTATCAATCAGTGAACCTTTCCCTCCGATACCGAAGATTTTCCCCTTTCTAGGTTACTCTATGCTGAGGGGTACTACTCCGTAAACAACTACTTTTCCTCCCGAATGTTACTATCCTCACGCTAAGACTGGACTTCTATATGGGGACCTCTATCCCTCCTCTCTAAGTTCTACAGAATTAGGGGTACCCTTCGCATTCGGATTACTTCTCACCAAGTAAACAGGTTCCCGTCTCTCAGGTACTCTTCGCTATCAGGTACTAATCAACAATTGATCAGAGGGTAATTATTCACTGTTGATCAGCCGCTATTCGGAATCGATCATGCACAAACTCCAAAGTTCTATCTACAAGAAATCGAATTCTACCTTACGGGCATAACTTCAATGTGAAATTCTGTATTTGGAAAATTGATTCTGCAAATCTAGACTTGTTCTCGAACTCCTAGTTTTAGTGCGTATCCCTCCTCATATGCGGGCTCTCGAATCAAACTAAAATTGTCCGATTACATTTTCAAATGGACTAGAGTATTCGCAGCCAATCTATACTCTGACCACCGAGCACAGTACCTTTACGAGATTCCTCATCCGTCACTTCAGGGAGGGACTCAGATATCTGAACGCAGACACTCCTCTCTCCTGGGCACTGAGGGTTCAGCGCCTAGCCTCTTCGCACTGGCAGTCGTCTATGCCGATTTTCAGAGCGCACCTTTCCAATCCGCGCTCCCGGCAAAGATAGATCAATATGTAGGTCAGACCTGTGTTTCAATATCCCACCAATTGGATACCAAATCTAACCATGGGCCACCTCTCGCCCAATGAAGCACGTCAGGCTCTCGTTAAAGAAGCTGCAGTATGCCAACTACGACCAAGTTTTGGGCCACTCCACACCCTGTTTTATGGGTCCCAAATCCAAAGGAGTGCTAACCACCCCCCGTGCTTGCTAGACTGTTCTAATGATCTCGATTAGACCCTTTCCCAAGCCCACGAATGATCGATCCGCTCCAACTAACGAAGTGCCGAAAACCAATCCGATTTCTGCACTCGCAATCGAAATAGCAACACCCTTGTTCGCAAACGTGATTGGGGTTCTGTTGAGATCCTGGACGAGCCCCCAATGTAAATTGCTCGTTCTAAGCTTCCCCTCAGTCTAGTTTCAGTCAAAAATCACTGAGTCAAGCACTTGAGCATCTAAACTTTATTTTGACAAAACACAATTACAGTTCCAACCACTGTACCTAACAACCGCGGGTTCGATCCTTGTATCTGCCTTATCAAGCCCTCTTGGCTTCGCTCAAACAGAGACACTCCAAAAGATCACGCAGTCACAAGCTCTCTCCCAGAAGATCGACACAGGACCTCCAGGGCCGAACCACGTGGGGGTGGTCTCCTTACAATCCAATTACAGATATCGATTAACCCCATACATGACAGACATTTCCCTAACCCAATACAGTGGCTAATACATTGCTTTCAAACAGTGTTTCACAGAGAAAACGAACATCGCAACATTTGCCCTGATATGCAAGAAAGCCAGACAAGGCTCAATACCTCATCCAATCAACATTCAGCAAAGTAAAGCTTTGCAACATTATTTACAATTATTTACAAATTGTATGTCTGGTTTGCATTCATCCAATCCATTCTATGCATTTTGCACCACTTTGTCAGGGTCTGCAGATGTTCCCATTCTCTTCCTGCAGCTCAGATCTAGGCTCTAGACAAACTGGCACCATTATGCAGCTTGTCCCATTTCTACAGAAAGCACTTTTAAATTGATCAAATGGCCTAGCAGCCCTGAAGTCTTTACTCAATTTTAGGGTCCTGGCCTCCCCAATTTGACCAGGATTGACACCTTCTTCCTGTTGGCAGTGGTGAGATAAGTGTGTGGCCAGGATGGTGTGGGTCCTAGATAATTTTGGCTGACTTTTTCAGGCAGCAACTACGATAGATCCCTTCGACGGTGGGAAGGTTAAAGCCGGTGATGGACTGGGCAGTGGTCACAACTTTGTGTAGTCTTTTTCGCTCCTGGACGTTCAAGTTGCCGAACCAGGCTACAATGTAACCAGTCAGAATACTCTCTACCGTGCACCTGTGGAAGTTTAGGAGAATCCTCTTCGACATGCCGAATCTCCATAATCTTCCCAGAAAGTAGAGTCGCTGATGTGCCTTCTTTACAATTGCATCGGTGTGCTGGGTCCAGGAAAGATCTTCTGATATATGCACACCCAGGAATTTGAAGTTATTGACCTACTCCACCATTGTTCCGTTGATATAAACAGCATTGTGGGTCCTCATCCTTCCCCTATTAAAGTCCACAATCAGTTCCTTGATCTTACTGATGTTGAGAGCCAGGTTGTTGTGCTGGCACTATTTGGTCTGTTGATCGATCTCACTTCTATACTCTGACTCGTCCCCATCTGTGATTCGTCCAACCACAGTGGTGTCATCGGCGAACTTGATGAAGTTTGCACTATGACCGGCTACGCAGTCATGAGTATAGAGTGAGTAAAGCAGGGGGCTGAGCACGCAGCCTTGAGATGCTACTGTACTCATTGTTACTGAGGATGAAGTGGTTCCTCCAATTCAAACAGACTGTGGTCTGTGGATGAGGAAGTTGAGGATCCAATGGCAGAGGGATGCGCAGAGGCCCAGTTCCATGAGCTTGGTAACCAGCTTGGAAGGGATGATTGTATTAAACGCCAAGCAGTAGTTAGAGAGCGATTTCTTCAGGTTGGCTTTGTTGAAGTCCCTGGCTACGGTGGTAAATGCCTCGGGTAAGCCGTCTGGCGCTTGTTGACCACAGCGTGCAGCTCCTCCAGTGCCAGACGGACATCTGCCTGGGGTGGGATGTAGACCGCAGTCAGGATGATGGAGGTGTATTTCCTCGGTAGCTATAAGGGAAGGCACTTCACCACCAGATGTTTGAGGTGTGGAGAGCAGGAGTTGGATTGGAGCACCACGCAGAGTTGACCATGAGGCAGACGCCTCCTCCTCTCCCTTTCCCAGATGCCTACGTAGGTCCATATGGTGGATGGAGAACCCTTCAGGCTGGACTGCTGAGTCTGGGGAGCTGGGGGTGAGCCATGTCTCTGTGAAACAGAACACAGAGCATTCCCTCAGCTCCCTTTGGTAAAGCAGTCTTGACCTTAAGTCCTCCACTTTGTTTTCTAGTGACTGTATGTTGGCCAGTAGGATGGTAGGGAGAGGGGGCCGAAGTCCCCTACGCTTAAGTCTTACTTGTAGTCCTGCCCGACGACCACGTTTCCGTACTCCATGAAGCCCTCCTGGGCGTTTAAAGGTACAGTACTTGCGAGTCTCTACGAGATCGGGTATTCCCCTAAGATCGGGGATTCCCTAACAGTCGGCACCTCCAGCTCCGTTGCTGCTGGGACATTGCAACATATGCCTAGCTGATTACATTATTGCAGACAATGACAAGAGCTGACAATTTCATTGCATTACTTTCAGATGTGGTCACTCCTCAATGTATGGGATGTTGAGCCACTGGGATTCTGCATACGTTTTTTGTTTAATTTCTAATTTAGCAGATGTCAATTAAGATGTCAATTAACATTAAATAGAACTTTGCTTTGCAGAACACGTATCCTCATAATGTTTGTTGTTACCAGTCATTTAATTTCACGATTTTTGCATATATCTTTTTCGTATTTGAGAGTGATGATCTCTCCCATATTAAATTAAAATTCACTTTTAAAGCAGATGTTTGGACATAAAATAGCTAATAAGAAATTCATTGTTATTTTTATTAGATCCCTACAAAAGTATAAAAAGTGTGGATATTTTAAATATTCAATGCTCTGAGGGACATTTCAGTGCAAAGATGGACAGTTAAGGGAGTTGTGGAGGAGAAAAAAACCTTGGGGCCAGCCCTGTTTATCTTTGAATGTGCAGAAGAGCAGCATAACCTGAGTAAACAAAATATATTCCTTTCAGTCAAACTTTTAATGCAGGTTAAAACTAGAATAGTTCCATAAAAGTTAAAATGCAACCTGTTTTTATTTTGCATTGAATTCATTTGCACGATTGTTTAAGGCAGACGCATGAAAAATAATCCCCATTCTTTGCAATTGGATACACTAATTATACAAAGCAAAGCAATCCATTGTTGAGTGGGAGAAGTGATGCTTGGTCTGAAAAACCGCAGCTCTTATACAGAATAACTGGATTTCAAGAACCCAATTATTCTTGAAATCATGCTGTTTCATGGTCAATCAAACTGTACTCTTTGCCATCACTGAAATGAGTGATCTCTGAAGATACAACATCATATATTTGCCTTGACTACTTTGCATGTGGACATCAGGGACATGGTTCCTCAGTATCCTTGTCTCCAGATTATTCCAGGCTACTGCTGCTAATATCTGACACATCTCACAGCTCAGTACTGCGTCAGGGAGGATACCCAATCTTCATATGTGTAGGAAGGAACTGCGGATGCTGGTATAAAGTGAAGATAGACAGCGGGACAGGCAACAACTTTGGAGAGAAGGAATGGATGATTTTTCGGGTCGAGACCTTAATTCTTCTTCTGACGTAGGGTTGCGACCCAAAACATCACCCATTTCTTCTCTCCAGAGTCCCAACCTTCATACTTGAGGAGATTAGAGTATATAACCATATAACAATTACAGCACGGAAACAGGCCATCTCGGCCCTTCTAGTCCGTGCCGAACACGTACTCTCACCTAGTCCCATCTACCCGCACTCAGACCATAACCCTCCATTACTTTCCCGTCCATATACCTATCCAATTTATTTTTAAATGATAAAATCGAAGCTGCCTCCACCACTTCCACTGGAAGCTCATTCCACACAGCTACCACTCTCTGAGTAAAGAAGTTACCCCTCATGTTACCCCTAAACTTTTGTCCCTTAATTCTCAAATTCTCTTAATTCTCTTGTTTGAATCTTCCCTACTCTCAATGGAAAAAGCTTATCCACGTCAACTCTGTCTATCCCTATCATAATTTTAAAGACCACTATCAAGTCCCCCTTAACCTTCTGCGCTCCAAAGAATAAAGACCTATCTTGTTCAACCTTTCTCTGTAACTTAGGTGCTGAAACCCAGGCAACATTCTAGTAAATCTCCTCTGTACTCTCTCTATTTTGTTGACATCTTTCCTATAATTTGGCGACCAAAATTGTACACCATACTCCAGAATTGGCCTCACCAATGCCTTGTACAATTTTAACATTACATCCCAACTTCTATACTCAATGCTCTGATTTATAAAGGCCAGCACACCAAAAGCTTTCTTTACCACCCTATCTACATGAGATTCCACCTTCAGGGACTATGCACAGTTATTCCTAGATCCCTCTGTTCAACTGCATTCCTCAATTCGCTACCATTTACGTCCTATTTTGATTTGTCCTGCCAAGATGTAGCACCTCACACTTATCAGCATTAAACTCCATCTGCCATCTTTCAGCCCACTCCTCCAAATGGCCTAAATCTCTCTGTAGACTGAAAATCTACTTCATTATCCACAACACCACCTATCTTAGTATAATCTGCATACTTACTAATCCAATTTACCACACCATCATCCAGATCATTGATGTATATGACAAACAACAGTGGACCCAACACAACTCCCTGAGGCACCCCACTAGTCACTGGCCTCCAACCTGACAAACAATTATCCACCATTACCCTCTGGTATCTCCCATTCAGCCACTGTTGAATCCATCTTGCTATTAATTAATTCATCCACTATTAATATCCAACAATTGAACCTTCTTAACCAACCTTCCATGTGGAACCTTGTCAAAGGCCTTACTGAAGTCCATATAGACAACATCCACCACTTTACCCTCATCAATTTCCCTAGTAACCTCTTCAAAAATTCAAGAAGATTAGTCAAACATGACCTTCCAGGTACAAATCCATGTTGACTGTTCCTAATCAGACCCTGTTTATCCAGATGATTATATATATTATCTCTAAGTATCCTTTCCATTAATTTGCCCACCACTGACGTCAAACTAACAGGTCTATAATTGCTAGGTTTACTCTTAGAACCCTTTTTAAACAATGGAACATGCGCAGTACGCCAATCCTCCGGCACCATTCCCGTTTCTAATGACATTTGAAATATTTCTGTCATAGCTTCTGCTATTTCTACACTAACTTCCCTCAATGTCCTAGGGAATATCCTGTCAGTACCTGGAGACTTATCCACTTTTATATTTTTCAAAAGTGTCAGTACTTCCTCTTCTTTGATCCTCATAGTTTCCATAGCTACTCTACTTGTTTTCCTTACCTCACATAATTCAATATCCTTCCCCTTGGTGAATACCAAAGAAAATAAATTGTTCTATATCTCCCCCATCTCTTTTGGCTCTGCAGATAGCTGTCCACTCTGACTCTCTAATGGACCAATGTTATCCCTCGTTATCCTTACTAAAAGTAAAAGTATATTTACTTTTTCTGTAGCTCGCACAAGCAGGAAAGATGGACATAGGCAGCTCCTGCTTTGCAGGTTCAAGCAATCTGCAGAGATTGGTTTCTAAATTGGCACCTTAACGATGGTAACTCATAGATTGCACCAGTGTTGTTACAGGTACCTCCCTGGTTATCTTCTGCCATGAGTGATTGACCATACAGGAAGTAACTACCTTTAGTGAGCACTATTCCTCACCAGCCTATCCAGTCCCTGTGACCACTTGGGAGCAACCTCCCAGTCCCCACTCCTTCCCTTCCTCCCATCATTGAGACCCATTTCTTCAGTAGTGGCATTTCCTTATAGCTAGAAAAGTACTGCCTGCCTTATTGTCTGTCACTTTAAACACTGGCTGCAAAGATGGCACCCAGTAGACAACATATCGACAACTGTGAGAAGTGACAATACATCAAAGGGATTGCAGCAATGAGAGCAATGTTGTCAATTCAGCACAGCATTTTACAGAGAAGCCTGACAATGTTGTTCTGTGAAACTTACATTTGAAGTTGCTGTGCTCTACGTGACTCATAACTACATCAGGATGGTCCACAGTGCAGCTTTAATGCCAAAAAAAAGCACAAAGTAATCTATAGGCCCCTATCTCCAATAACTTGTTAGTTCATTTGGACAATTTATTCTGATATCTTGTGCTTTAATCACATTTTTATTGGTTTCCTTGGAAACACTTAAGGAAGATTCTAGCTTAGCCTTAAGGGCCTGTCCCACTTTCACGACCTAATTCACGACCTCTGCTGAGTGTGCCCTTGGCTCATACTCGCAGCATGGTCGTCACGAGGTCGTAGGTAGGTCGTGATGCTAGTCGTAGGTACTCGTGGCATCAAGTAGGTCGGGGCGTTTTTTCAACATGATGAAAAATGTCCACGAGTAAAAAAGATCGTGAATTAGGTCGTGAAAGTGGAACAGGCCCTTTAACCTGTGCAATACTTCAATAGAGGGAACACAATAGAGATAAGTTAATGCACAAATGCTTTAATTTATGTTTATTAATGATTGAAATTTGGAAACAATTGACCTAATTTTGAGAAGTTTATATAGCAGTTTTAAGATGAGCAAAATTCTGAGCATGCTAATTACATTTTCACATTCGGTTCTGTCAAGAATAACGATGACACCATAACATTTTTTTTTATATGATATAAGCAATTCCTGAGGTGCCCAAGTATTTAAAAAAACCAAATTCTCTGGTTGTAGCAACAAGGAACTTCAGATGCTGTTTTTTTCAATGGAGGACATAAACTGCTGGAGTAACTCAGGAAACATCTCTGGAGACCATGAATAGGTGACATTTCGGGGTGTATGTTTGTCTACATTTTAAATGTCCTCTTCCACAAGATTTTTTTCTGCCACACATGGCCTCGAGTTAGATAAGCTGTAAGAGAAAGACAAATGGAAAAGAATGGTGTATGGTGGCCATGAGATCCTGTTTGGGTAATGTTCTCTTGGGATCCCTAAGTAAATTATAGAAGTTCCTTAAGTAAGGCAAGTAAGTATGGGATGCCATGATTCTATTTTCAACTGCATTTTAGCAATTTAAAGAAATTATGACAACTTTAGTCTTAATTATAATTTTAATGCAGGCTTTACTAAATGGAATCAGCAGGGTTCATTAGGGTCCCATTTGATGTATCACTGTTATAAAAATACTATGTTAATTATGCGCAAATGCTGCAAGTTACCTCAATTTTCCTGCAATCATAAAATGAGAGAAACCCTGTGAAGCAAATTAGTCCTAATTGAAAGAGGACTGATTAATATTTAAATAAGGCATTGTGTGAGGGATTCTGCCATGAGAAAAATAAGCTGAACATTTGAATTAATTGCATAGCAGGTTAAATTAAATTTCATATAATGGGCTGGAAGATGAGTTGGCAAAGTGCTTTAGGAGTACACACAATGGCTGAAATACCAGCCTTTTCTTTTCCCTTTGGCTGGATTCCACTTAGAACCTAGAGGCCCTACCTCTTTGTTGGCTGTCTTTCATTTCACACAAAGGTATTAACAGAAAATTGCAACCATATTTTAAAATCGTAATCCTTTCAGGAAGCAACACCTGCCGACTCTTTCTGTGACTATTCTTCATTTATATACTTGGCTGAAAACTGTCAAATGGTGAAATGAGTACATTTCATTTTCCAATGTAACTCAAAAGGATGTATCATTAAATATTATTTTGGTGCATTTTTGATCCTACTGTGAGCTGACCCAAACTTACCTCTGTGAACTCCTTCAACTGTGTTTTTGTACTAGCTTTATTTCTCATAAAACCAAATCTTGTTTGCTTAAGTTTGCTGATTCACCATTATTGGTGACTGTTCATTCGTCTGCCTTACCTCTATACTCTGGAACGTACCAAGTTCCCTCTGTCATGCTTTCCAAAGCCTCCTCAATAGTTTTAGTTTACCAGTTCTCAGCCCCCATCCTAATCCTTAAAGTTGCACTTTTGATTTAATTCAATTGATTTTTATTCCCTTGAACTACAGCTTGGTGGGTTAACAAAAAAAAAGGTGCTGCAGTAACTCTCCGGGTCAGGCAGCATCTCTGGAGGACACGAGTCTGAAGAAGGGCCCCATCCCGCAAAATCACCAATCGATGTCCTCCAGTGACACTGCCTGACCCGCTAAGTTTCTCTAACACATATTGTTTTTGTTTATAAACTAGTATTTGCAATTCCTGCTCTGCTTGGTTGGTGAATTGGCCACTATAAATTAGAGAAGATGGCAGAAGAATAGTGAAAATTGATGGGGTTGTGAGAGTATAAAATGGGACTAGAGTAGGATTTGCATTAATAGACATTTGATGATTGGCAAAAACACATTGACCAAAGGGCCTTTTTCTGTGTTGTATGACGTCATGACTATGACTTGACTCTGCTGCATTGTCCTGCAGATAAGAACCAGTGCAGAAAAGCTAATTATCGGGGTAGTTAATTGTGCATTGTTAGTAGGTGAATTCTCTTCCCTCAGTAAGTTCACAAGTACAAAGTGGTCCACTACTTAAGGTTCTGGCTAAAACCAAATCACTATTCTTAGTAACCTGTTCAAATTAAACATTGCAATTCATTTCATCAACTGTTTTACTTTGACATGATCATGTATATTGTGTTTAATCAATATATAGGATCACATGGTAAGATATATTAATCATGGAGAAATTCTTTATTCAGCAAATAGTTTAATTGCAGAATAATGAGACCATGTAATATTGCATCTCATTTAATAGCGCCCTCATGTGCCCACCTTAAGTTACTTTCTTTGCAATTGTGAGGAAGAAACATTTTTGTGATGAGCATTACATCGTTATCAGCATTACACCTTGTTGCTCAATTCCTGCCAAAGTTTTTCTCCCATGAAGTAGACCACATTGGCCTTGATCAAATCTTTAGAGCAAAATAAACTCTGCTATGATTAAAATAACACCTAAAACAGAATGATATGATTCTGCCCATCAAAAGCTGATATTAATGACAGATATGCAATGTATTGAACATTTTCCACAATGCTATTAATCTTATTAGGATAACAACCAGTCTATCTTTCCTCCACCTCCCCAAATATAGAAAGGAAGAAATCAAATCTAGCGACCCAGCACACTGTTTTCCAAGCATTCAGCTTTCCAATTGTTCTTGGTGATAGACTTTATCTATCAGAATGTTGTTCCCAACTTCGACCATGCACTTCCGGTCGGTCACAGTCTACAATAACATGATTGATGTATTCCCAGTATCGGGTGTGCAAGAGTGTCATTTGTAATGCAGAGCATGTTTCTACCTGCAATGATGTGAATTGGAACGCAAATCTCCACACAGCCATTGTGGAGCAATCTCATAAGAATGGGGAGCATTTTGTGCTATATATTTGTTTTACTCAATATATAAATAATAATAATAATAATAATATATCTTTTATTGTCATTGCACGTCAGTGCAACGAGATTTAGTGTGCAGCTCCACTGATGTACAAGAAAGGTAAATAAATACAATACATAAATAAACAAGCTGAATTGATTGACGTGACCATCTGAGGGAGACTGTCCAAAGGGGGTGGGTGGGGGGGCACTCATTAGGGCCGGTTCAGAGCCGCTATAGCTCTTGGGATAAAACTGTTCCTGAGTCTGGAGGTTCGGGCGTAGAAGGCCTTGTAACGTCTGCCGGAGGGAAGTAGTTGAAACAGACCGTGGCAGGGGTGTGATGACGTGATACTGATTGGGGACGTTCTGTTGTCATCAGAACATCTGATTGGCCAGCTTCAGAACTAACTATTGATGGCTCAATACCTCCCTAAACCCTCTATGATAAAAGCTAAAGTGAATGCTTTTCGTAGTATTTAGCTACTGAGTTGCATATTCAATGGGTACTGGAAGAGTGACACCACAGGCCACATTCACAATCCACAGATATCACAATGAACACAGCGTGTCATATGAAAGGAGGTTACAAATCACCTGACAGCAGTCTGGAAGGATGGTCATTTTTATTCAAAAAAAAATTCCTCCATGTCCATCAGGAGTCAATTATAAAAGATGAAATAGCGGGACATTTGGATAGTAGTAACAGGATCGGTCCGAGTCAGCATGGATTTATGAAGGAGAAATCATGCTTGACTAATCTTCTGGAATTTTTTGAGGATGTAACTAGGAAAATGGACAAGGGAGAGCCAGTGGATGTAGTGTACCTGGACTTTCATAAAGCATTTGATAAGGTCCCACATAGGAGATTAGTGGGCAAAATGAGGGCATATGGTATTGGGGGTAGAGTGCTGACATGGATAGAAATTTGGTTGGCAGACAGGAAACAAAGAGTAGGGATTAACAGGTCCCTTTCAGATTGGCAGGCAGTGACTAGTGGGGTACCGCAAGGCTCGGTGCTGGGATTGCAGCTATTTACAACATACATCAATGATTTAGATGAAGGGATTCAAAGTAACGATAGCAAATTTGCAGATGACACAAAGCTGGGTGGCAGTGTGAACTGTGAGGAGGATGCTATGAGAATGCAGGGTTAATTCCCGGAATGGCGGGTCTGTCATATGTTGAGAGAATGTAGTGGCTGGCCTTGTATACTCTGGAGTTTAGAAGGATGAGAAGGGATATTATTGAAATATATAAGATTATTAAGGGTTTGGACACGTTAGAGGCAGGAACATGTTCCCGATGTTCGGGGAGTCCAGAACCTGGGGCCACAGTTTAAGAATAAGGGGTAAGCCATTTAGAACGGAGATGAGGAAACACTTCTTCACACAGAGAGTTGTGAGTCTGTGGAATTCTCTGCCTCAGAGCGTGGTGGAGGTTGGTTCTCTGGATACTTTCAAGGGAGAGCTAGATAAGGCTCTTAAAGATAGCAGAGTCAGGGGATATGGGGAGAAGGCAGGAACGGGGTACTGATTGGGGATGATCAGCCATGATCACATTGAATGGCGGTGCTGGCTCGAAGGGCTGAATGGCCTACTCCTGCACCTATTGTCTATTGTCTATTTTATGTAGCCTCGGCTTGAGACATGTTTCATGCTCTGTAGTCACGATCTTGATGAGGAAGATCAGCTACTCTAATCGGGTGAGGACTTGCACTTGAAGGACTCTCCTGTCTATCCTGCTCTTCTGCCCCACGTTGTTGTATCTTACATGGAGCAGAAGATAGACATTGGGTGACCATTTCATTATCCTACCTTCTGCAGCTTTAACATCTGCATTGGGTGAAGGGAGTATAATGTGAATGGTGGGGTGAGGGCATGAGTAGTGTAGAAAAGGGCCAAGCTATAAAACATCCCAAGGTTGTTGCACACTTGCTCTGAAAAATAATGTGATTTAATTTGTGGGAACCCACCCAGATTGATATATTGATGCTTTACTAAAACAAAAAGCACTGCAACTCAATTTCTTACCAAACTGGTGTACTGTCCAAGTACACTTATTTTTCCAACTGACAGATAACACAAATAGAGAGAATAGTCTTCAAAGTCTTATTTGTGTAGCCTAATAACTTCAAGAGTGTCAATAATCACAAGTGAGAGGAAAGGGACAACTATATCAAAATCCAAAAAAAATGTAATCATATAGAACTCAGAAGATGGTAAAACATCCCTAAGCATATTGTAGGTTGCAGCGGTACCAAACGTGACTCCAGATCAGAAAGCTACGTGTTCAGATCACGTCGGGGTCACCAATGTAGCGGTACCAAACATGGTGAACAAACAGTTGCTTTATTCAAACATTACATGGTTGACGTACATGCAAGTTTAGTCCTCTAACATATTGTCATTGCTGCTGCAGCTGAGCGAGGGATTTGTCTCGAGCTCAACTACCTGTCAACTGATGATCTCCAGGTGAGATCTGCTTAAGTACTAAGACACTCCCCTTAACCCATGACATAACGTAACAGTCCTGGTAACCACTGACAAGGGTTCGACTGTAAGTGGTCTGACCATCAGGTGACATAGAAACATAGAAACATAGAAATTAGGTGCAGGAGTAGGCCATTCGGCCCTTCGAGCCTGCACCGCCATTCAATATGATCATGGCTGATCATCCAACTCAGTATCCCGTACCTGCCTTCTCTCCATACCCTCTGATCCCCTTAGCCACCAGGGCCACATCTAACTCCCTCTTAAATATAGCCAATGAACTGGCCTCGACTACCCTCTGTGGCAGGGAGTTCCAGAGATTCACCACTCTCTGTGTGAAAAAAGTTCTTCTCATCTCGGTTTTAAAGGATTTCCCCCTTATCCTTAAGCTGTGACCCCTTGTCCTGGACTTCCCCAACATCGGGAGCAATCTTCCTGCATCTAGCCTGTCCAACCCCTTAAGAATTTTGTAAGTTTCTATAAGATCCCCTCTCAATCTCCTAAATTCTAGAGAGTATAAACCAAGTCTATCCAGTCTTTCTTCATAAGACAGTCCTGACATCCCAGGAATCAGTCTGGTGAACCTTCTCTGCACTCCCTCTATGGCAATAATGTCCTTCCTCAGATTTGGAGACCAAAACTGTACGCAATACTCCAGGTGTGGTCTCACCAAGACCCTGTACAACTGCAGTAGAACCTCCCTGCTCCTATACTCAAATCCTTTTGCTATGAAAGCTAACATACCATTCGCTTTCTTCACTGCCTGCTGCACCTGCATGCCCACTTTCAATGACTGGTGTACCATGACACCCAGGTCTCGCTGCATCTCCCCTTTTCCTAGTCGGCCACCATTTAGATAATAAGGTGCCTTTTTAAACAAGATTTCATACCGAGGTGCATAAGGTAATAAAGATGACCAAAAGCTTTGCCAAAAACACAGACTTTAAGAAGTGACTTTAAGGGAAGAGAGCAAAGCAGAGAGGCTGATTAATTTAAAGTGAAAAATCCAGAAGTTGAGACTTAGTCAACTGATGGTGGAGCGATCATTACTTTAGATACTTGGACAAATTGAAGTGCAGAAATGTTAATGCTTGTCAGAGTGGTGGAGATTACAATGGACTAAGGGGCAAAGAATTTATGAAATCTAAAAACAGTAAGAGAATTGTAACCAAGCCACATAAAAAAACATCCTGCTTTAATGAGGTTTAATGAAAATGTTAATTATCTAATTTTGTGGCATTATTAGCACATTGCAGAGATTTTTAAGTTCCTCCTTCCACACTTAAAGTAATGTGTATCAATTGGTAATTCGGAATTCATGGTCAACAAGATGCATGCACAAAGCAGGAGTCTGCCAGCAAGACCTTACTTTTGAGAGCACAGAGCTTTATTCAGAGCACAGTGTCCATATGGGAAGAATCGAGAAGAGATCAGATGCAACAAGCTATTGCAAGTCAATTAGAAGCAAAGTGTGCTGTAAAGATAGAAGCTGTATAATATCTGATTGCATGAGCTGGTGAGGATTGATAAATGGCAATGAGAGCCGACATAAGCACCTATATTTTCATCCTTTGAAGAAGTACCAATAACAAAATTTGAACATCGTCAATTTGTGCAATGCAACTAAATTGTTTGCATCTGTGGAGCAGTATCTTTTAAACTGATCCATCAATTTGCTATCAACGTGCTATCTTTGCAGCAAAGATAATCAAGCTCATGCACTTCATGATTAAATAATTTGCAAAAATTGTCCATTATTCAAAGGAACATTTCTTTGTGTTGGAATGAACATTTCTTTGTGTTGGAAGGAACATTTCTTTGTGTCTGTAAAGTGTACTGTAAGCAGTATTAAGTTTCTCATATTCGTGTGCGTGCGATGTATGTATGAGCTCCAACTGGATGAAACTGGCAGCAGCTTCACTTGCCCACTGAAGTGGATAAAGGGCAACCTGTTATGCACATGTTCACAAAGCTAAACAGAAATTAAAAGTGCAAGTTATGTTTGACATTGCCATTACCACGGCCTTCTTTTGAAATGACAGTTACCACAAATTAGAAAGTCTTGGGAAAATCCCCAAGCTGATGACTGATTTTCAATACAGCATTGAGTGTGTTTCATCTGACCTAATCAACAATCCAAATCTTCTACTGAAGATGCTGTTTGGAATTTTAATATGGATGAAATCATGGATTACATGAATGGTTAAATCTAGAAAAAACATTGGTCATTGGAAATCCAGATCCAGCCTGTCATTTGAATGGCATCTTTGGAGGGAAGATAATTGCCTTGATATCACTATCTGTGGTCTAGAGGGAACGGGGAAGCTTCCCCCACATCAAACTACAAGCTTGATGATCAGCCCAACTGCTCCCTCCCCACAATGAATGAATGAATGAATGAATGAATAAGTTTATTTGCCAATTATTCACATACAAGGAATTTGCCTTGGTGCTCCGCCCGCAAGTGACAACATGACATACAGTGACAGTTAGGAATGACACATAAAACACTAAACATTAATAATAAAACATTAATAATAAAACGTGATCTTGTGGCAGGTTCTCCATCCATATGGTAGCCAAGTCATTATTCAGGCTGACCTTCAAACATGAAAGCTGTTTGTGTAGAATTATAACCCAGACTTCAAGGGGTTCTCAAAAGAAAATCAACCCTCTCCATCATCGCCATTTCATCCACTATCTGTCCTTGGTAGATATTGTGGCCATTTTCCGAGTTTCTCTGGACTAGTTAGTTTTATTTTTATCACCCCAACATACTATTTGAGGAGAAAATTAGTCTGTGTTTGCATGTCACAAGTACATTGTGAAAAATAGTCATTGGTAAAAAGCTATCCTGTTGTTTGCATCTATTGTCAATAATTTTGATGAGTAGAGAATTAATTGTTGGCCATTAGACTGCTCCTTACTATGTTTCCATTTAAAAGGAGAAATGTCTTAAGGGCCTGTCCCACTTGGGCGACCTAATCCGCCCAAGTGGGACAAGTTCTGGCGAGTTTGCCCTCGACTCGTACTCGCAGCATGGTCGACACAAGGTCGTAGGAGGTCTTTGTAACTCTCCTTCATGCTCGAGAGTGGTCTCCGCGTACTCGAGGCCTCAGCTGGGTCGCGGCGTTTTTTTCAATATGTTAAAAAATGCCCGCAAGTAAAAAAAGGTCGCCATGGAAAAAATCGATACTTTTTTTACTCGTAGGTTTAGTCGTAATATGTCGTAGTATGTCGTAGTAGGTCGGCATGTCAGTCGTAGGTAATCGAGGGTACTCGAAGGTAGTCAAACGTATTTGTAGATAGCCTTCGTCATAGTCGAAGGGAGGTCGAAGGAGATTGAAGGAGGTCATAGAAACATAGAAAATAGGTGCAGGAGTAGGCTATTCGGTCCTTCGAGCCTGCACCGCCATTCAATATGATCATGGCTGATCATCCAACTCAGTATCCCGTACCTGCCTTCTCTCCATACCCCCTGATCCCTCTAGCCACAAGGACCACATCTAACTCCCTCTTAAATATAGCCAATGAACTGGCCTCAACTACCCTCTGTGGCAGAGAGTTCCAGAGATTCACCACTCTCTGCGTGAAATTTTTTTTTCTTATCTCGGTTCTAAAGGATTTCCCATCTATCTTTAAGCTGCACTCCCTTCTATGGCAATAATGTCCTTCCTCAGATTTGGAGACCAAAACTGTACGCAATACTCCAGGTGTGGTCTCACCAAGACCCTGTACAACTGCAGCAGAACCTCCCTGCTCCTATATTCAAATCCTTTTGCTATGAATGCCAACATACCATTCGCTTTCTTTACTGCCTGCTGCACCTGCATGCCTACTTTCAATGACTGGTGTACTATGACACCCAGGTCTCGTTGCATCTCCCCTTTTCCTATTCGGCCACCATTTAGATAATAGTCAGCTTTCCTGTTTTTGCCACCAAAGTGGATAACCTCACATTTATCCACATTATACTGCATCTGCCATGCATTTGCCCACTCACCCAGCCTATCCAAGTCATCTTGCAGCCTCCTAGCATCCTCCTCACAGCTAACACTGCCCCCCAGCTTCGTGTCATCCGCAAACTTGGAGATGTTGCATTCAATTCCCTCGTCCAAATCATTAATATATATTGTAAATAGCTGGGGTCCCAGCACTGAGCCTTGCAGTACCCCAATAGTCACTGCCTGCCATTGTGAAAAGGACCCGTTTACTCCTACTCTGTTAGTCGTAGCTAGTCAAAGCTGGTCTTCAACATAGTCAAAGGAGGTCGAAGGAGGTCTTCTACAGAGTCGAAGGAGGTCTTTAACATGTCATTTTTTCAAACTTTTCTAAACTGCCAATTAGGTCGCCCAAGTGGGACAGCCCCTTTAATCTCTTGGTTCATGAACCTGTTTCCACTCTTCAG
Source organism: Amblyraja radiata (assembly GCF_010909765.2). Classification (NCBI taxonomy): domain Eukaryota; kingdom Metazoa; phylum Chordata; class Chondrichthyes; order Rajiformes; family Rajidae; genus Amblyraja; species Amblyraja radiata. Next base: position 76,413,798 of record NC_045959.1, on the reverse strand, counting down.
CTTGCAACTATTTCCAGTATTAAGTTATCTGATACTGCAGTTAAATGGATTACTTTGGGTGAAAGGGTTGTGTGAAAGATATAAATTGGTTATGGTAGGGACATCACCTACTCTTTTAAAGTTTACTTTCTTTAATGTATATCAACAATTATGTTAATTGTTCTTTTTCATATTTGAGGTCATGCGCCATTTTCTGCATTTTGCTTGGAGTTGTATAGATTTTTATTTTATTGTATTCACAACACATAGTCTTGCTTCCGAAAAATGTTTGTGATTGTATTTGATTTTAATGGGAAATGAATGTCATTTTTAGATTAAATGTTGAAGTAATCTTGTTGTTTTCTGTTTTTCTATCAGTATGCTGATTTAAAGCAGCAATAAAATGCAATAAAGATAGAAAATCTTGGAAGTACATCAGTAAAAATATTACCATTTTAGGTAGTGATTCAATGAGATTCTCAGTGGTACCTCTGAATTTTAACTCCTCTTCCATTAAGGTTATTTTGCATGGAGCTGACCAATTCATGTCATAATCATCCTAAATTTAATCCCTATTCTCTAATGAATTTGTTGATCTTGGGCAGGTGGAAGCATCTCAACAGAGAATCGATATTTCTTTTTTGTGTCCTTTTTTGTAAACCAGCAGGTTGGCACAGTGGACAATGGTAGAGTTGCTGCCTTACAGCACCAGAGACCCAGGTTTGATCCTGACTCTGGATGCTGTCTGAAGGGAGTTTGTACGTTTTCCCTATATACCTTTTCCCTGGGTGCTCCGGTTTCCTTCGACATTCCAAAGACATACAGGTTTGTAGCTTAATTTGCTTTGGTAAACTTGAAAATTTGCCCCCTGTGTCGGATAATGTTGTTCGGCGCATACTCGTTGGGCCAAAGGGCCTGTTTCCGTCTAAAGTCTAAAGAACAATGTCAATTAAATAAAATAGCGTTTTAATTTCACTGCAATTTCTGAAAATATTTGGTGAAATAAATATTGGATAAAATAATCAACTGACATTCAAATTGTGTTAAATGACTCGCAATAGAAAAAACATTTAAATCTTTGTAGTATCTTATGCAAATCTGACAATTAAGTTAAAGGTCATTCAATTTTCATAATTAAACTTATTATTTAAAACTGTGGGATATAAAAGTATTATTTTTCTTAAAATAGAGGGGGAAACCTTGTTAGGTTTACTCTCAATTTCAATATGGTTTTGGCAGAAGCTCATTGTGTTGCTATTTAGGCATAAGGCAAAAGTCACAACACTATGTATGGCTCAAGTCTAGTAACATTGTTGTTAGGTGTTAACGCAAAGGTTATCTGTAAATTATCCATAAATTGATTTCAAATTGTATACGTGCCTAACCAGTTGATTATGTTGGCCTCTAGAGAGTGAAAAATAACTAATTATTGCTAAGATAGACATAAAAAGCTAGAGTGACTCAGGAGGACAGGCAGCATCTCTGGAGAGAAGGAATGGGTAACATTTCAGGTAGGGTCTCGACCCGAAATGTCACCCATTCTTTCTCTCCAGAGATGCTGCCTGTCCCGCTGAGTTACTCCGGCTTTTTGTGCCTATCTTCGGTTCAAACCAGCATCTGCAGTTCCTTCTTACACAACTAATTATTGATATTCTTCACTGAAATGGCAATTTATTTCATATTCTCTGCAATTACTCAGCGACTCTATCGTTTCTTAAAAAATGAAACTTGCACAAAGGAAGCCCATTATCTCGCTTCTATTGCTCTGAAACAAGTTTGAAATTAGAAGCTGTGTGGAGGAGTGTGGTATTTTGTGTGTTACGAGTATGGTATCAGGTCATGAGCTTCACATCCTCCAGGTCATAGTTAGGTCAGCTGCAAAGAAACATTGTTCTTTGGACAGCAACTTTTCAATGTTAGATACATAATAGTATTAAAGGTATTCTGTTAACTACCCAACAAGACTAAAGAGTCAGTCCAATTGGCTTCTAGTGTGTGAGGAGTTTGCATGTTCTCTTTCTAACCATGTTTGTGTCCTCTCACATGCTGGTTGGTTACATATTTGGCTAAGTTGTGTAGAAGGTTGGATAGGCAAAAGGAAAAATGGGATTGATGCAAATGCTTAATGGTGGACTTGGTGAGCTGTATGGATGTTTCCATGCTCTATGACTATTTAAGATGCAGTTCCAAATGGGGCTGAAATTTATAGCATAAACCGTGAAAACCCTTCAAAGTAAGGTTCCTTCTTCATGGCTGATCAAACAATTTAGTTTTAATCTGATCAATATCCAACAACTAATCTACCCTGCCACTTTCAAGTCAATATGCAGCTGGAAATTTCTATGCCAAAGCATCGGTATAACTACTGCCTGACTTCCAACTTATGCTCGTTCTTTGTAAAGAAATGTTTTTTTCCCCCATGTGAGTACTTGGATCTTAGCATAATAAAAGGCACAAACACTTTGGGAGTGCATATAAAAAGAATTACTATTCATGTATTCAAGCTCACTGAAGCTTATTTCAGAACAACTGGACAGTCTTTTATTGAAGCAGCAGAAACTAAGCTCAGTCCACAACAGCACTGTCATGAGAGAGAAAAATGCAAGTGGGCAGGTTAATGCCATTCATTACTCACTCTGTAAATGTGGCACGTTCATTTGCAATTGTGAAGTACTGAGACATTTACATTATAAAAAATATACTTGTTCAGGTTATAACCATGCATTCATCTAGAATTCCTGATTTATTTTAACCATGCAATTTAACACTTTTAAATTATATCCTTTGTTATATTTTGAACCCAAGTTGATAGTTTTGTGTTTTCAGAAATTTATTTGGTTTTCAATGTTCCTTTTTTGAATCAGGCAAGCAATCACAATATACGTATACAAGTAATTTTCAAATAAGGCGACTACCATAAGTTCTTTGTTTCTACCATAATTGTATTAAGGACTTTAAAAAAAAAACTTTGTATGGCTGGGAAAATAAAAAACCATTGTAAAGACATTGGCTTTCAAACATACAAATATCATATTTAACAAAATATCTCAGTAATTTAAAAACCAGTAATAAAGCAATGGTAAAGTTTTACAATGAATTGATCCTTAATTGCAAACAATGGCAGAAAGATATAAGACGGCAGTCATTTCCTGTTTAAATTTAAATTAAGTATTTTTTTCCCTGATGAGGAAAAAAACAAAAGTTCCTATTTTACATGGCTGACTGCTCGAGCAGAACTGTTGTATTTGCTGCAGCATGTATTTGGCTATAATGGATTAATGATGTTGGCTGTGTTATTACTTTCTATAAACTATGCAAATTCAATTTTAGGAGAGATCATTGCATATCATTCAGTTTATGAGTTGTTTACTGCCAGCTGTTTCAGTTTTGCAAATTTACACCATTCTTTATCGTATGTGTTATGTTGCATAAAATACTGGTATTTCCAAAATTGTGCCTGAGAAATTGTAGATACTTCTATGATTTCAATACATAAAGGAAACACAAGCCTACTTGAAATACGGTGATTTATGCCTACTACTGTGTTAAAAAAATATATAATTTTACATTAAAAAAAATAAACCACTCAAACAATGCATTTTAAGGAGCTTGTTTATGTTTTGGCTTGTTGCCAGGTAAATTATAGTTGGAAGCTTTTAGGCAATATTATCCAAGATACAGATTTTACAATTTAACTGTAAGAAAACTTGGTAACTCAAGAATATTCAATGCATTCATACAATGAAGTTAAAATCTTTGCTTTGATAGTAATTAAAAAGGTAATCTCAAATTCAAATTAAAATATTTTAAGAAAGTGTGCAAATGTGCCACTTTAATCTGGTGTGAATGTTTGGAAACTCCAGATCACTGAGTTAGCAGAATGTGACAATAAAATGTCTCAAATTACAGGACCCATAAGAAAACCATCTCATGATTGGAATCTACAACCTCCCATAGCTGCACAGTGCTTCTAAATTAGAATTTGGTCTCAACATCATGGAATGATGAATATAACAAATGATCGAATTGCATTACATTTAGATATTTTTATATATCTGTGTCCTTAAAAGTACAAAAAAAAAGATCAGATCACCACTGTCGAAGCTAATAAATACAAATTAAATCAGAGTGAAGTATGAGGTTTAAGCAATGACTGCATATGTTTGGCACATAAAGGTCATGAGAATTATGTGTTCTTTTCAATTCCTTTGGTTCAAAAATCAACATTAATTGGGATTGCTAGATTTTGCCAATTTTAGTGTTTTTTCACTGCATAGAATATAATTTCTCTAAATCCCTTGCTACAACTTTTTGAGAAACAAAATCATCTCTGCAAACTAAGCAATCATCCCTCAACAACAAAAGCAATGAGCTGTAAATTCAAATTTTCTTGAATGTCAAAACAATATGATTTCAATCCCTGGCTTCTCCTAATTAAATGTGATTATTTGAAGAATGCTAAAAGCCATGTATAATTTAAGATACAAAGATGTGAAAATATCCAAAATATAAATGGAACTCTAGCAGAGTCCTGTGTTTGCTCAGCTGCAGCAGCCCCTACTCAAACATGCTGTCTTTCTGCCTGTGCATAAATTCAGTTTATCCTGTCTACTCAATTAGATAGCAGCTAAAGGGGTGAAATTACAGATCTTTGTAGGTTAATTTGTGCCATCTGTGTTGTCATAGCAAAAATAACAATTATTTTAACTTTGGAGAATTCAGATGATACAAGTTCACATAAATATAACAAGATAATATAATTTTTTTGTTCGGGACTAGATCTGCATTTGGGCAGTCCCTTATGGTCATGAATAATTTGTTTATATTCTGATTCAATGGGTTCAGAGATGGCTAAAATGCAGCCTGCTGTATATGGGTTAGGAAGTGCCCGATAATGTGAACAAGTGGGTAATTTGGGAGATTAGCGCACTTTCCACTGTTCATGTTGGGCTTCTGTGTGCTGTCAATACGCAGGCACAAATTTCCCAAAGCCATCCCAAATGTTGCGCTTCCATGTTGAATGTTTACGATCCAGGGATTAACATAAGTTTGTGAGGATGTAATGAGTTTGTCCCACTAAGGCTATTTTTTAGACGACTACAGGCGATTAGGCTGTCGCCACATGGTTGCGGAGTGTTACCGGGGTGTCGTCTATATGGTCATGAGTAGTCTCCTCAGTCGCCCAAAGAGTCATAGCGTCTTTCTGATCACCGCTGGATTTTCAACATGTTGAAAAATTTTCAGAAACAGTCAGCGACAGTGGGTTTCATGCTAATTAGCGTAGCTTGACTTCTGACGTACGTGTTGTCGTAGCTGTGGCCAGGTGATGTAGGTTGTCACCAGGTGATGTAGGTTGTCACCAGGTGATGTAGGTTGTTGTCACCAGGTGATGTAGGTTGCTGCCAGGTGATGTAGGTTGTTGTCACCAGGTGATGTAGGTTGTTGTCACCAGGTGATGTAGGTTGTTGTCACCAGGTGATGTAGGTTGTTGCCAGGTGGTGTAGGTTGTTGCCAGGTGATGTAGGTTGTCCCCAGGTGATGTAGGTGTCACCAGGTGATGTAGGTTGTCCCCAGGTGATGTAGGTGTCACCAGGTGATGTAGGTTGTCACCAGGTGATGTAGGTTGTTGCCAGGTGTTAACATCGTTTTTTTGTTGTTAAAGAAATAATTCTATTTCAAATTTGGTTGAAGGGGGGTCCAGTCACCGGTTTTTCAGCGACCTGCTTAGACTATGACAGTCGCCTAAAATAGCCTAAGTGGGACAGGACCAAGGGGTTTTTGAGAACATCCTTGAATCTTTTCCATGTCTGACGAAAGAGTTTGGAGTAGAATGTCAGTTGTCAGGCTTGTGAATGACTTGGTCTCCCAGTGGAACAAAATGAGTGTAACCCAGGTCCTCTTTGCTGATGATACTGACCTTCAAAGAGGCCATTGACATTGGTTTGCTTTTCCTGTTACTTGATATGGAGGATCATGTGAAGGCATTGTAGATGGTATCACTCCAGCACTTTGAGGTGCCAGCTGTAGGTAGAGCAAGTCTCAGGAAATATATGCCTTGTTCCAGGTTTGATGTCTTCATCTTATGACACACTAATGGAGTCCTCCCAACAAAATACTTGGAATTTGACTTTGACATAAGCAACATCCTGTTTTGCCGAATAGATAAGTACTGGACTTCGAGGCAACCCCTTCAAACTGGCCACAGCCACCTGTTTGATTATATCATCGCGCAAGTGAGAGATCGCAAAGATGCAATGCCATAATGAGTACTGATGACTTTAGGACAGACAACTTGCCATTAAACTGATATCAAAAATAACAAAGGTAGCTCTTCTAAGACAGAGTCTCACAGATAACCTAATGACACTCAGCCAATGGGAGCCACTGTCCGCACAGTATCTGTACTGTCTTGAAGCCAGTGGTCTCCATTGCAATCACATATTTCGTGAAAATTAAAATAAAAAGCAAATGTTGGAAATCTGAAATAAAAGCAGAAAATGCTAGAAAGAATGAGCAAGTCCAGCAGCATCCACGGAAAGAGAAAGCGACAAAAGAAGTCATGTTTATTGTCATTTACACAAGCACAATGAAATACAGGTACAATGAAAATCATGCTGGGATCCTTGATGGGAGATGCTGCCTTCTTATAGATGCCATCAATGGTGGAGAGGGTGATGGACCAGGCTGAGTCTACCACTCTCTGTAGCCTCTTCAGTGGTTCAATGGCTGCTTTATTATCATGTGTATAGACGTACAGCAGGGCTGCCAACTCTCACGCATTGAGCGTGAGACTCGTGCATTTCACGAAATTCTTACGCTACCACGCTGATCACAGAATTCCTCACGCTCAAAACAATCGTGCTTTTAAAAAATAAATAAATAAGTAAATAAATAAAGTTGCGGACAATTCGATTCGCCAAGGCTTCCAGATCTCCTGCACACTCACCAATGAGAATAGTTTTCTATCGTCGGGTTTTCCGTAAAGAACGAGCAATTTGATTGCCTTAAGCCCATCGCACACTATTTAAAATGGCAATGTAACTGCAGTGCTAATGATTCCATTTGACATTCATGGAACCAAAATCTGCAGGCGCTGGAAATTCAAAATAAAGCAAACATTGTTTTAGAGGTGCGTTAAAACCATGAGGGGGATATATAAGGTGAATGCATAGTCTTTTTCCCGGGATATGTGATTCAAGAACTAGAACGCACCCAGTACAGGGCATTGGTTTAAAGCAGGGGTATCTTTGGGGGACATGGGGGGGAAAAAATTAGTTTAGTTTCCCGTGCAGATGGTGTGATAGTTGAGACACGACGGTGGTCCCAGCACCGACCCCTGAGGCACCGCTCACACCTCCCACCCTCACCTAGAGCAACTCTGTGTCTGTCGGCTGCTCTGTCCACACCACTTGGAGTTTTAACTCCGACCAGGAGCGGACCGGGTGAGTGTGGGCATCGGTGCTGCCTCCGGAGCCATGGGGATGAATCTCGGGCTAAGGCTCCGCTCCGATGCCCGACCCCCGGGTCCCTGTTCCTCACCTACCCCTGACCCCAGCTGGACACAGAGCACTTGGGCCGGCCCGCATTCCCGGGAGGGTGAATTTCCGCTCACTCCGGGTGTTGTCGCCGCTTCACTGACACGCGCTCTCACACACAACCTAACACACACTGGCACACACACTCTCACACACACTTTCACACACACTTTCACACACTCTCTCATACACTCTCACATACAGGCACACACCCTCACCCATACATTCTCACACACAATCTTACACCCGCACACACACCCTCACACACACTCTCACACTTACACACACTCTCACACACACACTCACTGACACTCTCACACACACACTCACTGACACTCTCACACGTACACTCTCACACACACTGACAGACTCACACACTGACACACACCCTCACACACACTGACACACACTCACACACACTCACACACACAGACACACACACTCACACACTGATACTCTCATACACACTGACACACACTCTCACACACCCTAACACACACTGATACACACTCTCACATACACTGACACACACGCTCCCGCACACTGACACAAACGAACACATACTCACACTGACACACACTCTCACACACCCTCACACACAGTGGCACACACTCACACACACACCCACACACCTTCAAACACACCCTCAATTCAATCACTTAAATAAAAATTAGAGGCTAACTTTTTTCATTGTCTGAGTTTGATTGCTGGAAGCAGGCCAAAGCAAAATTAGGTGCAGTTGTGTAGCCTACATTTACAATTTGTTTTGCTAGGTCTACATTTGTGTCTGCTAATGTTCGATTTCAAATGATATATTAATGGAAAGGGTGCGTTCGCACGTGTACAACTGATCCGGCCCGCATGAAATCGCATTTTGTCCAATCCGGCCCATGACCTAAAATGAGTTTAACACCCCTGGTTTAAAGTGAGAGAGGAACGATTTAATAGGAACCTGAGGGACAACATTTTCACGCAGAGGATGGTGGGTATGTGGAACGAGCTGCCAGGTGAAGTAGACAAGAAAAATGACAGGATTTAAAAGATATTTGGACAGGTACGTGGACAGGAAAGGTTTAAAGGGATATGGGCCAAATGCGGATAAATGGAACTAGTTTAGATGGGGCATGTTGACCTGCATGGACAAGTTGGGATGAAGGACCTGTTTCCATGCTGTAAGACTATGACACATTGTAGAAAGGGTGCAATTGCTCTGTAGAGGATCCAGGGGCGATTTATGAATATGTTGACAGGGCTGGAATTTTATTTTCACTTTAAAGAAAGATTTGATAACTGGGATTGTAATCTCTGCAGCAACGGAGGTGAAGAAAAGAATTAGTGGGGGTGAATAATATTATGAGAATAGGACCTGTTTCACTGAACAAAGAGTGTAGGAAGGAACTGCTGGATTAAACTGAAGATAGATACAAAAAGCTGGAATATCTCAGCGGGACAGGCAGCATCTCTGGAAAGAAAGAATGGGTAATGTTTTGGGTCAAGACTTTCAGACTGAAGTTGAAAACCAGCCATATAGATGTAAAACACATGACTGGAGATGTGTATTATCCAACTAAGGGCAGAAATCAGAATCATGTGTTCATCTTTATTGATATGACACCATAATAAATATATTACAGAAAAAAAAAAGAATGAGGTGGCACGGTGGAGCAGTGGTAGAGTTGCTGCCTTACAGCACCACAGATCCAGATTTGATCCTGACTATGGGTGCTGTCTGTACAGAATTTGTACATTCTTCCTATAATCATATGGGTTTTCTCCGGATATTCCGGTTTCTCCCACATCCGAAAGAAGTGCAAGTTTGTAAGTTAATTGACTTCTGTAAATTGCGCTCGGCGTAGAGGATAGAAATGGTGTATGGTAGATTGCTGGTCAGTGTGGACTTTGTGGGCCGAAGGGCCTGTTTCCATATATATGTAAGAGCCTAATGATAGTTAATGTAACCCCACGAGGGTATCTAATGTAACCCCACATTTTAAAAAGGGAGGGAGAGAGAAAACAGGGAATTACAGACCAGTTAGTCTAACATCGGTAGTGGGGAAAATGCTAGAGTCAGTTATTAATAGCAGCACATTTAGAAATGTGCTAGTCAGATGGGATAGCAGCACATTTGGAAAGTGGTGAAATCATTGGACAAAGTCAGCATGGATTTATGAAAGGTAAATCATGTCTGACTCTAGTCAAATTTTTCGAGGATGTAACTAGTAGAGTGGATAAGGGAGAACTAGTGGATGTGTTATATCTGGACTTTCAGAAGGCTTTCGACAAGTTCCCACATAAGAGATTAGTATGCAAACTTAAAGCACACGGTAATGGGGGTTCAGTATTGATGTGGATAGAGAACTGGCTGGCAGACAGGAAGCAAAGAGTAGGAGTAAACGGGTCCTTTTCAGAATGGCAGGCAGTGACTAGTGGGGTACCGCAAGGCTCAGTGCTGGGACCCCAGCTATTTACAATATATAGTAATGATTTGGACGAGGGAATTGAATGCAACATCTCCAAGTCTGCGGATGACACGAAGCTGGGGGCAGTGTTAGCTGTGAGGAGGATGCTAGGAGACTGCAAGGTGACTTGGATAGGTTGGGTGAGTGGGCAAATGCATGGCAGATGCAGTATAATGTGGATAAATGTGAGGTTATCCACTTTGGTGGCAAGAACAGTAAAGGAGACTATTATCTGAATGGTGGCCGATTAGGAAAAGGGGAAATGCAACAAGACCTGGGTGTCATGGTACACCAGTTATTGAAAGTAGGCATGCAGGTGCAGCAGGCAGTGAAGAAAGCAAATGGTATGTTAGCATTCATAGCAAAAGGATTTGAGTATAGGAGCAGGGAGGTTCTACTGCAGTTGTACAGGGCCTTTGTGAGACCACACCTGGTGTATTGCGTACAGTTTTGGTCTCCTAATCTGAGGAAAGACATTCTTTCCATAGAGGGAGTACAGAGAAGGTTCACCAGACTGATTCATGGGATGGCAGGACTTTCATATGAAGAAAGACTGGATAGACTCGGCTTGTACTCGCTAGAATTTAGAAGATTGAGGGGGGATCTTATAGAAACTTACAAAATTCTTAAGGGGTTGGACAGGCTAGATGCAAGAAGATTGTTCCCGATGTTGGGGAAGTCCAGAACAAGGGGTCACAGGTTAAGGATAAGGGGGAAGTCTTTTAGGACCGAGATGAGAAAAATGTTTTTCACACAGAGAGTGGTAAATCTGTGGAATTCTCTGCCACAGAAAGTAGTTGAGGCCAGTTCATTGGCTATATTTAAGAGGGAGTTAGATGTGGCCCTTGTGGCTAGAGGGATCAAGGGGTATGAAGAGAAGGCAGGTACAGGATACTGAGTTGGATGATCAGCCATGATCATATTGAATGGCGGTGCAGGCTCGAAGGGCCGAATGGCTTGCTCCTGCACCTATTTTCTATGTTTTTATGTTTCTACTGCGGAATGTAATTAGGAATGTAATTTAGCCTAACCTTATTCATACCTAATCCAATTTAAAGCATAAATGTTTAATTGAAGTGTAAGTTAAAAGGCTCGCTACAATATAGTATGCACCAGATTGCATAATTTCAAGGTTAAAAATGCAAAAGCGCCCTACCGTAGGAGGGGAGACACCCCCCTCCCACACCCTCCCCCCCCCCCTTAGAATTGCCATATCAGGCCATGATGCAACTAGTCAGGATACTTTCTGAAGTGCATCTGTAGAAGATTGTTAGGTTATTGAGTGACATGCTGTGGCTTTTAAAACCTTTTAAAACCCCTAAGAAAGTAGTGGTTCCAGTGTGCCTTCTTTCTGATTACATTTATGTGCTTGGTCATCCAAGATGTTAATGCCCAGAAATCTGAAACTGTTAACTCTCACCACTGCCAACCCACAAATGAAAACTGAAATATGGTCTTCTGACTTCCCCTTCCTAAAGTCCGTGTTTCAAGTCTGCAAGCACTTTGTCAATGTCAGGACTGGCTTATTCTGACGAGGGGTCATTGACCTGAAGCATTGATCATTTCTCTTTCCCCAGATGCTGTCTGACTTGCTAAGATTTACCAGCATTTGTTTTCCATCTTTTTAGTTTGGTTTAGAGATACAGCGTGGAAATAGGCCCTTCGGCCCACTGAGTCCACACCGACCAGCAGTCCCCATTCACTAGCACCATCCGACACACTAGGGACAATTTACAATCTTTACCAAAGACAATTAACTTAGAAATTAACTTTGAAAGTCATTGGAGTGTGGGGAGAAACTGGCGCACCTGGGGAAAACCCACGCAAACAGGAAAAATGTGCAAACTCCGTACAGACAGCATCCATAGTCAGGATCAAACCCAGGTCTCTAATGTTGTAAGGCAGCAACTCTACCGCTGTGCCACCATGCCATTCATAAATGTATGATGATCAGAACAGCATTTAAAACTTATATTGTGCACTAACTATTGTGTTTAGTCCTGGCATAACACTCTTGCACTCTATTTCTTAGCTAACCTGTTTGGCTTTTTTAACCACCTTAACATAAATCAGAAGGAACAAGTGGAAGGAAAAGTATCAGCAGGAGGTCCATTACAGTAATGATTTTCATGGTACTGTTCTATATCTGCATCAGCAAGGAGTGGTCGATTAGTCGATAAGGCCACTTAGCTGCAATAATGTGTTATCACTGAAAGATGACACGTGTTGCATGTGCAGAGCAGAGAGAACTGCTGTGCAATGGCGGTTGACCCAATGGCTCTGAACTTGCACACCTGTCTGCAACATTTTCCTTTGTAGAGCTGAAAATTGTTTCAGAAGTCGTATGTGTTTTCTTCTGCAAATAAGCAGATTTCACTTCACTTTTCCTTGGCAGAGGAACAACAGGCAGACTGGGCACTTGGTTTTGCCAGCCTAGCTGGCTTTCCCACAGATGCAGGGTACCAATGACTACAATCGAATTATATTGCACACACCACACTGAACACTGAAATGTATCTCATTAGAAAGGATTAAAGGACTGAAGGAATTTAAAGAACTGGAGATGTTTAGCTCTACCCAAAACATCATGATGGTCATTTTCCAATAATCAAGAAGCAGTGATGATGGATTGATTCTGTGCAAATCCATTGTGACCACCAAATTTGAACCACCAAACTGGACGAAAGATTGACAGCAAAGTGAAAGAGTGATTCTCTAACTGTGCTTAACCCTGACACTTGAGCACATCACATGTAATGAATGCTAGGCTACCCCCTACAACCTAATGAAATAAACTAAAGGCTTGCTGAAATAATTTGAACCGCAATGATTCAATAGTGAAGCATCTAAGTAGCCGTGATAGTTCAAAAATATGAAGTATGGGGGAAAAAATAATAATTAATTCACTTCTTGTTAATGGCAACTTCGTGATCAGCTAAAGTCAAAGTCTATTTTATTTGTCACATGCACCCGAAGGTGCAGTGAAATGAAATGAAGGTGTAGTGAAATGAATCACTCTACTTAAATCATGTGTAAAACTAATGCATTGTGATGTTGGAGATCAGCTTCAACCTTTCATCATAAAGTGCTACTAAAGATGACAGAAGAAACTAGAGAGGCAATAATAAAATATATATTTAAACAATTTGCAATGTTTTGAAAAGCACTACATGAATAATACAATTAGGTCCAAGCAGCCTACAGTTAAATATTCAGTCCCAAAATGAACACATGCTTAATTGTGGCATCTTCTTGGCACATTTCCCCATTATAACAGCATTTTTATCATAAAGGATCACAGAAGTTGTGAAATTGTAATAAATGTAACTAAACTTCCTGCAATCTTTAACCCTGTTTGAAAACAATCATGAAAGAAACTGGCCCAGTTAGTTTAAATAATCACAACCCAAGTGTTTATTTTTCACCACTGAATGTTTTTTGATAATTGTTTGCAGTGATTCTGTGAGCAATGATATAATAGCAGATACACTTTCAAAATTTTGAATGAAATATGCTAAATTTTTGGAGTAAAACTCGTGAATGTTTACCAACATTTTCTATTTTATTTACAGCATCTATAGTTCTTTTGTTTTAGAAGTCGTAGGTGTTTTTTTTCCTGCAAATCTTACATTCTGTCTTGCTTTGCAATTCTCTATATAACCAAGCATTGTTCATGGTCCAGAGGGCTACTTCTATCCTTCCATTTACTTCCTTTCCAATCACTTTTCTATTATCTCTTTCAACATACTTGTCTCCTCATAGCATGAATGCATCAAATGAATTTTCTTTAGCTCTGATAACACCCAAACAAAGTGTTTCATTGTCCATACCATATTCATGTTGCAGAAGTACACATTGAAAGAAACTCATCACTATTCTTCAGTTCCCTTTCAGTTGCTTGGTCAACCTTACCATTGTTAATAGAGGGATGACTAAAAGATTATTTTATAGCATGTATTCTCTGATTCAAAAATGAAATGTATAAACTTCTTAGAGGACTTATTATAAAAGATACTGAGATGTTGTTTCCTTAGCTAGAGGATAATCATATTATTCATATCATCATCAGTGCAATGCATTATATTTTTGTTTGCTTAATTTATTTATCATTTCAAAACAGATGAAGAATTGAGTGACAAGCTGAGCTGCTAAGCACCTTAAATACCATGAGGTTTGAACCCACAGAGACCTCGTTTCACAGCCTTGCGTGTCTTTGCATCCATCCTGTGCAAATGAAAGCCATGTTAAATGATTTGGCAGGATAAGTCAGAAACAGGAATTTGGGTTGAGTCCATTACCCACTGGATTTCCACCCTAGAAAGCTCTCATCAAAAGTCAGGTTATCTTGACGCCTGTTCTCACAGTGGTTACTACATGTACTTCACTCTTAGGAAATGGTAGTGCTGTTCTGAATTCTGAAGTAGGTATCTGTTTCTTTGTTGCTTCAGTCAATGGTTGTATGATGAACTTCTCTTCCAAAATCTACCATGATATTAAATGACTGAGCCGACTCAAAAAAATCATATTGACCATTCCTACTCTCTTAAATCTGGATCATGTTCCATAATCTTTCATAGAAGTTTTTAAGAAAGAACTACAGATGCTGGAAAAATCGAAGGTAGACAAAAATGCTGGAGAAACTCAGCGGGTGAGGCAGCATCTATGGAGCGAAGAAATAGGTGACGTTTCGGGTTGAGTGATGTGAAGTTTAGTGCTTGGGCATGAAACTTTGGAAGAGCTCATTTCATTGCAGCAGCCAGATTTTGTAGCAACCCCCCTCCGGCAATAGAAGCTCACTTTGACATGGAAATATTGACCACAATTTACACCCCGCAGAGAAAGTGTGTGCAATTGGCAAACTTTTCATGCATTCCTCTGTAATCAAGTTGATGAACATTCTCTTTGCCAGGGCACCTCAGTTTATACAATTCAGCAATGCTCCCACACAAATGACTGGGGGGGGGGGGGGGGGGGGGGACTTACATTTTTTATCTGAAGTCTGGAGAAGTTTAACAAAAATAAGAACCTATGTGGCTCTTTGAAGCTTCAATTCCCTAAATGTGCAACTCATTTTCAATGTAAGCTACAGCATTATGTAAGGTTTGTGAGTTCACTATGCACCGGGAGCTATCCAGTGAGCTCAATTTCAGTGACAGCATAGTTGCCAAATGAACATGATACACATTATTCCAACTGCTGTGCTCCATAGGACCAACGGTGCTTGGAAGATATTCAACAACGAAGAGAAACTGAGGGTGAGAATAAGAAGGAAACTAACCACCAGGTTGTTCAATGGCAATGTCTAATTATATGGGATGATGATAATATGTATCCAACAACAACTGTGGTGACATGCAAAGCACTTTACAGATTTACAATCATGAATGGGATGATGATCAATATTCTTGATTGCTAATGCTGAAGATCATTTGAGGACATAGGAAGCAGTTGTATTGATGAATCAAATTCTTGCACGTTATCTACATAGTTTTGGAAAGGTCATTAAAGTATGCTTGATTTCACCAACCTTTATATTAAATTAAATACATTACTGCTCTTCATTGTAGAAGAAAACTAATTGCCAAAAATCCGTCATATCAAGCATTCCAATCTTTACAAAAAGACATTGAGTATTTTTCCAAGCAATTATTGATTTTGCGAGGAGACTCAACAGATTGCAGCTGCTGGAATCTGGAGTCTGATGCAGCATCTCGATCCAATCTATCGACAATTCTTTTTCCCCGACAGATGTGTTCTTTTGCTAATGATTACATGAGCTCCCACACTCCAGTTCATATGCTGTTTCCACATTCTATCTGAAGATGCATAGTGTTTGAGATGGAAATGGCCACATCAAAATTGCAGATTTGAATGTTTCTTCATTAATGTGATGAAATATATTTGCATTCTCATCAGCTATTCTACTGGCTCTGGAAACAGGATTCCAGCAAACTGCAGGAGAATAAACCTCACAAAATCAGAAATAATTTACTGTGGAAGAGAGAGTTAGAGAGAGAGAGAGAGAGAGAGAGAGAGAGAGAGAGAGAGAGAGAGAGAGAGAGAGAGAGAGAGAGAGAGAGTCAGTTTGTTTGGGTCTAGTTCTTTCAATATGCTGACCTGGATTCCTCGGCCTAGTTCCAATTAATTAAAATAGCTTATCCTGTGCTCCATATTCCTTTTGATGCATTTCATCTTATTTCTCATAAATGTTCTTACCTGTCTCCTATACTCTCAGTCAGGCAGCACCAATGAGATATTTACTTTTTAGTCTAGTTTCTTACACTGTGTTTCTCAACAGCGGACTGTAACAAGAGACTCATACCTGTTGTATGAACACAACGTTGGAAACCCAACATTAAGCCATTCGTTAATCGGGCTGCCATTCTTTACGAGGATTCAGGGGATATGGGGAGAAGGCAGGAACGGGGTGCTGATTGTGGATGATCAGTCATGATCACATTGAATGGCGGTGCTGGCTTGAAGGGCCGAATGGCCTACTCCTGCACCTATTGTCTATTGTCTATTGATGCTGATCTCAGTCTTTTAAATGTGAAGAAAATCTCATTCAATTTCCTTGTTTAATACTTCTGTGACCAATATATGAGAACTAACTTATTTTGCATTCCATATTATGAGATCTAGTTACTGTACATAGCTTTATTAATTGAACATGGAATGCTGAGTCAACTTTTACAGATGACATCAAACTTGAAACTGTAACGGGATTTTCTCTTTAAAATACTAATTAACCTGCTGTGCATTCTAAATTGTTTTTAATTTCAGGCCACAAGCCACTACACATTTCTTTCTTTTGTTATCTATCATAATATTTATTTATATCTCCTTTTATTATCTGAGCACTTTTGACTATTATAGGTTAAAATTGGGTTGAAATTCAAAATGGCCATACATTTGCAATCTAAAATGTTACATAAGGATTTTTTTTTCTCGAAAAAGAAGCAGTCATACTGAAATAAAGTTGATTTATTTCCTGATTGAGATGTAAATCACAACTGATTAAATAAATTGCAGCTGTATTTTTATTTAATCAGTTATAATTTACATTTTAATCAGAAAAAAATCGACTTTGTTACTGTAAGTTACTTTTTATAGAATGAGACACAAGAAACTGTAGATGCTGGAATCTTGAGCAAAAACAAAAGGCTGGAGAAAGTCAGAGGTTCAGGCAGCATCTGTGGAGGGATGACAATTTGAGCCAGCGCCCTCTGACTGATGAAGTGTTGGGGGGGGGGGGGGGTGGAGAGAAAGATGGAAAAGAGAGGTGGGGATGAGGCAAAGCCGGGCAAGTGTTTAGGACACAGGTGATGGAGGTTGATTGGCTGATGAGTAAATGCCAAAGTTTAGAGGTAATAGGGAGGCAAAAGGCGAAGAGGACAGAAGAGAAGGTGTGAAATGTAAAGCTGGAGGGGGGGTACAGAGGAGAGGGTAAAGAGGGGGATAAAATGGAAAGGGGATTTGTGGGGTGAGCGTTTCTCCCCTCTACTCCATCAGTCTGAAGATGGGTTCTGACCCAAAATGTTCTGCCCATTCTCTCCACAGATGCTGCCTGACTCATTGAGATCCTCCAGCCTTTAGTTTTTTTTAATAGATGATACACAATGCTGCTATGGCACTCTGGTTGTGAATGGAATAAATACTTAGGGTGGTTAGTGGGATGCGGTAAGCAAGATGCCTTACCTGGGATGGTGTTGAGTTTCTTGAGGGTTGTTGGAGCTGCACTTGTTCAATGGAGAGTGAATGGTCTATTGTGCTCATGATTGATGAAAAGGCTTTGCCACAGAAAACCTACGCCATGACTACTATTGTGACTACACTCCTTATGTGTCTAGTCAGGCTAAGTCATTAGTCCAATTCCTCATTCAATCTTATTTACTGTAATGCTGAACCTCACTTCTAAGAATAGATCTACAGAGTGGGCTAACCCCAATCCCTCATTCAATCTTACTTACTGTAATGCTGAACCTCTCATCCTAGAAGAAATCTACAGAGTGGACTAACTCTACAGAATTTATGGCAAGCTGTTCAATCTATGCAACATCTGCTACAGAACCAGTCACCCTAACCTCTGTAATTGTGCTGCAATTGCATTAAGTTTCCACACATTCAGAAGCTGGGCTCCAAGTCATCATCAATTCATTCACTAAAGCACTTAGATCTTGCACTCAACATCTGCAGAAAAAGGACTTCTGTCATCTCTGTATAATGATAATCTCTGACAATAAATGCTCACAGGATCTCAACAGGTTCTTAGAAACAGGAACCACTTTTCAACTTGCCTGTCTTTGCTGAGGGGAAGATCATCAATGATGAAATCCAACAATGCGTTCAGTGCACCACCTCAAACTTTGGCTGACTGAGGAAATGGGAATCCACAGCCCATGACTGCTCAAAATAAGGAAGGAGAATTTAGAAAGTTATTGAGAATCTCATGTTCTTACATCAGGAGTATACAGAAGCCCAACTTAAACTTTAGAAGTACCATTCCACCTCACGATGCTATTTAGCACCTCTTGCTTATTTATAGTGTTGGAGACCTGGGTTAGGGCTGGGCCTTGTTTGCTGTCTGTTTGCACATTCTTCCCATGACTGTGCGGGTTTCTTCCAGATACCTGGTTTCCTCCAACAACCCAAAGGCATGTAGATTGATAAACTAATTGTCTACTTTAAATTGCCTCCAGTGTAAAGGTGAGTGGTAGGATCTGCAGGGAGTTGATAAGAATGTGGTGAGAATAAATAAATGGGAATCAATAGATGTGAATAAATGTGCGGAGTGTCTATAATTTATCAGTTACCTAATAGATTAATTTCCACCACAGAACTGGAGTAGAAGCAAGTCATCTTTGATGCAGATGGAGTCGCCTAAGAAGATTTATATAGTTGATCTGGTTGAGTTTCTGGTTAATAGTCACCCCAAGATGTTAGTTGTGAGGGACTCGGCAATAGAAGCACCAGTGAATATTAAGGATAGGAGATAAAGCTCTCTTTTGTTGGAGAAGTGGCCATTGCCAGGCATTCTACAGCAGAAACATTACTTTCATTTATCAGCCTGTGCCTGATTGTCATATAGTTCATGTTACATCCAGGCATGGATTATTTAATTTACTGAGATATTGCGAATGAAATTGAACATTGTGCAACCATCTGTAAGCATCCACATTTCTTATATTATTTTGGAAGGAAAGGTATTGATGGAGCACTTGAAATAGTGCTAATAGTGTAGGCTGCATTATGGATCGAAGTGCTGAATTTTTTAAATTATGATTTCATATTGTTACCTTAATTTGGTATTTTATTATATGAAAGAGTTTGAGATGACCTGTTAAACAGAAGTCTGTACTGAAGAAGTAAAAGCATTTCGGAATAGGGTAGGAATATTGTGCAGAGGTGGAAGACAAACCAAAATCTTGTTGAATAGTGGAGCTGCTGAATCAACTGTCCCTGCCCTGCTCCAGTGTCTCATTGACTTTTTTCTTATAGGACATGAGAGACCATGTTCCACATTGTCAGAGAGAATCCATTGTTGTAACTGTATGAGAGCAGCTTGGTTACAGCACACATTTGCAACAGGATATTGCTTGGTCTGTGGTCTGTGCTTTCAGCTTTTTCTTGAAACCACATGGAGTGAATTGAATTGGCTAGATACTGGATAGTGTGATGGTGAGAAATGCTGAGATCCATTCAGCACTTCTGGCTGAACTTGGTTTCAAATGCCTAGCCATCACTGAAGATCAGGAGTTTGTATGTTCTCCCTGCAACCCCATGTGCTTCCTCCGGGTGCTCCGGTTTCTTCTGGCATCCCAAAGACATGCAGGTAGTCGGTTAGTTGACCAAGCGCGTAGAGAGTGGATGACAAGATGGGATAACATAGAACTGGTGTGAACAGTTGATTGATGGTTGGCGTGGGCCTTTTTTTCATACAGTATCTTTGAACTGAACTGAATTAAAATAGGGGGATGATCCTGGAGATTCCACACCTCCCATTAGTTGATAAATTCTCCACCACTATTTGCAACATGATGTGGCAGGCTGCAGAAACCTGATCTTATCCACCGGTTGTGGTATTGCTTAGCTTTATCTACAGGTATTGCATGCTGTTTTTTGCACTTTAGCACAGTTGGTCCTGTGATGCAGTTTCACCAGGTTAACATCTGAGGTACGTAATGCCTCTGACATACTCCTCTGCATTGCATAATGAGTACGAGTAGATATGCTGGTTGGATAGGATTGATGAGGTGAGAAATTCGCAGGGCCACGAGATTACAGATTGTAGTGCTTTCTGCTGCTGCTGATGGTCCACAAGATTTCATGAATGCCCAGTTCATGGATGACAAATCTGTCCTGAGTATAGACACAAGGAACTGCAGATGCTGGTTCATAAAAAAAAGAAAAGACAAAGTGCTGGAGCAACTCGGCGGATCAGGCGGGACCTTGTGGATCGTGGATATGTGACGTTTTGGGTTGGGAACCTTCCACAGACAGATTCATGGAGGCTGTGGTCTGCAGAAGAGTACCCACCCAAAACATCATGTATCCATGTCCTGCAAAGATGGTGTCTGACCTACTAAGTTACCCCAGCACTTTGATTCTGCTCTGAGTTTACCCTATTTAGCACAATTGTAGTACCATACAACCTGAAGGGTAGTGGCCTCAGTGTGAAGACCGGACTTGGTGTACATAAGGACTTCCAGAAGTCTATTTAAACAATGATGTAATGGGCATATGCACCTGCCACAGATTCATGGAAGATGGTGCCAAATACATTTATTCCATGTACTGGTTCACTTACTGGTTCTGACCCAGTCTGACAGATATTGCCTTCAGGGCTAGGCTAGTTCAGTCAGTGATGGTGCCATCGAAGTACTCTTAATACTTCACATATGATATTGTAATTTCCTCTGCTTTAGAAGACAATTATTTTTAAAATGTTAAAATTTATAATTATAGGAGCAATCTTTGTACTTTAATCCAAATTTCAGGGCAGAGAATGAAATTTCCTTATTAGATTGTTAATTGTCATATGTACCAGGAAAATAATAATAATTTTTGCTGCAGTTTTACAGGCCCTTAAATGCAAAAATACAACAAACAAATATACAATAATCCATAATATATAAATAAATAATCAATAATACTATGTAACCAGACCGTAATAGTGCAAAACCAGAGTATGAGGTACAACCAAAAACCAAAGTCCCTAGTAAATCATTGCTGGGAAGGTTATGTTATGGTTGTGCAGTGTAGGTTAAAAGTCTTATGATTGCTGGCATAATTGCTGGGAAGAAGCTATTTTGATCCTGGAGGTCTCCTATACCTTGTTCCTGATGGGAGCAGTGAGATGAGAGCTTGGCCATGGTGATGTGTCTTTGATAATTTTAGCTGCCTTCCTGAGGCAGTGCAGCCTGAATATCCCTTTGATGGTGGCGAGGTCAATACCTGTGATGGATTGGTCAATGTCTATCACTTTCTGCAGCTTTCTTCATTCCTGGACGTTCATGTTACCAATCCTAGCCGTGATGTAACCAGTCAGTATTCTCTCCACCTGTAGAAGATTGATAAAATATTCAGTGACATACCGACTGTAACATTTTGAATGAAGGCTTTGATAAACTTTCTTAGTGATTGAATCCATGTGCTCAGCCCGGGACAGATCTTCAGAGATGTGCACGGCAAAGAACTTGAAGTTGCTGACTCTCCCCAATGCCGTCCGATCGATGAAGACAGATTTACAGATCCTCATCTTACCCTTCCTGAAATCAACAATCAGCTCCTTGGTCTTCCTAATGTTAGAACAAGATTGTCGTTCTGGCACCATTTAATCGCATTATCAATCTCTCTCCTGTATTCTGACATTATTCATCCACCTCATTGGAGACCTTTGATCTATTTTTAATTGAATTTTTTTGGACTGTATCTTGCACTGAATAATATACCATTTATCCTGTATCTGTGCACAGTGGATGACTTGATTGTAATCATGTATAGTCTTCTCATTGACTGGACAGCACGCAACAAAAAAGCTTTTTGCTGTACCATTGTACACATGACAAGAATAAACTAAACTATTGAACCAACGATGTTGGTAATGTGGGCGAATGTAAAGAAGGTGTAGGTTTTTGGTTTCTGGAAACTTAGTTTCCCCTTATAGGAAGTAATGGTGTGCAACTCCTGCCACAGCTGCCGAACATCCATCCGATCCACCAGTTTATACCAAAAGGGTCTCTTTGCTGTCCTGATGGCCTTTCTTGATTGTACAATCCTTATAGTTGGAGCTATGCTCTTCAGTTGCTCCCATACATGCAGGAAGGAGAAGCCTGGCTAAGTGGTCCAATTTTACAAAGTGAGGGCAAGAGATGGAACGATAGGCACCTTGATGTTAAATAGCAGGGATCTGGAATGTTTGAAACTCTGGCGCTGCAGGAGACATACTGGTCATAATTTGGGAGTGGCTTCTTCAACCAGCCTTGTTAAAATCTCCAACTCTGATGAGGGAGGTATCGAGTTTCCAAAGGTATGGGTGATGCTCCTGGAGTAAATTAATTTATGAATTATACCATATTTTGTTTAAATTCTCCCTATACATATTACTTATGATGCGGTCTATAATAGCTGAAATTGGTGTAAATTTTCTTTTAATGCCTGCAAAGAAGTTAGAGAGTGACAACAGAAGGAAACCAAATGTTTTTTCCATTCACCTCATTACTGATGTTGTGGTCGCACTTTTTTCCTTTTTACACTTAGGTTACACTTCCTTTCCCTTCTTGTATTATCAGTATATCTACATTCTTGCAAAACAAATAAAAGTTAAATTAACAATGACTGCTTTTCCGTGTGTTTTACCGGGGGATGCAGCACAAAATATGTTATTGTGAACTTTAATTGAGAACATAGTGTTGTGTCTCAGATCCAAGATTTTGATTCAGTAATAGTGTAATAAAACAGTGATTACATTTCAACATTAATTGTGACTTTCAGGGGAGTTGGTAGACCATTGTAGCCATCTTTCTGGGTTGAGGTTGTGGATTTCAGATGTGCTGTTTAAAAAGTCTTTGCAAATTATTGCAATAGGTTTTGTTATTTACACGTGTTGAAGCCACAGCAAAGGATTAAGTATTGTAAATGAGTGAAAGTAAGGTAATGGATGTGGTGTCAGGCAACTGGTCTGTTTTGTCATGAATGGTCTAAAGTTTCATGAGTACTATTAGAGCTGCATTCGGCCAGGCAATTGGAGATTATACCACCACACCCCAAATAGGTCATGTGGTCAGACTGACAAATAAACAGGGGTAAGTGCAAGGAATGCATTGTTTATCTGTTCACTGTTTCTCTTTTCAGATTTCCAGCATTTGTAGTTTTTATCAATCCTTAATTACAGGCAACCCATCTGTTATTCATGTTGAGAAAATAAAGTGCATATCGTGATTTTCTGTAATATGAATATGTAACTTACAAAATTCTTAAGGGGTTGGACAGGCTAGATGCAGGAAGATTGTTCCCGATGTTGGGGAAGTCCAGGACAAGGGGTCACAGCTTAAGGATAAGGGGGAAATCCTTTAAAACCGAGATGAGAAAAACTTTTTTCACAGAGTGGTGAATCTCTGGAACTCTCTGCCACAGAGGGTAGTTGAGGCCAGTTCATTGGCTATATTTAAGAGGGAGTTAGATATGGCCCTTGTGGCTAAGGGGATCAGAGGGTATGGAGAGAAGGCAGGTACGGGATACTGAGTTGGATGATCAGCCATGATCATATTGAATGGCGGTGCAGGCTCGAAGGGCCGAATGGCCTACTCCTGCACCTAATTTCTATGTTTCTATGTTTCTATGAAACTGCATCATTCGTACTTGCGACAAGAAACCAAGTTTTGGAACGAAGTGTCGTGTTTATTTATTTACTGTTTCTACACATAAATTCTGTGCAAACAAATTTTATTCCATATCTTTAAATTTTTGGATAGTGATATGTGAATTCTGAAAGTGTGAACTTCTGATATCCAAACAGGTGTAACAAGGGGGTTTCCCGTGTAAGAAATTGGACTGGTGGCTTTGCAGAAACAAGGAACTGTGGATGCTGGTCATTATAAGAGAAACAGTATTGAAGTAACTCAGGAGATCAGGCAGCATCCCTGGAGAACATCGATAGGTGATACTTAGGATCGGGACCTTTTTTCAGACGCTGATAGTACTGTTGTACGCAGAGCTGATGTTAACTCAAATGGCCAAACAGTTTCCTTCTGTCCTATAACAATTCAAGTATACTATGAGTCACTCAGTGCAGAATATCCAGTACCTGATTTATTGTTACTGCCACTATTTATTTGGCTGCCACAGAATATCTTTTTTTAAATCAAAAAAATGTATTCAATCATTAAAAATAATATTTACATACAATAAAACAAAACAGAACCCACCACCATAACACAAGACAGACAAATATGCTAAATAAACTACTATACAACTGTGTTACAATCCCCTGCGATGCATTCAACCCCCTGCGATGCCCAGCGGTCCCAGAAATCCTCCAGGGTGCCCGTGGATAGCGCGTAGTCCCTCGCTAACACCACCCGGGCGCGGACGTAACCCCGGAAAAAGGGGAGGCAGCTGGCTCGAGCAGAGCCCTCTTACACCTGGCGCCGTGACTCACCGGTGGCCAGCTTGGTCAGGCCCAGGAGCAACCCAACCAGGACATCTTCGGCCCTACCCTCTCCCCTATGCACAGGATGTCCAAACCCTGAGGATGGTGGGTGAGAAATGCAGCCAGAAGGCAAGGAGCAGCCCCTTTAGATAATGGAACAGGGGCTGCAACCTAACACACTCCATATACACGTGGTACACAGACTCTACCAGCCCGCAAACGTGGCAGGCGGCTGGGGAGTCTGTGAACCATGAGAGAAACAGGTTGCAGGGGACTCCTCGGTGCAGTACCCTCCACCCCAGGTCCCCGAAGTAGAATCCCTGCGTAGAGGGACCCTCATCGGGGGCCCCTCGCGACCGGAAGGCAACACCGACCTCTACTTAGTGTCTGGACAGTGGACCAGGGTGAGGAAGTGGAGGAGGAGCCCGTACAGGGCACACCTCCCCCAATATTTATTTGACAGGAGCAGTTATTGGTCAGTGATGAACCCCAGGATGTTACTGGTGATAGGTGCAATACTGATAATGCCATTGAATGTCAAGAGAAGCAATTAGACTGTTTTGTTGGAAATAACTTTCCCTGCCACTTACTGGTATGTGCTACTCAACTTCATAAAAAGGATGTTGGCCTGGTTTTGTTTTGCATGCAGGCACAGCCTGACGAATTTTGAATGGAACTGAAGAATGTCCAATCATTAGCAGAATTCCCGTGGCAATCCACCAGAGTTAAGATGATTGCCACTGTCACAGTACCTGATATCTAAGTGTGTATGATTTCTGTTGGAGGACTCCAGATCTACATTTCTGATTAAGCAGTTTTACTAAGGTCCCTTGATGCCACACTCAGTCAGAATTTCCCACGTTGTCAAGAACAATCACATTTAGCTTACCTCTGAAATTCAACATGGTTTTATTTTTGGGTCTGAGCTCTAACTAAATCAGGAACCAAGTGGTTTTGGTAGACTTGGTTATTGGAGAACAGGTACACCTTGCTTGCAACACCAGAGAATACCTGTGTGGATCATCTGTTTGGTACTTATAGCTGAAGGGGTTTGTAAAAATATGAGTCATTTCTGTTGTACTAACATTCTGATGTCTCCAACATTGAGACTGCTTCACTTATTAATTATTTAAACGTTCTTCACCATTCATGACTGGATGCAGCAGTACTGTAAAGCCTTGATTTGATCAATTGGCTTTGGAATTGGTTAAGATGCATTCACCAGCCAAGCACCTCATTATTTTTAAAATGTTCCTTGCACTGCCTTTGGAATGCACTTGTAGTTGAACTTGCTATGAACGGTGTGCGGACGGGGCGTTGAAGGACGAGAAGCCGAAGTGAAGAGTGGAAGCCAAGATACCGAACGTAAACGACGGCAAAAAGCCAAATAACTGAACGGACACAAGCCAAATAACGGACATGACATCTCCAGGGGCGGGGTTTGTGCGAGACCTTGTCAGTGATTGGTCCAGACCCCCGCATCCATCACATCAGTGGCCAGTGAACCGGCCTCCACCGCCTTCTGAGGCAGAGAATTCCACAGACTCTCAATTCTCTGGGTGAAAAAGTGTTTCCTCATCTCCGTTCTAAATGGCTTACCCCTTACTCTTAAACTGTGGCCCCTGGTTCTGGACTCCCCAAACTTCGGGAACATGTTTCCTGCTTTTAGCGTGTCTAAACCCTTAATAATCTTGTATAAGATACCCTCTCATCCTTCTAAACTCCAGAGTATACAAGCCAAGCCACTCTATTCTCTCATCATATGACAGTCCCACCATCCCGGGAATTAACCTTGTAAACCTACACTGCACTCCCTCAATAGCAAGAATGTCCTTCCTCAAATTAGGGGACCAAAACTGCACACAATGCCCCAGGTGTGGTCTCACTACGGCCCTGTACAACTACAGAAGGACCTCTTTGCTCCTATATTTAACTTCTCTTGTTATGAAGGCCATAACATTCGCTTTCTTCACTGCCTGCTGTACCTGCATGCTTACTTTCATTGACTGATGAACAAGGATCCCCAGATCCCGTTGTGCTTCCCCTTTTCCCAACTTGACACCATTTAGATCTTCCTTCCTGTTTTTGCTGTCGAAGTGGATAACCTCACATTTATCCACATTAAACTGCATCTGTAAATTGTGTGAATTGTTATTGTGTATTGTGTGTTCTTTTTTATTGTACCGCTGTTGGCAAATTAATTTCACTTGCACTTATGTGATTGATTGATTGATTGATTGATTGATTGATTGATTGATTGATTGATTGATTGATTGATCTGACATGCATCTACCGACTCACCCAACCTGTCTAAGTCACCCTGCATTCTCATATCATCCTCCTCACAGTTCACACTGCCACCCAGCTTTGTGTCATCTGCAAATTTGCTATTGTTACTTTGAATCCCTTCATCTAAATCATTGATGTATATTGTAAATAGCTGCAGTCCCAGCACCGAGCCTTGCAGTACCGCACTAGTCACTGCCTGCCATTCTGAAAGGGACCCGTTAATCCCTACTCTTTGTTTCCTGTCTGCCAACCAATTTTCTATCCATGACAGCACTCTACCCCCAATACCATGTGCCCTAATTTTGTCCACATAGGATGATTGATCTGACATGCATCTACCGACTCACCCAACCTCCTATGTGGGACCTTATCAAATGCTTTCTGAAAGTCCAGGTACACTACATCCACTGGCTCCCCTTTGTCCATTTTCCTAGTTACATCTTCAAAAAATTCCAGAACATTAGTGAAGCATGATTTCCCCTTTGTAAATCCATGCTGACTTGGACTTATCCTGTTATTGCTATCTAAATGTGTCGCTATTTCATCTTTTATGATTGACTCCAGCATCTTCCCCACCGCCGATATCAGGCTAACTGGTCTACAATTCGTGTTTTCTCTCTACCGCCTTTCTTAAAGTGGGATAACATTAGCTACCCTCCAATCCACAGGAACTGATCCTGAATCTATAGAACATTGGAAAATGATCACCAATGCGTACACGATTTCTAGAGCCATTTTCTTAAGTACCCTGGGATGCAGACCATCAGGCCCTGGGGATTTATCAGCCTTCAGTCCCATCAGTCTATCCAACACCATTTCCTGCCTAATGTGGATTTTGTTCCGTTCTCCGTCACCCCAGATTCTCTGGCCACTAGTACATCAGGAAGATTGTTTGTGTCCTCCTTAGTGAAGACAAATCCTAAGTACCTGTTCAACTCATCTGCCATTTCCTTGTTCTCCATTATAAATTCACCCTTTTCTGTCTTCAAGGGTCCAACTTTAGTCTTAACTAATGTTTTCCTCTTCACATACCTAAATAAGCTTTTACTATCCCCCTTTACTCCCCTTGGAAACTTTCGCCCCTTACTCCCCTTGGAATCTTTCTTCCTCTTTGGAATGAACTGATCCTGCGCCTTCTGTATTATCCCCAGAAATACCTGACATTGTTGTTCCACTGTCATCCCTGCTGGAGTATCTTTCCAGTCAACTTTGGCCAACTCCACCCTCCATAGTCCCCCTTGTTGAACTGTAACACAGACATTTCCAACTTACCCTTCTCCCTCTCAAATTGTAGATTAAAACTTACAATATTATGGTCACTACCTCCTAATGACTCCTGAACCTCAAGTTCCCTTATCAAATCCGGTTCATTACACAACACTAAATCCAGAATTGCCTTCTCCCTGGTAGGCCCCAATACAAGCTGCTCTGAGAATCCATCACGGAAGGACTCCACAAACTCCCTTTCTTGGGGTCCAGTACCAACCTGATTTTCCCAGTCTACCTGCATGTCGAAATCTCCCATAACAACCGGAGCATTACTGTTACTACATGCCAATTTTAACTCCTGATTCAACTTGCACCCTATGTCCAGGCTACTGTTTGGGGGCCTGTAGATAACTCCCATTAGGGTCTTTTTACCCTTACAATTCCTTAGTTCTATCCATACTGACTCCACATCTCCTGTTTCAATGTCACCCCTTGCAATGGACTATATTTCATTCCTCACCAACAGAGCTACCCCAATCCCTCTGCCCACCTGTCTGCCTTTTTGATAGGAGGTATACCCTTGAATATTCAGTTCCCAGCCCTGGCCCTCTTGCAGCCACGTCTCTGTAGCATCATACTTACATCATACTTGCCAATTTCTAACTGAGCCTCAAGTTTGTCCACATTATTTCTTATACTTCATGCATTCATATACAACACTTTGACTTCAGTATTCACCTCCCCTCTCACTCCGGTCACTATTAGCCCTGACCTTACGCTGTTATCCCTTCTCGAACTTTCCTTCCCATTAATTTGGGAGTCTTTTGTAACTTTTCCTGTACTGACTTCCCCTTTAACTCCATCTTTATACTCCGAATTTGTCAATCTCTCCCCCCCCACTATTTAGTTTAAACCCACACGTGTAGCCCTAGCAAACCTGCCTGCCAGAAGGTCGGCCCCCCTTCAGTTAAGGTGCAACCCGTCCCTATTGTACAGGCCACCACTATCTCAGAAGAGATCCCAGTGGTCTATAAATCTAAATCCTTGCTCCCTGAACCAGCCCCTCAGCCCCACATTCAGATCCCCTATCTCCCTGTTCCTGTCCTCACTAGCACGAGGTACTGGAAGCAATCCAGAGATAACCACCCTAGAAGTACTGCTTTTCAGTCTTCTTCCTAACTCTCTCATCTCGCTTTACAAAACCTCCTTCCTCTTCTTCCCGATGTTGTTTGTGCCCACGTGCACAACTACTCCGGCTGTTCACCTTCCCTCTCGAGGATGTTCTGAATTTGGTTTGTGATATCTTGAACCCTTGCACCAGGGAGGCAACAGACCATCCTCGAGTCTCGCCTGCCGCCACAGATTCTCCAGTCCGCACCTCGGACAATGGAGTCACCCACCACTATGGTTCTGCCGGACATCGGTCTCGCTGATCGAGTCTCATCCCTAGGATTGAAGCCACCGCACTCTCCGCCGCTGGGACTGGAAACGTCATCTCCCCCGACAGCTCCCAAGAGGGCATACCTGTATTCCTTAGGCACAGCCGCCTGGGTCTCCTGCACTCCACGGTTACTTCCCTTTCTCTCAGTCACACGCCTTCGTTCTCCCCCTATCCTTGGTGTGACAACCTCACTGTGGGTCCAGTCCAGGAAACCTTTGTTATCCCAGATGGCCCTGAGGTCATCCAGCTGCTTCTCCAGTCCCCCAACATGGTCCTTCAGTAGCTGAACTTGGACACACTTACCACAGTTGTAGCAGTCAGAGACTCCATTGGCGTCCCTGGCCTCCCACAACCTGCAAGCATCACACTGACTCATCTTACCCATCATGTGTTGACCGTGTCCCGTCCTCTTCAGCCGTTTGTGTAGTATCCTCTCCTCAGCCTAAAACACCTCAGTATAATAAAACACAATTAAAGCTCCATCTACCTCGTCAGGCTTTGGATTCAGATCCTAGAAAATCATTAAGTTTTCCACGGGGTCTATTTTCCAATCACACGGGGTTTTATTTTTTATTCAGGACAGTCCAAAAGCGGCGAAGGAAAATTAAAAATCCCCCCCCGATCCTCCAGTCTCCCCCGGCCAGTGATTGGATGGATGTGGGAGTCTGGACCAATTGCTGACAAGGTCTCGGAAAAATCCCGTCCCCAGAGACGTTATGTCCGTTATTTGGCTTTTCGGCGTCGTTTCCGTTCGGTTATTTGGCTTTTCGGGTCACGCCTGTTCGGTTATTTGGCTTTTCGGCGTCGTTTCCGTTCTGTATCTTGGCTTCCACTTCTTTTCTTCAGCTTCGCGTCCTTCAACGCCCCATCCGGGTACCAATATGAACATAGGTTTGACGGTGGTCAAGAGTGTTTTATTGTCATATGTACCATCACAAAACAATTAAATTCTTACTTGCAGTGGCATAATACGTTTGTAAACACAGTACTCAATTATGGCAATCAATGCTCATAATGGCCATTTATACTGTATCACATGTTTAGAAATTGTGGTTGAATTCATTTCTTCATCCTCTAGTCCATAGAGTCCCGTGAATGCAAATTTTGAATTGTTAGCTTTATTCTGACACATCTTCATGTAGCTGGTGGGTTGAGCCATGCAATTGATGGTATCATTAGTGTGAAGAAATGGTTTCATTAGAAGGAATGTGCAATAGTCACTCCTACTGATACAACGAAGGATTGGTATTTTGTTGGGGAGGAGATTAAATAGCTTTTTCTTCAACATCTAGCTCAAGCCCATTTGGGTTGCTATGTCCTTGAGGACAGTCAGCTTGGTCCTTAGTTGTGCTATCAAGCCACCTTATTGATGAACATTGACATCTCACATTCAGAATTGATTTTGTAACATTAGTGCATTCAGTTCTTGTTACAATTGTCTTCAGTGGTGGCGGGTGATTCATCAGTTGAAGGCTGGTTGGTAGAAATTAGAGGTATATTTAATGTGTTTAATCTAATGCATTGAGACTTCATGGGTTCTGAAGTGAATGTTAAGAAGAGCTTGGGTGATACCTCCCAATTATGAAGCATGGTGTTGCTAGTTATATGTTTCAGATAGGACATGCCGTAGGCAGGTGTTGATAGAAGGGTGTACAATATTAACTAAAAGGTATGTATGGTTCCACATGTACAAATGCATCAGGCTATATAATAGCACAAATTTAGTGTTGGTGAGGGAAAATTTGCAGCTTAGATGTGCCTTTTTGATGTCTGAATTCAGTGTTATGTTCAATTTTCTTCTTGTTATAGTTTATCACAACAATTTTGCTACAACTGATTGTCATGCCAGGCTATTTCAGAGGGCAGTTAAGAATCAATCATATTACTGTATGCCTGGAATTATATATGAAGAAAGGCAGATTTTCTTTCACGGTACTGCAAGGTGCTTTACAGTCACCTTGTAATGTAGGAAATGTGGGAGCCAATTTTCCCACAATGAGTTCCTATAAATGGCAGTTAACCAATTTTAGTGATATTTATTTATTGAGAGGCAAGAATTGGACAGACAAAAGGATGTTAGTGAAGAGAATGCATTTTACACCAATCCAGTGTTTTTCATGATTACCATTATTTACTTTTTCTTTTTTTATTATTAAATTTATTTAATGAACAACTTTGCATTTCCCTGTTGCTTTGGTGGGATTTAGATTGATGGCTTCAAATCATTAGTCTAGACCTCTGGATTAGTAATTGCAGTACGTGCGTATTATGCTACTTTACACAACAAACAAAATAGAAATATATTTATAGCACTATGTGGATTAATGAAAGTATTGTAATTTAATTTCCTTCATTTAAAGCAATGTAATTTGCCAAATTGCAAACATTTTCTGCAGAAACATTAGAGTGAAAAGGGTTCACATAAAGAATATAATAAAATGACGAATTCCATTCTGAGGCTGCAGACATGTTCCTATTATATGTTTGGGGGATGGGAAGTGGTCCATCATTTACAATCCTGACCTACTTTCAGCTGATTATTATTCAGCTATATGTTCAAATAAATCTCTGTAATTCAATTTGGCATTCAGTACAGCATGGTTGCACTGAGAAATAGGTTTGTTGGAAGATTAACAATGGCCTTTGTTTGATCATCAACATATTTAATAAAGATCAGAAAGGACTCGCAGTAAGCGGGGAAAAAAACATAACTAGTAATCTGGAAATGTAGACGAAGTATAAATGCTGTCTACTAGTAGCTAGTGTTGATATTTAAATTTAAAGTGGGTTTCCCTCTAATTGAACCCAGTGGGAACTGCTCCTTTTAGATGTGTGGGTTAATAGGATTAGCTTCAATTGTTAAAATAGTAAACAAAAATCACTTTTACAAAATATGTAGCCAGCTGCGCCACTGGAAAATACAGTTGAAGCAGCCCAGATGTCAAAGATATACTGAAGACATTTCATGTTGCAAGCCAATAAGACTCAATTGTTGTTTTAATTAACAGTTTTACTGTGAAGGAAAATGTTGAATAGTTAACATATTTCTGAAAGTAATATATACACAGAAAGCATTTTCTTTATTTGCTCACCATTTTTGACCCAACAATCTTGTCTTCTATTTTAAGTGAGCAATATTAATAGAGTTCAGTTATGAAATTACATTTTCACAAAGGGTGTAGTTTTGGATGTGCAGTTTTAAAACACATGTCAAAAATGCTGTAAACACTCAAATATGAAGGAGGCACAAATTCATAATGATTGCACCCATTTTACAGATAGTAAAAGGACAAAACTAAATACACCAGAGATAAATCTCATGGTTGACTTGCTGGAGCATTCAGTTCAATAGCACATTCTTCAGGCTAGGATTAGACCGTCCTGATCCCCATCTGAAATATGCACTCATAACATTTCACGGTATTGTTAATTATATTTCTGTGAGTTCAATAAAATTTATAGAAAACTGGTACGTTAAACAAATAAATAATTCCAATTATGGCATTTAGAGCTGTTCTGTTAACTATTTAAAAAGACAGTTTACATTTATAAATACTAATCATACACATAGAAGAGAAATATTGGACTTTTTCTTTTAACCACACAATAATTTAAGTTAAAGACGTAAGATCCTCTCCTGGTAGCACTCACATATCTCAGATAACAGGGAAAATGTGCAATAAAGATTTTATTTTGCAATAGTATTTACAATTGGTAAGTCGAAAAACAACATATTTGACCCCTGCCTTGAGCACTGTAACCTAGCCATTGACACCATCTGTCTCAAAGGTGATTGTCTAAAACTGAATCAAACCGCTTTTAAATCTTGGTGTTATATTTGACTCCAAGATGAGCTTAACCATGTAGGTCAATGCCAGGAGTCAAGTCCCAAGGATGTGAATGAACTGCCAGACGAAGTGCAATGACCTCACACTCCAATGGTATATCGACCACTGCTAGCTTCAGACACTGCTCAATTCCTCGCAGCTCCATCATTCACCCAACTACAACCCCAATCATTTAAAGCTCATAGCTAATGTTCATGTGCTACAACTGACCATTAGAAACTGCTGCAAACCTCACAGCCAAGTGTCACAGTTCACATACACCTGCAACTATTCAAGCTATGGAGGCTGAATCATCCAAACAGATGGCATACATTGCAATCTCCATGTACCTGCTTATTTGACATACATCTGCATCCAGTCAGCACTAAGCTCACTGGTAATTAGCTGGATGCATTAGAAAGGGTAACACTGTGAGCGGCTAGCACCAACTGAAGCTTGCTTGGAATGCCTAAAGCCAAATTGCATTGAAAGAGAAAGTGTATTGTGGCTGGAGTGGATAAGCTTCATTATTCAGATCTGGGAAAAAAATAGAAGTAACTCCAAGTCATTGGAAGAGGTGGAAAGTTAAGGTACTTAATGTCCATTGTGAGTTAAGAACACCTAGCCCACGGTAGGATACGATACGATATAACTTTATTTATCCCAGGAGGGAAATAACAGGAACTAAGAGATTAAAAAGAATAATCAGTTAATTCTTGTATTCTGTGTGGTCTGACTTCACAAAATGTTGAGTTTGGAACTTAATCATCTGGTGACTTTAATAATTTATTTCTAGAGATGCTGCACCACTGTTATTCTCTCACCTCTCCTGTTGGTTAAACAATACAAAAGCATGAAAGCACGTACTAACAGATTCAGGAATACCTTTCCTACTCTTATCAGTCTCTTGAAGGGATCTCTCATATGCTAAAGATGAATTCCTGATCTCCCAACCTACCTCATTGCAGGCCTTGCACTTCTTTGGTCTGCATTTTCTCTGTAGCTGTAATTGTATATTCTGCACTCTGCTTATTTTTCTCTCTTGTACTTCCTTAATGTACTCTTTATAAGATTTGCCTGGATGGTACCCAAACAAAGCTTTTCACCATATCTCAGTACATGTGACGGTAACGAGAAAGCAAATTAAATCTTATTTGTGAAGTGATTGATGTTGTGCGGATACACCCAGGAGATGTAAAACTATGCACTATCCCCTTCCCCAATATTTTTCTCCACACATTTTCTCCCACAAATATACACGTATCATAAAAACTGCTCTAGCGTTTTAAGGGCAATCGTAATGGGCCAGAAACATTCACTAGCAATTCATAGTGTTTGCCAACGGCCCAGCTCAGATTTTTTGAATACATGGAGGATTAGATTACATAGGTACAGGGAACTCAATTAATTTGGACAGGTAGAGTGTAGAAATGGGAAATGTGAATATAAAATTAAGATGCCTGAAGAAAACTAAATTAGTTGGATTGTTTCTTCTTTTTGAGCAATGTAGAAAGGCTCCTAGCTAAAACAATTAATATACTCATTTTCATGTTTATCAATATCTGTTTATAAATAGCGCTGAAGGTAACGAGGAAAAGCCATTGATGCAGAAGACTAGTATTGTTGCAATGCTGATCAGAACATGGAACTAACAGACTGAGGAAGGCAACTGGACTGGAATATTTAACATATAATGTTAAGCCAATTGATGACTAGAGTTTTGTTGAATTTTGTTTGGGTGCGAGAGAATATTCTCAGAATTTTTTAACATCTTGACAGATTTGTTATGACATGGTCGTATATGGATTTAAGTAGGTCAGCAAAGCGTTTTTCTGAGTGCCAATAATTCCTTGATCTTTAATCTATAGACAAAGGCTTGCACCAAGAGTACTCTCCATTGCTTCCCCTGTGAGTGTTTGAGGAGCAAGTGTACATGAATTTGAAGGACAACAACCTTGGCAAAACACTGCAGATGCTGGAAATCTGAAATAAAATCAGAAAATACTGGTAATACTCAGCAGATCGGGCAGCATCTTTGAAAGGGGAAACAGAATTAACATTTCGGTTGAGAAGCTTTTGGCCCACAACGAGCACACCCACAATCAAGCACCCCTTTGCAGTAATCCTATACTAATCCCATTTTTATTCTCCCTTCATACTCATAACCCCCCCCCCCCCTTCCAATTCTACCACTCACCTACACACTAGGGGAAATAAACCTCTTAAAAACAAAACATCCTTCCAATGTGGGTGGAAACAGGAGCACCCATATGAATCCTATATGGTCACAGGAAAAACATACAAAATCCACATAAATATCAGCCAAGATCAGGATTGAACCAGAGTTGCTGAATCTGTGAGTTAGCTGGTCTTCCAGTTCTTTGCCACCCAGTAGATTAAGCCAATTCAGCTTATCAGTTCTTCAAACATCTATAATGACAAGAAGCATTTCACATTCACCAGTTAATGTACCACAGCAAATAACCATCTAAAACACATCAGACTGCAGAAATGTCCCAAACTGAAATGTCATATGTCCACTCCCCTCACATTTGCAGCCTGACCTAATGGGATCCTCCAGCAGTTTAGTTTTTGCTCAAGAATCCAACAACTACACTGTCTTGTGTCTCCAGTTAACCTACCAGTACATCTTTGGGATGTGTGAGGTAACCAGGGCATCTGGGGAAAGACCGCATAGGCAAAGGGAGAATGTGCAAATTCCAGAGGCATTTATTGTTTTAATTTCTTGACTACATTCTTGACTACATACTGTTTGCTGGAGTAGTCAGAGTCAGGCTTGACATTTCTTATATATTCACTGTAGATATTTTTCTGTTTTAGGCAGGAGATCTGAAATAATGGATTTCTCTTCGTGCTTTGTTTTAATTGAGGTGATGGAGATATAGTTTGTTCTGGGCCCTAAACACGAGGACATTTTGATTCACAACTTAAGAGGAAGGGAGTTCCCCATCACAGTTTGTGAATAATCTCTGCCCTGGAGAGTTGGAGGGTTTATGTTCAGGATGGGTGTTGTGATTGCTTTGTTGTAAGGGAGGTTGGTGGGTGTGTTGTGTGGATGAATGCACATCTGGCCTCCTGGCCTGTTTTGTCATTCTGATTTTGTCCCCATTTAACTTCCCATTCACATCTGGTGTTACAAGTGGCTATATTAAAATTTAGTCATTATCCTTCAGATTGGTTATCGAGGTTTCGTCTTCCCTCTAAGTTGGCCAGAAAATATACTGCAGCACATTTTGAAGCGGTCCAGGAGGGTTGCTGTTGTATCGTGGCCACTATTTATTGCATAGCCAAAATCACTAAAACAAGTCTTGATTATGTAGCTAGGTATCTGATAAAGTACTGCACAACTGTCAAATTTGCAACGGCTTGATGACTAGTCACTGAATGTCATTGATGGGGGCTATTAGTAGGTGGGTTGAAGGAAGAGGAGAAAATGGAGACAAAAAAATAAAAGGAATGTTCTAATCCTTAGCTGTGTTGAGAAAACTTATTTAGTTTGAAAAGTCCATTAGATAAAACATTTGTTTTTAATCTATCCTCTTAAGCTCCCTGCAGTTTAACAAGCTTTGTTTGTCTCTTTCCTAGTTCTTACCAAGGACCTTCAACTTGGAACATTTGCTCTGTTTCTCTTTCCTCAGATGCAGCCTGACCCACTGGACATTTCCCGCATCTTCCAATTTGATTTTAGATTTTCAGCATCTACAGTTTCTCAAACACCTGCCTGCTTTACACTGTAAGATTTAATCAAATTTAGAATTACTTCATTTATAATATTCCTAACACAATCCATTTATTATGATCCACTTGGATGATGGAGAAAACTAATGATCATTTCAGAGTTATATGTAGGAAACTGTATGGTTACAACACTGGGAATATCTGGCAATGACTGTTATAAGAAAGTAAGAAAAGTAAGAAACGAATTGCATAAAATGGTGTAAATTTTGGCCTCAGGCATCTCATAGCAATTCAAAGCTAATTATTTTTACTTATTTTTACTGCTGTCGCGCAGTCAAATACTGCAGCCAATTTGTGCAGGATGCCACGGATACATATGCCGATAATATATGGAAGTAGCAAAGTGATTGATCAAAATACAAAGAGCAGAAATTTGTCCTCAATTCATGAGCAATAGTAAAGGGAGCTATAGCATAGGATAAAATTCAGTTACTATGCTATTATGCATTCAGCATAATTTGAAAATAAATTTTTACCCAGTCTTCGATTACATGATTCCCAGCTGCAACGGCATTTCTTGGTTATCAACATAGTATGCACAGTCCTTTAAATTATTCTAGCAGCATTAACTGTTGTAAAATGAAGAAATTTATAACCCTTCCAGATTAAAAGACATTAATATGCATGCCTGTTCCTATGTTTGCAGACCAGCTGGACAATCTTATAACGTTAGTGCATATAATTTATAAATGAAGAAGCCTTGGAGATGGGAACATTTTTGGTCTCCAACTTTGTCAAATAGATTCAATGGGATCTTGCCACATGGTTGGAACAGTGGTCCTTCTTTCAGTTGCTATCTACTTTCCAAACAAGAATGTGTAAAATTACTGGTCCTGGCAACTAATATGTGCTCGAACTCCATCTTGCAAATTTGGACTGGAGATAATAAATATGACTAACATCTCCTCAGGTTGCTTAGTAGATATCTGCTGCATAACAATTCTGTTCACCTGTGAAGTTTAAAATCATTTGCAGAGTTTTTCTGCCCTGAAAATGAATTGTAACTGGCTGCAGACAGTGTGAAGTGTGGTTGTGGTCTTTTTCTAGAAGTTGCAATCCAGAGGTTTGTATAGACCAACCCTTCCATCACCTCCATATGAAAGGTGACATGAGTGGATTCTAATGCAATGTAATGCAAGTGGAAGAACTGCTGCCTTGGTCGGTTGTCAAATTCTCCAGAACCAGAAAGGGAGATATGCGTACAGTTGTACTTTATGTTTAATGCAAATCAGCAAATTTATAACAAAAAAAACCTGTCGGTCGAACTGTGGATAGAAATCAATTGACGATGTTTCGGGTCAAAACCTTTCTTCAGACTCCAGTTTCTTCTGATATTGGAACCAATGCAATTTGGAAAATTATATGTTGATTAGAGATACAAATAAGTAGATATTCCTTTCAGGCCCCATAAGCATGGTGTGTTCATTTGGTTTGGGAATTGTATTATGGAGCATTGTATGAGTGCTATTTATATATTGTAGCGGCATCTAGTGATGGCTTGGGGAAGTGCGAACCCTCGTTATTGGTTGGCGCCATCACGTGACCGCGGGTGTGAGTTCGCGGGCTGTTCTCCTCAGTCGACAGCGCTCCTCCCGAGTAGCAAGAGCTAATATATATTTGGCTGACCCAGCACGCGGTTTTCGAGTTTTTTATTTGTTTGTAATTACCAAATAAAAACCGTTTTACTCAACCTGCCTATCTAGCCAAACTGGTGACCCCGCTGGTCCGATCATATTTCAGATCCCGACTATGAACGCCGCCGAAAGTCTCGATGCCCAGCCCGCCCAGCAAAATGCTGTGCCCCTGAAACTACCCGTTTTCTGGGCTGTACAGCCTCAAGTGTGGTTCACCCACATTGAGGCCTAATTTGAGCTCCGCAACATCGTCGCGGACGCAACCCGCTACTTTTACATGTTTGGGGCCCTCAGTCAAGAGGCTGCCACCCAATTGTTGCCTTACCTGCAAAATCCGCCCTCGTTCGGCAAATACAAGGGCCTGAAGGTGCTGCTGCTCCGCACTTTTGGGCACAGTCGCCACGATCGCGCGGCCTGCCTTCTGCATATGGACGGCCTAGGCGATCGTAAGCCGCCTGAACTGATGAGCGAGATGCTCGCACTGATGGACGGCCATCAGCCCTGCCTGCCGTTTGAACAGGCTTTCCTCGAGCAGATGCCTGACGACATCCGCCTGCTTCTCACAGAATCGGACTTCGCCGACCCCCTGCAGCTCGATGATCAGGCCGACGAGCTGTGGCATCCAAGCAGCAGGACGGTGGATCCAACAGCCGAGTGTCCGCGCCCTCGCACCAGCAGCCTCGCAGGGACGTCCAGCCCACCGCTGCTATCGCCACACCGCAGTTGCCTGCCAGAGACCGCAGTGAACGCAAGTGGTGATATTATCACCAACGCTGGGGTGCAGAGACCCGCCAATGTCGCGCCCCTTGTCCTTCAGGAAATGCCTCGGCCGATCGCCAGTAGAGGCTATCGCGGTCGGCCAGAACCATCGCCTCTACGTCCGGGATCGCCATTCCGGGCGTCGCTTCCTGGTGGATTCAAGGGCTGTGCTGAGCATCCTCCATCCATCTGGACTTGATACCCATGCCAATAAGCGTGGCCCCACCCTGACTGCCGTCAACGGCAGCCCCATCCGCACTTACGGTACTCGGACCCTTTCCCTAGTCCTCGACTCCCATCGTGGTGCCTTCACCATTGCGGACCTTTCCCAGACGATTTTCTGAGGGCCTTTTCTTTCATGGTAGATGTGCGGGGCCGGCTCCTCGTGCCTCCAGAGTCCCCCTCGGCTCGCGTCCCTGTGGTGCGCGGTCCCTTCCATCCCGCACCTGGGATCTGTGTCGGATGATGGCGGAGCATATGCCTCCATACTAGCTGAAATTCTGGAGCTCCTGACCCCTCACTTTCATGCGGCCACTCCTTAGCATAGGGTGGTCCATCATATTCCTACTGCCGGTCCCCCACTGCATGCATGAGCGCGCAGGCTCCCGCCCGACAAACTGCATCTCGCTAAGGAGGAGTTCCGGCAAATGGAGGACATGGGGATTGTGCGGCGCTCCAACAGCCCGTGGGCATCCCCGTTACACATGGTTCCCAAATCATCTGGGGGGTGGAGGCCGTGTGGGGATTACCGATGCCTGAACGCTGTCACAACCGCGGATCGCTACCCAGTCCCGCACATTCAGGACTTCACGGCCCACCAGGAGGGGGCTACCGTTTTTCGAAGGTGGATCTGGTGCACGGCTACCACCAAATTCCCGTCCATGCCGATGATGTGCCCAAAACCACCATCATCACACCATTCGGCGTGTTTGAGTGGCTGCGGATGCCGTTCGGTTTGAAGAACGTCGCGCAGGCTTTCCAGCGGTTGATGGATAGATATGGTGGGTCAGGGGTTGGAGTTCGTGTTCGTGTACCTGGATGACATTCTGGTCGCCAGCCGCTCCCACCAGGAACACTGCGCACACCTCCGGGTGCTGTTCCAGTAGCTTCAGGACCACGGGCTGGTGATCAACCTCGCCAAATGTCAGTTTGGGCTCTGCTCTATTTCCTTCCTGGGACACCACGTCACCTCACATTTTTCAGCTGACACCTGCGTTCACGGGCCACAAGCCACTGACGTTTGCTTTTACGAAGGTGTCCGACCCCTGGTCAGCTCGGCAAAAACGGCACCTGCCATTCGAGTCGGAGTACAACACTGACGTCCAGCTTGTGGCAGGCAAGCTGAACCTGGTCGCAGACACTTTGTCTCGCCCTGCGGTCCCGGCCGTGTCGTCTGTGGGTAACTCGTTTTGGTGTGCCTGCAGACATCTCCA
This sequence comes from Amblyraja radiata, assembly GCF_010909765.2. NCBI lineage: Eukaryota > Metazoa > Chordata > Chondrichthyes > Rajiformes > Rajidae > Amblyraja > Amblyraja radiata. Next base: position 76,372,824 of record NC_045959.1, on the reverse strand, counting down.
GCGACCATGGTGCACAGTTTACTTCGGCTTTGTGGTCGGCTTTGGCACAGTTGTATGGGACGCAGCTGCATCACACCACCACCTATCACCCTCAGGCCAACGGGTTGGTGGAGCGCTTCCATCGACATTTGAAGTCGGCGCTGAAGTTCACGGCTTACGGGCACGGACTGGGTGGACCAGTTGCATTGGCTGCTGTTGGGGATCCGCACGGCCCCAAAGGCAGATTTGGACACGTCATCCACCAAGCTCATGTGCGGCTCCCTGCTGCGGGTGCCTGGGGATTTCCTTCCTGTGAGTCAGGGGCTGCAGGAGCCCACTTCGTCTGTGTTGACGAACCTCCAAGAAAACGTGGGCGGCTTGGCTCTTATTCCGACCTCTCGACATGGGGTTGCTCCGGTATATGTGCTGCCGGAGTTTAAGAACTGTCTGTTCGTGTTTATTCGCAGTGACTCACACCGGACTCCGCTGCAGCGGACTTATGAGGGTCCTTTCCGGGTGTTGCGCGCTGGCGTTGCGACTTTTCTTTTGAATGTCGGGGGTCAAGAAGAAATTGTTTCGGTGGCAAGAAATGCCTCAAGCCCGCTTACCTGGATATCGATAGCCCGGTGGTGGTGGTGGCTCAAGCCCGGAGCAGAGGTCGTCCGCTGGCCGTTCCTGTTGCACCTGTTGTGCCTGTTTCCCCTGTGACTTTGCCACCTGCTGGCTCTATTTCGCCAGTTCCTCCTGTGCAGCCGGTTGTGCCTGTTCTTCCGGTCTCCACTCGGTCTGGTCGCCTCATTCGGCCTCCCGCTCCATTCCTTACCTCGGGTTCTGGGGGTTCCTGTAGCGGCACCTAGTGGTGGCTTGGGGAAGTGCGAACCCTCGTTATTGATTGGCACCATCACGTGACTGCGGGTGTGAGTTCGCAGGCCTTTCTCCTCAGTCGACAGCGCTTCTCCCGTTTAGCAGGAGCTAATATATATTTAACTGATCCAGCATGTGGTTTTCGAGTATTTTAATTGTTTGTAATTACCAAATAAAAACTTTTACTCAACCTGCCTGACTTGCCAAAATATACCGTTTAATGAGATGAGATGTTCAGAGTTAGTTTCCATTTCATTTGAAACTTGTGTATGTTGCCCTTTGAACTTGAGCAAGGGATACCTATCTCGCTTAAAATTGTGAAGTTTCATTATCTGTAATGTTCTGCAAAAGGTGCTAAAGTTCAAATAGTTCAGCTGGTGTGAGTAAACCAGGAAAACACACTGAAACTACACAACACAAATTCCAGCAGAAGGTATATCATTAGATTGAGATCTGATGGAATTGGATTCTCCCCAGTGTTCTGCTTTGGCCGATCCCATAACTACAACTAAACAAGTGAAGAGTGGCAAGAAATCCTAATGTGTACGTGACCGAGGAAAGCTACTGAAAATCAACATGCATTGATTTGTGTGCACTTTCTAAACACTCAATTCAACATTACTGGCAGATCAGGGACAAGAAGCTACAACAGATAATAATAACTTTTGAAATTAGACGTAGAATTGCTTTGTAATAATCCTGCCTGCTAATACTCTTAACCTGTTATAAAACCAACATGGCTACCTTCTTAAGAAAGAAAAAAAATTAAAAGGTGCTTCATATGTAACAGATCAAATTGAAAGGCTTAATTACATCACTACATTCTGATTCAATAAAGGCAAACCTATTAGCATCAAAATCACAATGATCCTGTACCCAGCCTGACAAGCGGTCGAAGTGATGTTGCTGGAATACTCATTGTTTCAAATAATAAAAATCTATAAGAAATTAATCTGCTTGCCAGAATTTCTGCTGGAGAACTACAGAAAATCAGCTCAATGATTCAATTTTAACTTTATTGCCACATGTCCTTAATTACAGTGAAATTCTTTGTTTTTGCATTCAATGCACAAAGTTCACAAAGTGGGCCGACAGTTACTTAACAACGTTACTTATTTAACTTGGTTCTCTCAAAAAATGGATAAAATCCAAATTGAGCAGAGAGTAAGTTTGTTGGAATGTTATGATGTCTTGGAAGTATTACAGTATTTATATAAAAGAAGCCAAGTACAGCAGCTTACATGTAACTCTCCTTGAGTTTGAATTACTGCATCACTTATAGAATCTGAAACAGAAATCACTGCAATAAAACTAGTTGACAGTTTAAAAGGACAAACATGTATTTTCACAATGCAAGATGACACATTTGAATATAGGGAAAAGAATATAGGGAGTTTTCACTGTACCTAAGCAGTGACTGGTGGGGTACTGCAAAGCTGCAGTGACTAGTGGGGTACCGCACGGCTCGGTGCTGGGACAGCAGCTATTTACAATATACATTAATGATTTAGATGAAGGAATTACAAGTAACATTAGCAAATTTGCAGATGACACAGAGCTGGGTGGCAGGGTGAACTGTGAGGAGGATACTATGAGGATGCAGGGTGACTTGGACAGGTTGGGTGAGTGGGCAGATGCAGTTTAATGTGGATAAATGTGAGGTTATCCACTTTGGTGGCAAAAACAGGAAGGCAGATTATTATCTGAATGGTGTCAAGTTGGGAAAAGGGGAAGTACAGCAAGATCTAGGGGTCCTTGTTCATCAGTCACTGAAAGTAAGCATGCAGGTACAGTAGGCAGTGAAGAGAGCGAATGTCATGTTGGCTTTCATAACAAGAGGAGTTGAGTTTAGGAGCAAAGATGTAAGCCATTGAGAACAGAGATGAGGAAAAACTTCCCAATCTGTGGAATTCTCTGCCTCAGAAGGCGGTGGAGGCCAATTATCTGGAGGCTTTCAAGAGAGAGTTAGATAGATTTCTTAAAGATAGAGGAGTGAAGGGATATGGGGAGAAGGCAGGAACGGGGTACTGATTGTGGATGATCAGCCATGATCACAGCGAATGGTGGTGCTGGCTCGAAGGGCCAAATGGCCTACTCCTGCACCTATTGTCTATTGTTATATCAATCAAAAAGAAGCACTATTTCCAAGTGTGAATCAAAAAACGTTTGGAGAAAACCAGACTTAATGTTTTGTAACAGAGTAGCAGGGTGAGTTGTATGGTGATTTTTCTAATGTTGTTAAATCATTACAAAGTTGTTTATACCAATTATAAGTGCATTCTAACTCTGAAAGACTATCTGGATAATTCATACTGAAATAATGGAATTAATTTGCTGTCAAAATAGCATACAATCAAATATTCAACTGAAAGTGGAAAGTCATTTCAAGACAATGCATAGTTATTCTTCTTCTTGGGAATGAGAAGAACATTGCTTACACTGCAAGTTTTGCATTCTGAAGTGATTGAGCCCAATGTGGGAATGAGAAACTCTGGCACTGATGGAGCTTGATGAGTGTGTAGTTTGTGAGGTGATGCACTCTTTCTATCTTCATGCAGGGTGTCTGCACACTCCCGATACATGCTTCAGAGGTTCTCAATTACATTGCAAATACTTATTACACCTCAAGCTGTAACAGACCAAAGATTCCCAGTGGTCAATGGGGAAGTTGCACTTATGAGCAGATCCATTAATCTTTCTTTCTGTGCATCCAATAATCTCTTATCGTAACATGAACCTGGTATTGGGCATGTGAGGGTATCGCCTACCCAACATGGGATACTGAGTGTACCAGGCATCCTTTCTGGGAATATCACCTGAGAAAGAATACTGGATGTTGTTTTGCTTATCCTTCCATGGATAATGAGAATTTTGTAGAAACAGCACTGGTGCATTCCTGTGCCTTGACGTGATGACTGTAGGTAGTTCCAGTTTCCAAAATGATCATTTTAGTTAATAACTCTGTCATCTATTTAAAACACAATCTACAATTCTTGCTAGAGCAGCATGCACATCAAAATGTTATTTAACAAGCACCATCTATGCTTCATCAATCAGAAAACAGCTGCTTATACAGCACTTCACACGGAAACCATCTCATCTGGCATAAATAAATACACAGATTCCATGTTATAATTAGTGTATTCTGAGACCATATTTACTACTAAATCCTTCAAAATGAGATATTGCAACACTGAACTGCTTCAGTTTGGCATTTGTGGGTTCATAAGCTCAGCAATAATTTTAGCTTCCATGTAATACACAGCATTTGTGTGACTTGGAACTAAAGTGCAGAGTGTGCTACTTGCATACAAAATCAGAATTTTGATAAATTCTTATTCAGTGGTACATGTAGAATCATACATCAGGGAAACAGAGCCCTGAGCCTAATTCTCCCATGCCGACCAAGATGCTCCATTAAAGTTAATCCCATTTGCCTCATTTGGTCCATATTGCTTTAAACTTTTCCTATCCATGTCCAAATGTCTTTCAAATTGTTTTTATTATACCTGCCTCAACTACTTCCACTGGCAGCTCGTTCCATAGACTCACCACCCTCTGTGTGAACAATTTAACCCTCAGGTTCCCACTAAATATTTTCCCTTTAAACTTAAACCTTGTTTTTGATTTCCCCTACCCTGGGGACAAGATTCTGTGCATTCACCCTATCTATTCCCCTCATGACCACCATAAAATCACACCTCACCTCCTGTGCTCCTTGGAATAAAGTCTCAGCCTGCTCAACCTCTCCCTCTTTCCCAAGCCCTCAAGTCCTGGCAACATAAATCTCCTCTGCATGCTTTCGATCTTAATGGCATCTTTCCTATAACAAGGTGACCATAACTGAACACAATACTCCAAGTGCAGCCTCACAAATTATTTGTACAATCTCCAGTCTGGTAAACAACCTGCCACCACCATATTCTGCTCCTACCATTAAGCCAAATCTGTATCTAATCAGCTGTCTCTCCTTGAATCCCATGCAGTCTAAAGGGCCTGTCCCACATGGACATCATTTGCGCGTCACGCAGATGGCGCGCAAAGATTTTGTACATCCCAAAATCCTGGGGCGCCGCAAGCGACCGCCTAAGTCACTGCGCACCATGCGCGCATCACGTGCACGTCACGACGCACGCATCATGCGTCGTGACGCGTAAATGATGTCGCATAAATGGCGTGCAAATGATGCCCAAGTGGGACAGGCCCTTAATCTTCCAGAGCTGCCTAGCACATGGAACCTTATGAAAGTCTTATTGAAGTCCATAAAGACAACATCTACGGCCCTCACCAACCTACTTGGTTACTTCTTCCAAAAATTGCACATTCTGACTAAATCTAATTAACCCATGCCTTTCCAAATGTATGTATATTTTATCCCTCAGAATCCTATAAAGAATCATTCTACCACAGATATTTAGTCAAGTGGGGGCGCCGTCGAGTATGGCTGCCCTGCCTGCAGCTGTTCGTCCATTCACCCTTTTAAAACATTTTAGTATGTTAAAAAGTTTTGTTTTGGAGGTCTAGCCTTTTTATTTTTAGGGGTGGGTGGGGGGCGGGGGGAAGGGGGAAAACTATTTTTCTCAGTCCCTACCTGGTTGGAATGCGTCTTTCCTCTGAGCCGCATCTTCGCCCTCTCCTCGCGGCCTACCACCAGGACTGGAGCGGCGTTTCCTGCCGGGACGGGCCAGAATCTTCAGCTTCGGTGGCGACCATCGCGGAGCGGGCGGTGACTTACCGAGAGCCGCCGTGTGGTAAGCTCCAGAGTGCTGAGACCACCGGCTCCAACATCGTGGAGCTGTGGGATCTGCGGAGCGTCCAGCCGTGGCGGCGCTGATTTTAAACACCGCGGAGCCTGGGATCTTTCGCCGAGATCGCCAGTGTTGGAGTTCCGACCAGCGCGGCCTGTGGACTCCAGGAGCCGCAGTCTCCGGTAGGAAGCGGCCGTTCCAGACACTCCAAGCCGCTGAAGAGTGTTCTTCGGACTTCCATCATCCGGCGAGAGGGCCTGAAACATCAGGCCGCCATTGCGGCTACTGCAGAGGCCTCAAATAGGCCCCGACCACGGGTGAATGACAGAGGAAGAGGACTGGACTTTGCTGCCTTCCTTCACAGTGGGAACCATTGTGGGGGGATGTTTTTATGTTTAATGTTAAATTCTTCTTTAATGTTGTGTTTTATATTTATTGGCGTGCTGCAATGGCAACTCAAATTTCACTACACCAATTGGTGTATGTGACAATATAAGTCCTTTGTCCTTTGTCCTTACTGGTCTATAGTTCCCAGGTTTTTATTTGAAGCCCTTATTAAATTAAAGTACAACATTAGCCAATCTGCAGTCTTCCAGCACCTCAATCGGGTCTAACCATGATTCATCTATATCTCAGCCAGGATCCCTACAATTTCTTCTGTAGCTTTCCACAGTCTAATCATATCTAATCAGGCCTGGGAAATGTATCAACCTTCATACATGTTAGGACCGTCAGCATCTCAATTCATCGCCATTGACTTCTGAAGTTTCCCAGTCTTCATGAATTTTGCATCCATACAAAGAGAGGAGAAATAGTAATTGAGGACTATACCCCTTCTCCCGTGGCCCCATACTTAGATGACCATTTTGGTTTTTCAGGGGCCCTACATGAAATCTTTTTGAATTCTTATTAATCTTATCTGCCAGAGCTATCTCGTGTTCCTTTTAGCCCTCATGAATTCCTTCTTAATTATGCTCCTCAATCCCTATACTCCTCCAGGGATGCACTTGATCCCAGCTGCATCTACCTGATTCATGCCTCCCTCATTTTCCTGACCAGACCCTCAATTTAATTCGTCATTCAGGGTCCTTTACTCCTATCTGCTTTGCCCTTCACTCTGACAGGGACATGTATACCTTGAACTCTCATTCTCGCACTTTTAAAAACATCCCACTTTCCGGATGTCCTTTGCCCACAAAAAAACCCTACTAAAATTAACTTTTGCAACACACTGCCTAATAGCATCTAAGTTTTCCTTGCCTCAATTTAGAGCTTTGACTTCTGAACCAACCCTGCTGTTATCCATAACTATTTTAAAGCTAATAGGACTGTGGTCGCTGGTGCCAAATAACCTGCTGACACTTCACAGATTTGCCCAGCCCAATTCCTTAAGAGTAGGTCAGGCTTTGCCATCTCCCTTGTATTGTCCTATATATATTGCCTGAGGAAAGTTTCCCAACACACTTGACAAATTCCAACCCATTTAAGCCCTTGGCACTTTGGCAGCCGCAGCCTACATTGGGAAAGCAAACCATCCCCATCAATATCACCATACTCGTTTCTCTCATTCCTGTTGAGTGGACTATATTGCACTAAATAGTGGAGTTTCTACATCTACTTGGGGTATATTGATTTCTGTTGGCTGTCACAGTCCTTTAGGTACAGCTGAAATCTAGACTCAGGGAATTTCTGTAGCGTTTAACAGATTTGGGTACCAACCCTCAAGCTTATCCATCCATTTCTCACCCTTGCAATCAATATATTTGCACATAATGTCAGATTGTTGATAAGATGCTATTGTGTGGTGCATGAACACATTGCACAAATAGTAGCATTTCTAGATTTAATTGCTGAATTTGAGTGTATTAATTTTTATCAGTTGTCAGTCTTTCAGATACATCGAAAATCTAGATTGAAAGATTAAAGAATTTATACATTATAACATGTGGTTTCTATAACTACTTTGCAACTTTGAGATCTCAGGTACATTTTAGGTATGCTTCTTCATTCTTGTATCCTGCCAGAAACCGTGTGATTCATTTAGCAATTCATTAAAACTAATGGCAATATGTGCATGCAAGCTGCAGAGAATGAGCCATTTTGTTTTATAACAGATTGCAGATGAAAGGAAACCATTCATTTTTTTGCCTTCCTGATGTAATTACCACTGAACTAATTACCTCAAATCACTGACATCCAGGGTCAATAAAGATGGAAAGAATTTCATCAAAGACCCGCAATATGAAACCAAAACAAACCTTTTCAACAAAATCTACATTTAATTATAATGTATGTTATGGCCAGACTAAGTTTGGATGCCTTCTGAATATTTATTATTCTGTTCACAGCTTGATGGTGAAAACATGTACATGAGTATGACAGATCCAAGCCAGGACTTCATGCCAGGAAGCCAGGTGGGTTAATTAATCTTCTCCACTGTATTTTAAGATGTAATTAGACAAATTCAAAGCATGCATTGCAAATAAGCATTGCTATCAGTAACCAGTGCAATCAAAATAATTATAATTTGCAAACAAAGCATTTAAACTGTGCTTCGGATTAATGACATGTAGCTTGAACAAATGTCATATTGGGATGATTCTTAGATGCAAACATTCACCATTGCAATTAGCAAATTGGGTTTTTTTCTTTCAGTGTAATCAAATAACTTTGTTGGCATGATCTTAAAAGGCAAATCTATTTTCTTTTTGGAAGCTATGTTCAGATATGTTTATTAAGAGATGTTTAATTGTAACTAGTTTGACTGGAATACAAATCTAACAATGAATGTTTGTACATAAATAACGATTAAATCATGTTTATTTGAAATAAAGCTTTGGGAATATTATTTTCATTTGAAACAAGAATCAGTAAATATATTAGGGGTTGTTTCCAGTCCAAAACTAGAATATGACTGGAGATCAGCATTGACACAATTTATTCCTAATTCCTGCTATTTGCTGTCCAACACAAATAATGATAAATTATGATGTGCCAAATAAGATGGCATTTTATTATTAAAACTGACTCATTCTAAGGTATAATGGCCCAGGTAGCAGCCCTAACAGCAAAACAGTAACCATTACTATCATGAATGTGATGGGAGCTTTCGTGCATGTGTGATTAATGGAGAAAAAACAAAATTATTGGCAATGAACCAGTGTACCTCTACATGTTCACAAAAAGGCTGGAGGAACTCAGCGGGTGCAGCAGCATCTATGGAGCAAAGGAAATAGCTAACGTTTCGGGCCGAAACCCTTCTTCAGACTGATAGGGGGTGGCGGGGAGAAGGAAGGAAAAAGGAGGAGGAGGAGCCCGAGGGCTGAGGAGACTCCCCTTCCTCAGCCCTCGGGCTGTCTCCTCCCATCCCCTAGCCCTCGGGCTCCTCCTCCTCCTTTTTCCTTCCTTCTCCCCGCCACCCCCTATCAGTCTGAAGAACGTTACCTATTTCCTTCGCTCCATAGATACTGCTGCACCCGCTGAGTTTCTCCAGCCTTTTTGTGTACCTTCGATTTTCCAGCATCTGCAGTTCCTTCTTGAACACTACCTCTACAGGTTATCCAGTTTTCAGTCTTCTGCATTGCCATCAAGGGAAATCACTAGAATTGATATGAATTTTAGCTCTTTAACTAAACCAGCCTTAAAATACTCTTAAGAGTTTTCAGCTGTTACATGACTTCCACCTGAATTGTTAATCAATATTAATTATCATCATTATACAATTACTATATTTTAGGCTATCCCAGGTAAGGAATGGGTTCCATTTTTACAGATGTGTATTTTGAGATTGTCCATGTGGGAAAATTCACAAAAATCACGATATTGTATCCACGCCTCCACAGTATTGTAATGAATGATGTAAAAAGCACATAAGACAGATAATAAAGAACAATTATCAAAAGTGGGGGGGGGGGGGGGCACGGAAACTAGTTATGTTGTTCATTGGAATGAATGTATGTATGTATGTATATTACATTGAACTTATGAAGTTAATAATAGTGTGGGTGCTACTTTCGTCTTTAGGGTTTCTATAAATTGGGTGTTCATATGCCAGGGATGGCTTGTAATTAATTAGCAGACTATCAGGCTCTATAAACTAGATTTTATACATGTGCATTTTAATTTCCTCACATAAATATTTGGAAATAAGGAATTTTGAAATAATAAAAGTAATGGATATTTATGGAATTCTAGTGCCCTCCCAAATCATTTGTTCAGTTTTGGTCTCCAAATTTGAGGAAGGACATTCTTGCTATTGAGGGAGTGCAGTGTAGGTTCACAAGGTTAATTCCCGGGATGGCGGGACTGTCATATTCTGAGAGAATGGAGCGGTTGGGCTTGTATACTCTGGAATTTAGAAGGATGAGCGGGGATCTTATTGAAACATATAAGATTATTAAGGGTTTGGACACGCTAGAGGGGGAGTCCTGAACCAGGGGCCACAGTTTAAGAATAAGGGGTAAGCCATTTAGAACGGAGATGAGGAAACACTTTTTCACACAGAGAGTTGTGAGTGTGGAATTCTCTGCCTCAGAGGGCGGAGGAGACCGGTTCTCTGGAAACTTTCAAAAGAGAGCTAGACAGAGCTCTTGAAGATAGCAGAGTCAGGGGATATGGGGAGAAGGCAGGAACGGGGTACTGACTGGGGTTGATCAGCCATGATCACATTGAATGGTGGTGCTGGCTTGAAGGGTCGTATGGCCTACTCCTGCACCTATTGTCTATTGTTCTTGTTACAGACTTTAGCATTCCCCATGATATTTAAAAAGTTAAATGAAGCCATTGCTTTTTGTTTGGTTTACATTATTTACCAAAACGTGACCAATCTGAGCATGATCCATGCCCAAGGGCTTTCAAACATTGCCATAAATATAATAATCTTAAACACGCTATTGCTTCTGTGGAGTAATTCTAACAAAACTGAGGTAATTTTGGAAGACAAAAGCATAAAATATACTTGCAGTTGCTATAATATTTTGAGACATTCCTTCACAGCCATATCTGACATGAATCCCCTGGAGTGTGTAATCAGAATATACACCTGACCCTGTTCAACGTCAATACATAGTTGAATCCCATTGGGGCTTGCATTGGGTAGCCATACTGTCCAACAATCCCAAATGAAATCAGTAGGGTCAATTCTGGCAAATCTCAGCAAGACTAAGTGCAAAAGCTTTACTCTATACATGTTTGAAAATTCAAGACTTGCTGCCATTCATAGGGCTAAGCACCAGATTTACTATTCTCTATTTGGATTTACCAACACATTCCAAGGCATGTTACATTGCAAAGGCTTTGCAAAGCAAGTATTTCCGTACGTATGTATAAATTCTTGTTTTTTTAAACTTTCCTGATTGCCATTGGAACTTTTTTTTCTCAGTACAGAATTCCTTAAACAGAAACAAGTCATTGCTGCTGCCCATTCTACTATAACATTGAAAATTAATTGGGTGGGAAGTGAAGCTCTGCATGTACCTTTCCTTTATTGCTCATTTTGGCTTGAGGCACAGCTGGTAACAAATACACCATGCAATATACTTTGGTAACAGACAAGTTCAGTATCTATAAACGAATGTCTCCCTGAACACCAACTCAAGGCTGATCATATGTAGTAAGTGAGTTTAGGAATATTTTGTAGTGATTTTGCAGTGTGGGTGTATGTATTCAAAGGCTTAGAGCATTTGCATACATTTCTGTTATTAACAAAGGTGTCACAAGCATGTTTGTTTTTGTTGATTTAATGTCTTGTTAAAAGAACAGAGAATTACAAACTAAGCAGTAATGCGTTTAGGTTCTCATTTTGCACAGCACGATTTAACCTCATTTATATATTGGATTATGTCTAAGTATGGTGAGATAACATGGTTTTACCTTGTATAATTAATTCCATTACAGTGCAGGATAGTCCAATTTATATAGAATTGGCTAGGGGAATGGCTTGTTATATTAAAAATCTATAATAAATAGCAATAATGATAAATGAGCATAAATCAGAAAAGAATAACATACAAATGATAAAGAAAACAGGTGAAATAAATTTCATCTTTATGCTGTCAAACCATTTTGCTGCCAATAGAATCACAACCTGGAAAGAAAATAGTGATAATGAGAAAACCAAAAAAAAGGAATAAACCTTTAGTTGGACCAAGGTTACAGAACAATTAATTAGCTGTCAACGTGACTAAAATCAAAGAATGAAGGCTTTATTGCGCAGGTTAAGAATTATTGCTATGGGGAAAGAATCTGCCCTGAAGCAATGGAGTCAGGAAGCATGAAACATCTCAGTCTGAGCTCTGTCAGTGAAAGGTAGATTGACAGTAATAGCAAATCCATTTTATGTAGATATCATATATGTTAACCAGCCTCATTCAACAATGCAGCCTGAGCTATTTGAATCATTTTGTAATGTGAATACAGTGCCTCTGCTTGTTAATTTACTTTTGGAACCATACTTGAACGTAACTTGACGATTCTTTCACAGTTATTGTAATTTAATCTGTTTTAAATAGTACAGTGCACAACACTTATCAATAGATGGAAAATGTAATTGACAGTTGTCAGATCCATGTTAACAGTGATGTTTGGTGTTCATTTTACATTATGCCTAGCATGATGGATCATCCAGGATATGCCTTAAGGGTTTTAAAGTTCAAAGATCAATTTAACTTATTTAACAAAGCTGAGGCACAAATGCAGTGAATGATTGCTGTTATCAAGCATCTGTTGTTCTTGACAGAATCTTCTAATGTATTTTTGAATACATGACTGTGCTTTGAGTGAACCATTTGACAGTTTATCATATTATATATTATCCTGCCTCCTTCACAGTGACCCAAAGTACACAGCTTCTGAAAAATAAGGGTGAAAGGCCAGAACCAGTGTGTCATGTCATTTCAATTACTTTAATTGGCCGGTTAGCTATAACCCTAACTATACTTTTATGCTCTGAAGAAGATGTAGCAAAATCACAGTTGGTGTCTTTTACATAAGAAGAACATAACCTCTGAAGTTGAAAATCGTATCCATTTAAGGATCTAATAGTATTTCCCTTGTCATAAATACATGAACATGTTGATTGGGTGTTTCTATTTTGCCATACATACCATCTCCTTTCCAAAGCTTTACTTGAACGGAATACCTGTACTGAAATGTTGACTTGGATTATGGGCTCATGTCTCTGAAGATTGTAGGTTCAAGCCCTGTTCCTGAGATATAAGCTCTAAAGCTGAATATAATCTACCAAACAGATATTTCAACTGAAAGCTTACCCCCTTATACGATTTCTTTATTGCCTCTAATGGATCTCCCCATTCCAACTGCATGGCAATTCGCTTTCTGTTTATGCCGGTTGGATTACTTCATGCATTTAACACTTTTAAAGATCCAAAATTCCTTACCTACCATGAGTCAGTCAATGTAACTGTTATCTCAAAGATAGAAAGCTATGAGTTCAAATCACACTCAGCTGATGCAGTGGAGGGTGCTGTGTCACATAGATGGGAAAGATCACATGCAATCTCAAAGAACAGAAGTCATCCTCTGGTGGGGAATATTTATCCCTCGATCATCTTCTCTACAAGCAGATTTCTGATTGTTTTTTTGTTTTCTTTACTGTTCACAGGAGATCGATATGTGCAAATTGCCTGCTCTGTTTCCTCCAACACTTATAAAAGCAATTGTTTGGCTGTAAACGCTTTGAAATACCCTGAAATGAATCTGAAAAATATTTTATATGTATGGGTATTTTTAATCCTTTTATTTCACTCAGTTTTGAAAATCTAACTCTACTCTCGATTCTGTCAGGGTTCAGGATGGCGATATGAAATGAGATGAAGGCGAATTGACAGTCATAATAAAACCTGTTTTATATATCCTATACAACCATTTTCATTCAAAGAGGCAGCCTAAAGGCTTTAACTCACATAGCCATATGATTATAGTGCCTCTGCTTATTTTGTTTACCTCTAAAATTATCCTTTCAAATAAAATGTAATGCATTTTAAATGGTACAACAGTGCAATGAACAGCCTTTATTATTAAATGGAAATCGTCTTTGATTATTCTCAGTTTCGGTTCATACTAAATTAAGCCTGTAATTATGAAACATCCAGGGTATTCCTATCGGGTTGAAAAGTCCATTGGTCGCTTTAAATTGTTTAACAAACCCATGTTACTCGTGGTGCTATCTGGGTACCGGTGCTATCTGGGGGTTCACTGATGTCCATGCTGTTTCCAGTCAGTTTTTCCCAGCAGCTTACAGTCCAATTATATGAAGATTGAATTTTCCAGTTTCTTCCCACACACATTTATGCATCCACCTAGTTTTCTTTTCACTTTGTTCACCTTTTCCATTCCCTCTCGGTATCTGCCCTTCATCCCTTCCCATCTCATTCCATGACAGCTACATATTGCCAATTTGTCCTCTTCTCTCTCAGTCCTGACGTAGAGTCTCAACACGAAACATTGGCTTACACCTTTTGCCTCCACATATGACCCTATGAGTTCTTCCAGTGTTTTTTTTTGTACTAGATTCCATCCTCTGCAATCTCTTTTGTCTTCAACTTTCTGATCACACTGATTCCCGTCTTGAAGTGAGTAGATTTTTCTCACTTGCTCAAAATTCCTTCCCAGCCCCGGCTAGCTGCCCATGTAACCCTTGTCATTCAATGAAAGCTGACAAAAGGACAGTTGGCCCTCCATAGCAATGCAATACTATAAATGAAATAAGGAAGTCAACCTGGCTTAATAAATCATGAATGTGATAATTAACCGGCATTGTATCAATATGAAATAGATGTTAGGATGCAGCATTCAACAAACAACCTACTTTGACGCTCCAGCCAATATGAAGATATTTTCAGACCTGCTTTCTAATGGTTTAGGTTCACTACTATTGCTACATGTGCCAAGGTACAGTAAAAAGCTGCTCAATGGGATAGAGGTAAATCATTCAGTACACCAGCTAATGGAAGGACCATTCAGAAGCATGATAACACAGGGGGAAAAGCTGTTCCTGGGAACCATAAAGAATTTATGGCACAAAAAGAATATATATATATATATATAGCTTATTCCAAAATATTTTACGATAAGAAAAAAATGATCAAAGTCTCACAAAGTGACAGCATGATTGTCAGATATTTGTTTGTTCTTGCTAATAATATCTTTCCTATTGATGTGGAATATTATAGTTCTTCCATGATGTTATTAATAATTCAGGATTATCGGAAGGAGGTCACTTGCATTTTTCATGAAAAGTGGAATAACAGCCCCCTTTTGCCTTATAGTTGCACACAGCAATTATTACAGCTGATAAATTATCAAATCATGCTGCATGCTTTAGGGCTGTTGCTCATTGTTAAGTAACAACATATGTGGGATTGCTTTTCATGAACTGCAGCTGCAAGCAAAGAGATTTTTTGCATGTAATAATTTTAGTGAAGCTATTACTGGATGCATGCCAACAGTGTGAAGCAAGGGCAGTCCTGGAAGCATCTGGTAGAAAATTATTGAAATATAAAATTAATTTCATTAAATTACGTTAATTTAACGCATAAGTAATGCCATCCTATTAATAGCAAAGAAAAAAGACATTGATAAAAAATATTGCCATCTCTTGTGCCTGTCATACCAGTGAACACGCACAGATCTGAGATTACTACCATAAAATGTATTATTTTCTAAAACAACCATCTCAAGGTCAGTCACACAAATATTAATTGAAGGGTGTGGCGACCAAGTCAACGGATATTTTCAAGGGCAGAGATCGATAGATTCTTGATTAGTATGGGTGTCAGGGGTTATGGGAGAAGGCAGAAGAATGGGGTTAGGAAAGAGTGATAGATCAGCCATAATTAAATGACAGAGTAGACTAGATGGACCGAATGGCCTAATTCTGTTCTATCACTTATGACCTTATGGCATATGACCTTATGGTCCCGTTCAAAAATCGAGATTTTGGACGAATGTACTTCTAATAGAGTGAAATAATCCATGCATTGCAGTTAAAGCAAAGAGCTACTTTTACATCATTACTTTTATATTAACATTGAGGTTCAGGCAAATAATTTTTAAAATGGACAAGTGTTCAACTTTGGAAATATGTAGGTTTTGTAATTTACTTTTGGCTGGGGTTTGGGATCCAAAGCAGTAATGAGGCAGATGAGAGGCTGGAAGTTGATACAGAGATTGTGGAGAGTTACAAGAATAATATAGAGTGCTCATAAAAGGGGATTTTTACTTTCTTGTTTTGCAAAGAAAATTGTCAAGAATGACTAGAATGAGATCTAGATCAATGTGGGCTGAGGAATGGAAAATTGAGTTTTATTCAGGTAAGTGCGGGGTGTTGGATTTTGGGAAGTCAAACCAGGGTAGAATTTTCACAGTAAACGGTAGGCCCCTGATGATTGTGGAATAGTGGAACATAGGAGTGCAAATACATAATTCCCTGAAAATCTTGTTGCACGCAGTGGTGAAAAAGGAATTAGGCACGTTGGCCTTCATCATGCAGGGCATTGGGTACGGAAGTTGGGATGTTATTTACAGTTGTATAAGACGATGGTGGGGCCGCACTTGGAGGATTGGGTTTGGTTTTAATCATCCTATTATAGGAGAACTGCCATTAAGTTGGAAAGAGTGCTGAAAAGATTTGCAAGAATGTTGCCAGGACTCAAGGGATTGAGCTATAAGGAGAGGTTGGACAGGCTAGGACTTTATTCTTTGGAGATTAGGAGACTGAAGGGTAATCTTACAGAAGTGGATAAAGTCATCAGGGTCATAGATAGGGTGAATAATGGGCCTGTCCCACTTAGGCGTTTTTTTAGGCGACTGCAGGAGACTATGTGATCGCTACATGTTCGCGGGTGGTTACCGGGGAGTCGCCTTTATGGTCGTGAGGAGTTTCCGCATTCTGGGAACTAGTTGCGGCCTCATTATGGTCGCCGCGAATTTTTCAACATGTTGAAAAATTAACGGCGACCAGAATGAAGCCGCTATGGAGAGTAGCGAGAATTCTCGTGCCGTACGTGGGTCGCCAGGAGGTTGTAGGCTCTCATAGGTTGTAGTCGGTGCTGACCAGTGAATTTCATTGGCTCATAGGGAAAAAAACGTAATCAGTAGTTTTCAGAACCAAGGATAACCGAATAAAGGAATTAATGTTAATGTCTGCCGAGATTCACGGCCGTGTATCTCTTGCTTCTTAAAAGTTGTCTCCACTCCTTCAAGGCCCTTAATACCATTGATGTGTAGAGGGATCTTGGGATCCATAGCACCTGAAGGTGACAACACATCTAGATAATGTGGTAAAGAAGGAATCTGAAATCTGAGGAAGCATAAGTGAGGAAGCCATGATGCAGCTTTATAGGACTTTAGTTAGGCCACATTTGGATTACTGTGTGCAGTTCTGCTCGACCCTATACAGGAAAAATGTGGAGGCTTTTGAAAGGGCCATAGGAGGTTAACCAGAATAATGCTTGGATTAGAGGGCATTAGCTAGAAGGAGAAGTCGGACAGGCTTGGATTTCTTTTCCTCTGGAATGCCAGAGGTTGAAAGGAGACCTGAGAGAAGTATATAAAATAATGAGAGGACAGATAGGATTAACATTCTGGGAACTTTTTCCCAGAATGGAAATATTAAATATTAGAGGACATAGCTGCAAGGAAAATGGGCAAAGTTTAAGAGATGTGCGGGGGAAGTCATTTTACACTGAGGGAGATGGGTGCCTGGAAACACTGGCAGGAATGGTGGTGGAGGCAGATATGATATTTAGGAGGCTTTTGGATAGGCACATGGTTATGCAGGGAATGGAGGGATATGGATTACGTGCAGTTAGATAAGACTTTGTCTTGGAGTCATGTTTGGTTTCAACATAGCACATAGAAGGTAGAATAGTACAGCACAGGAACAGGCTCTTTGGCCCACATTGTCAATGCTGAACTTGATGCCGTTAAACCAATCTCATCTTCCATGATCCATATCCATCCATTCCCTGTATATTCATGTGCCTATCTATAAGCCCCTTAAATGCCATGCTGCCTTGACCACTATTCCTGGCAGCGCATTCTACACTCTGTGTAAAGTTACTCATGGGCCTGTCCCACTTAGGCTATTTTTAGGCGACTGTCATACGGTCACCGAAAAAACGGCGACTCGACCCCTCTTCAACATAAAATTTGAAATAGAATCATTACTTTAACCACAACAAAAAATGAAGTCAGCACAACCTACGTCACCTGGCGACAACCTACGTTAACCTAGCGACAATTACGACAGCACCTATGTCAGGAGAAGTAAAGCTATGCTCATTGGCGTAAAACCCACTGTCGCCGAAAATTTTTGAACAGCTTGAAAATCCAGCAACGACCAGAAAGACGCTACGACTCTTTGGGTGACTGAGGAGACTACTAACGATAATCCCGGTGACCATGTGGCGACAGCCTAGTCGCCTGTAGTCGCCTAAAAAATCGCCTAAGTGGGACAGGCCATTAGAAAACATGGATGTTTTAAGAGTACACAAACAATGTGATCAAATTTTCCTAGCAAAACTCTGAAGAAATGTTACACAGGAAATGAAATTATTCCATGCACGTCAGATGCAGAAATGGAATCATTGCCATATGTGAGATTCATAACCAGAAGTGCCAGGTCAAATTTTAATTCTAGAAATAACTGATTAGGGTACCTATGACATTGAAAAATGTGTAACATGCTTAAATTTCGTGGCCAGTGTCTCTTCAACGTTCACAAGAATAATTGAAGATGATAATTTACTTTTACCAGCAACACTTATTTCTCATGTGACAAAAAATGTAATAAAAACCCCCATTGCCTTGCTTTCCTTCTATATATGAGTTATCATGTGAATAGGTTCTCAAGATCTCAGAAGTTCAATGTGTGTATATGCAGAGGCTGACAAATGTCATTGAAAATTAGGGCTCAGACAAATAAACTGAAACAGGTTCATTTTGTGAAGTTTCTTGATAATGCAATGTATTTTTGTTGGATGAATAAAAAATACATCCTATGCTATCAGGCTATAGACAATGAAGAACACCAGCATATCTCTCTGTACACCTCTGTGCAAGGAGGAATTCCACCAGAAGATGGGGAGCAGCCTCGGGTAAACTTGTGGTGGCATTGAGATTACAGGTAGTAATACTGCAGTGGTTGGGTCCTTCACCCCAGCATCAGTGATACCCTGTTGATGCCAGTTGGTTAGTTCAGACATGGTGTTCTATTAAACCTCCACACAACATCAGTAAGCGGTTTCTCACATTAAAAAAAAAACTGCTCTTCTATTCTACCTGCCAAATTACATAGCCTCAGGTTTCCCACATTACACGCCACCTGCCACCTTGTTGCCAACTCACTCAATTAGTCTGCATCCTTATTGCAAACAAACAGCTCACAGTTCTAGCAGGATGATAAAGATTGAAATCCCACACCACCGTATACTCCAGTGTTCTGGGATTCCTTCACACTACACATTGTGTAAAAGCTCCCCACCACCTTCCTGAAGATGGAGGAATAAAAAATAACTACTCATTTTTTAGAAACAATCCCACACCCTGAGAATGATTAAAAACAAGCTACTTTTAAAAACAAAGATTTCACCTATGTGAAAGACATTAAAGCTAAACATAAATTAAAACTCTTATCTTTTCGATTATTATTACAGGAACCTAGTTCAGAGGGACAGGACTGGCAACTTAATGTTCCAGTGTACAAATGCTTCAGGAGAGATAGAGGTGGAGATAAAAGAGAAGTAGGTGTTGCTTTAATGATTAAGGAGGATGTCACGGCAGTGGTCAGAGATGACATTTACTGATGGTTTGTCTATCATGGGCACGTTGTTGGGGGTGCAGGCCCCCCAAATAGTCAATGGGAATTAGAAGAGAATTAGAACTCAGGAATCAAGGATCTGAGTTATAGGGAATGGTTGAGAAAGCTAAGTCTTCATTCCTTGGAGAGGAGGAGGAGGAGGGGTGATCTTATAGAGGTGTATACGATCAGGAGAGGTATAGGTTAGGGTAAATACACTGAGTATTTTAACCAGAGTAGGGGAATCAAGAACCAGAGGACATAGGTTTAAGATGATGGGGGGGGGGGGAGATTTAATAGGAACCTGAGGGACAACCTTTTTACACAACGGGTGGTAGGTATATGGAACAAGCTGCCAGAGGAGGTACATGGGGCAGGTACTATTACATTTAAGAAACATTTGGACAGGTACATGGATAGGATAGCTTCAGAGAGATATGGGCAAAATGCAGGCTGATGGGACTAGTGGAGACAGGGCATGTTGGACTGTATGGGCAAGTTGGGCTGAAGGGCCTGGTTCCATGCTGTATGATTATGAAAATAAAATCTATGTCTGAAACACAACCCCCCTTCCAGATTAGCGACCTGTAAAGATAGAAAATTGTCTTGCTTCATTTGAATATATTCTGATTTTAAATGATGCTATGGGTACTTTTCGGCAATCCTTTCTTGGACCATAGCCTCATAATTTACTTTAGAGATGCAGTGTGGGAACATGCCCGTTGGCCCACCAGCAATCACCCATACATTAAATCTATACTACACACTAAGGACAATTCACAGAAGTCAACTACCCTACAAACCTGCAAGTCTTTGGAATGTGGGAGGAAACCCTAAATACCTTTAGAGCACCCTAAATACATGCGGTCACAGGGTGAACATACAGACAGCACCCATAGTCATAAGATCATAAGTGATAGTAGAATTAGACCATTTGACCCATCAAGTCTACTCTGCCATTCAATCACGGCTGATCTATCTCTCCCTCCCAACCCTATTCTCCTGCCCATAACCTCTGACACATGTACTAATCAAGAATCTATCTGTCTCTGCCTTAAATATAGTGACTGACTTTGCCTCCACAGACTTCTGTGGCAAAGAATTTCACAGATTCACCACACTCCGACTCAAGAAATTCTTCCTCATCTCCTTCCTAAAAGAATGTCCTTTAATTCTTGTCCTAGACTCTCCTACTAGTGGAAACATCCTCTCCACATCCACTCTATCCAAGCCTTTCATTATTCTGTGCATTTCAATGAGGTCCCCCCTCATTCTTCTATACTCCAGCGAATATAGGCCCAGTGCTATATATGTCAAACGCTCATCATATATTAACCTACTCATTCCTGGGATCATTCTTGTAAACCTCCTCTGGACCCTCTCCAGAGCCAGCACATCCTTCCTCAGATATGCTGCCCAAAATTGCTCACATTATTCCAAATGTGGCCTGAAGAGCACTTTATTGAGCTTCAACATTACATCCCTGTTTTTGTATTTAAGCCCTCTCGAAATAAATGATAGCATTGTGTTTGTTTCTTTACTACTGATTAACCTTTTGGGAATCCTGCATCAGCACTTCGAAGTCCCTTTGCACCTGCCATTTCTGGATTCTCTCCCCATTTAGAAAATAATTACACCTTTATTCCTACTACCAAAATGCATGACTCCACACTTTGATGCATTATATTCCATCTGCCACTTCTCTGCCCACTTTCCCAATCTATCCAAGTCCTGCTGCAGAGTCCCTGCTTTCTCTACACTACCTGCTAATCCACCTATTTTCATTTCATCTGCAGACTTGGCCACAAAGCCTTCAATCCCCTCATCCAAATCATTAATATACAAGTCAGTAGTCAGAATGAACCCGGGTCTCTGGCACTGTAAGGCAGCAACTCTACCGCTGTGCCACTGGGCCGCCTCTTGTTGTAAAATACAGCCACCCAAGTCACATATCCAGTCGTATATGGATCTGCACCATCTTGACCAGTGTCCTCAACAACTTCCCAATCAATGCCTGCCTCATTCCAAAATCATGAACCATGGTATTCAGTGTGTCCTTATATTCTCAAGAAGACTTCTGTTGTAAATTGTTTTATACCTACTTTTTTCAAACAAGTATGAAAACATTGTTTTGGATACCTTTCCGATCAAGAGATAAAATGAGTCTGAGTGTACACTTAAGGCAGTTTTAAGTGAAATCTCCGAGTCGAATTAAGCAAATTATTAGTACCTTATCTCAGTCTACAGCAAACCAGCCAATTAAATCTGCTTAACCTGGTGATTTTCACCTTATGAACAACAGAGCTGACAGGTTTTGATTAATCAAGTTAGTATAATGCAGGCTGACATCTCAACAAGCCTGTACTAGTTACTGAAACAAGTCCACAATTTAGCAAAGTGATTACTGTACACTGTCCCAGGGGTCTTCATTACAGCCAAAAAAATGTGCTCTTTGCATCGAGTCTGCTAGTGAAAAGCCAAGTGCTTTCTTAAGGAAATTAAATGTGACTAACAAACTGGAAGTCGACGGTGAAAATTGGTGATTAATCCCTCTCCCAATAAATCAATTTATATTATACATAGATTTATGACAATTTCTATTTTGCAATTACTTGGGATGTCACGAAAATAAATATCTACTTTTAATTGTAGAATTATTCATTATTTCTCTGAAGGGATTACGTGTTCAAAGGAATGTTTTGTAAATGTAATACTTTTATAATCTGATGTGGAAACCTTTCTTTCACTAATGATGGTTACAGATATGGACTGCAAATTTATGCTTTTTAATGATCAGTATTACAATAAAACTTTTATAGCATTTGACTATGTCATTTCAAAGAATATTTCTGATATGTCATTATATATTATGAAATATTTTTTTACCATGCTCCAGTACAGTTCAAGCTTTGGGAACTGTGCACAGTTTTCAAGTTCCAACTGTACACTAATGAGGCAGCTGTCATGTTAAATATTGTGTATCATTTGTATCATAGTGTCTTGAGAACAGCAGTAGAGTGTAAGTTGTTTCTCTCATTATTTTAGAAGACTGGCTTTAGAAAGAAAAATGTATTGAATTTTCCCATTATGAACCAGTGAATAATATTTTCTCCCTGTGCATTCATTTTAAATGTTGAAAATAGGCTACACTATATTTCAGTTTAATGAAGTTTAATTAAGTGCATTAAATAGATAAAATTCAACTTCAAATTTAGCATGTCATTTGCATGTCATAAATTTTATTATTTTCCTCCTGAATGTAGGAATTTCACATTAATGATCTAAAAAAAAAAATCTGTGGCTAAGATTTATAAACCTGCTAAGGTTGCCTATACAACATAAACTAATCTATAAAACTATCTTATTGTATTAGTTATTATTTCATTTAATCTCTGTAAATTAGATGTAAGTATTGCACATTGTACCAAGGTTTTTCTCTATACTTCAGTCCGCCAACTGGATCTCCTGATTGCTAACCATTTTAATTCCTCATCCAAATCCTATACTGACCTTTCTGTCGTGGGCCTACTCCATTGCCAGAATGAGACACGTAAACTGAGGAATAGTTCCTCGTATTCCACTTGGGTACCTTACAACCCAACTGTATGTACATTCTCCAATCACTAACAACCCCTTCCCTTTCTCCTCCTGACCACACAAAACCCACACCTTTTTCTCATCCTCCTACACTTCACAATTTGCATCTCTTTGTCTCACACCTTCTATCTTAATCTCCGGCCTATTATCCAACAATCTGCCTACCAAACCATTCCCCCCCCACCCCCAACTTATATGTCCACCTATTGCCCTCCACACTGTCCTCTCTCCTAGCTCCCTCTTCCCCTCTACAATCAGTCTGAAGAAGGGCCCCAAGCCGAAACGTCACCTATTCATGTTCTCCAGAGATGCTGCCTGACCCCCTGAATTACTCCAGCATTTTTGTACCATTTTTTGTAAACCAGCATCTGCAATTTCTTGTTTCTATACTTAGTTTTTATGATATTTTTTACTAGAAAATATATATTTGGTGATGCATGAGCAGGCTGAAATGATGGTGGAAAGTAGATACAAAGAACAGCAGATGCTGGTTTACCAAAAAAGACACAAAGTGCTGGAGTAGCAACTGGTTCGGCAGCATCTCTGGAGAATATGGATGGACGATGCTTCAGGTATTTTTCAGATTGAATGTAGTGGGGGGAGAAAGCTGGAAGAGAGATGAGGGCAGGACAAAGCCCGGCAAGTGATAAGTGGATATAGGTGTGGGGTTGATGGGCAAATGTGTGGACGAAGGCCAGAAATGAAAGGACAAAGTGTAAGACAAGGATAGAAAGTTAAATTCCTATATCAATGTAAATCCTGTCATTTCATGGTTTATTGACTATCTAAAATTTTTTTGTATTAACTAACCATGTGGTTAACAAAATGTTAACATATACGTGACATCTGATGACACTTAGTAATATAAGTATCCTGCTTGCTGGTATTCTGTGAACAGAATTTTGTACAATTCACTGCAGGAGACATGCCTGAAAATTCAATGTGTTCAGCCTGAAAATTTCCTTCAATTTAAGGGTGGAAAATCACAGTTTGTGCACCATTATTCACCAGTGAAAACCACCAACAGTGGCATGGAGTCTAAGAAAATGTCTCCCCACTGTTGCTGGCTAAACTAAACCAACCATGGAGAAAGGAAAGCATGGAATTACAGGAAGTAGACCATTTTTGGCAGGTCAGGAAAGCCCGGTGATATGGTCTGGTATTCTCTTGAATGATAAAGGATGACAAAGAATATTTTTGAGGTATTTAAGGTAATTATTATAAAAAACAGACAGGTGAAACATATATTATTTTTACTAATGCATAAATGGAATGCAAGGCCATGTTAACAAGAAAACCAGTAGACACATAAAGCAAGGTTAAAAGGAACTTTATTATTGAAACATGGAAGTTTGCCACAAGTGATGATTGATAAGAAATCATTAGTAGCATACAATAGAGCTTTGGTTAATTATTTCAAGAATAATTTAAAAGAGTATACAGAGAAAAATGGAACAATTAAACTGGCTCAGAGGGAAGTGGGAAATGCAACCACTTTGAGGTCAAAGGAAATGGTCTGTGACAAATCAGCTCACCCAGGGGTGGTCTCGAATCGGTAAGCAAGGCTTAATAGTTTTCCCCAGTGTTAAAATATGTATGTTTCTTTTAACCTCCCATTGACAACCAGTGCTGCATGTTATTCTTTATCTGAACCCTACCATATTGCATGTTGGTTGAGTATTGATATAATTGAATTAATTGAACCAAAGTCCAGTGGTGTGAAGTGTGTAACCTAATCTCTTTCATGGGGGATCAAAAGTTTCCTATGTTTAAATAATTTAATTAGTATTTGTGGTAACCACGGAGGCTCAAGCAGGAACTTTTACTTTCTGGTTGTGTTATCTGAGCTCAGTAACGTTAGCCCTGTAGGGTTTAAAAAAAAACTTGATTGTGTGTGTTAAATGCTGTCATTAACTTTAATAGTGAAACATCTTGAGAGTGTCATTAATGTGCAGAAACTCGGCAGTGGTAGTGCTATAGATTCCTTGAACTAGGACATGTTAGCATTGTGCTATTTCTAAACCTTGGCGTGGTCCTGATGATGACAGCACCACATTACACATGAAAAAAAACTAGAAATACTTGACATATGGCATTATATTGAATTGCGCGTTTCAAAGAGCTGGGCCTGTTTCCTTCACTCAAAGCTGACCAGTAATGTCAAGAAGTGTACTGCTTCCAACATATTTTTGGAACTTCTGGATGGCTTTACCTAATATATTGGAAGCATTGGTGGAAGGGATGAATCAACCTTTATTCAGGGCCATCTTTCCACATGGCTTTAATCTCTTGCTTCTCAATTACAAAAACTAAAACTAAATTCATGGTTGGGAAATATGTTGTATATAAAAACAAAAAAAAACTGCCAGAAATAGGCTGCAGATCGGGCAGCACCTATGGAGAAAAAACAGAGTTAATGCCTCAGGTCAGTGACTTTTTACCTCTGACAAAAGTTCTTCAAACTGAAATGTTAACTCTGTTCCTCTCTCCACAAATACTGTCTGTTCTGTTGAATGTTCCTCACACTTTCTGTTATTTGAATTCCTAGTGTCTGTAGATTTTTTATTCAATATTTGAGACAGTAAGATTGCTCAGAAGGGGAATAAAGGTAAATTCCGCAACTAAGAGCTGAGGACAGAAAAAACTTTCTGATTCTTCAGCATGAAAGAAATAAGTGAGCAAACTGTCACTTTAAATTATAATAAATACATTGACAACTTCCCAGAGCTAATCATGCACTGGAAGGCAGCAGATGTGCAGAAATAATTTTGTGAATTTGTACTTCCAAAGGAATCACTGGAAAGAAAATTCAGAAATATGCTGAAATGAAGTTGTTTGGCAAAGCTCTGTGAGTTAATGAGACAAAACGGTTCTTTAAATGTCTTTTGAAAGACAAGGGACTCAGGTGTAAATAGAATCCTGTGGTGTTTGTATTTATATTAGGAAAAGAAACTGGTAGAGAATAAGAATACAGGAAATGTTGTTTCAGAGACCAGGTAGACACCAAATGCTGGAGTAACTCAGCGGGACAGGCAGCATCTCTGGAGAGAAGGAATGGGTGACATTTCGGGTCGAGACCCTTCTTCAGACTAATCATTAGGAGACCAAGAATAGCTTCTTACTGCTTATTTGCTAACCTCTGAGGGACCTTTAAAAACAAGGCCTAAATATAGAATTTTGTTGTTTAGATTGTCATGTTTGCCATCTTCTCCTACAGGAGAAGTGTGTCGTATATCTTTCACAAATTGAGAAAGTTTATCACAATGCAGCAGGTGGCTAGTACCTGAGAGAGTGAATGTCTTAGTCGTATTTTTAGTTTATTTTAGAGATAAGGTGTGAAAACATGCCCTTCAGCCCACCGAGTATGACTCTGTGTATAACGACCAGCCATCCCCGTACACTAGCACTACCCTACACACACTAGGGACAATTTACAACTTTATTAAGCCAATTAGCCTACAAACCTGTACGTCTTTGGAGTGTGGGAGGAAACTGGAGCACCCGGATAAAGCCCACGTAGGTCACGGGGAGAACGTACAAACTCATATGAGATGCTGTTCCTCCAATTTGCATTTAGCCTCACTCTGACTATGAAGGAGTCCTAGAACAGAAAGGGCAGTGTGAGAATGGGAAGGGGGTTTAAAGTGTTTAGCAATCGGGAGATCAGGTCTCCCATCCTGGTGATGCATCCACCCAAAGTCAGTGCTCTTCCAGCTCTCTGCAAAGGACAATTTAATAGAAAATAGAATGTGAATGGGTAAAAAGTCAGCAGAACGACACCGACAGCTTCTAAGTTGAGACAGCTTCTAAGACAAAAAATACTTGAATCTATTGCTACATTACAAATACTAACAGTGAGACAGGGAGCAGGACTTATGAAGGGTTGAACCATTCTCCTATGGTTGGGAATCAAGGAGAATGTGTTCCAGCGATGTATGTGTGTTCCATTGGCTATATTTAAGAGGGAGTTAGATGTGGCCCTTGTGGCTAAGGGGATCAGAGGGTATGGAGAGAAGGCAGGTACGGGATACTGAGTTGGATGATCAGCCATGATCATATTGAATGGCGGTGCAGGCTCGAAGGGCCGAATGGCCTACTCCTGCACCTAATTTCTATGTTTCTATGTTTCTATGTTTCCAGGAATGTATGTATGTTCCAGGAACATATATAAAGTAAAGGCTCTAAATGGGCCTGAGATGCTAATCAGTAGTGAAGTAATTGATTGGTGGAATGTGCTCAACAGTTGAGTGGCCTGTTCTTGTTCCTATCATGTCAGAATTCCCATAATCTGAGATAATTCAACTCTAACACAAAATATGAAAGGACCTCATACTGGATTGCTTATGTGAATGACAACCCCAGACATGACACCCATTGCACAAGATGCTCACTGCTCAGGCAGAATTAAATAATGAAATCGAGACCAAGTGATCACCAATCCATAAAAAACAGTTCAGGGATTCCCCTGAAAGATCTGAAATTAAGTCACAATAATGATTGTTTTAGAGATGTGCAAGTCCAATTAGTTATGGAGGATAATTTAGTAAATCTTGGGTTAAGTGGGAGTTATGTGGGGATAAAGGTAAAAACAACTTGTAAGAAAAAGCAAACAAATGCTGTGGTCCATTATGTAATTGGAGAAATAAACATTACTTTTTGAATTCTTCGCACGCAGTCCCAACTGAATTGTTGATGTAATAAGATGGTAAAATACCTCTCAGCAGAGAGGAAGAACGACATGACACAAAAATAATTTAATCTAAAATCCAATAAATAAAAGTGGTTGGGTTTTTGAAAGTAGGCCTTGCAGTTCCAATTATGTCTTCAGGTTTCATAGGGACATGTGAGTCACCTTTGCAGACAGAGTACCAGGACTGCACGGTTAAGTCAAACATGTTTCATTGTTCATTGGATGAAATTTAGTTTGTGTATCCAAGGTGTGCAAACATCCCAGACTGCTCACTGAAGCAGGTTGCACTGAAGCTGGAATAGTTGGAAATTTGGAATAGGCTATTCTGGGTTTAGTATTGTGAAATTAAAAAGATTATTGTACGGTTAAGTGACCTTAAGGGAGGTTTGATCAAAATCTGATAAAATCTCAAAATGATATTGAAGAAAAATTCAGTTCAATCCATAACCAGATTCTTAAATCTAAATAACCCAAACCGTGAAGGTACAAAGTTTGAACTGGCTATGGTTGATTGGGAAACTACATTGATAATCAGCAGAAAAACATTTAAACAATTTAACACAGAATTTACAAAATACACATCCCTTTAAGGCACAAAAACCCACAGAAAAAAGCGATCCATGGCTAACAAGAGAAGTTAAAGCTAGTAATTCAAATGAAAAGGCTTATAACATTGCCGAAAAGAGGACTAAGCAAGAGAATTGAGAATATTTCAGAATTCATGAGTAATGCAGCAAGAAACATAAATACCGACATTGGAAGTGGTTATGCTTATGCACAAAGATAAAGATTACTGAAGTTAATGTGGGTACCTTACAGACTGAATAAGAATATCAATATAGGAGAATAAGGATATAGTGGAGAAATTGAATACATATTTGTGCGTGATTTTGTGGAAGAAGTCCCAAAATAGCTCCAAAAGAAAGCAGAAAACAATAGGTCTAAAGAGAATAACCATTGATGTTAGTACAAAAATGATGCTGGGGACATTCATGGGATTAAAAGCTGATGACTCCCCGGGTACTGATGATCTGCATAACAAGGATTTGAAAGAGGGTGTTTGAGGATATTGATTGCACAGGTTGTCATTGCAAATTCCATGGATTCTAAAACTGATCCCAAAATTGGGAAGGTAGCATATAAAATTCCATCTTTTATAAATGAGGAAAAATGTAACATAACCAAGTTGCCTGATAAATCAAAGCTGGGTGCCACTGAGAGTTATGACGAGGATGAATCATGGTTCAATAGCATATATACAGGGTAGGTGAACAGTGATGACATCGCAGGTGCAATATAATGGAATAGAAAAATAAGTAGTTTTAAAATCATGTGAGATTGAATAGTGTTGGTGTTCAGGGAAGCCAGAGTGTCCTTGTACTTGAATTGTTGAAAGTTAATCTGTGGCTTCAGCAAGCTGGGAAGAATGAGGTGTCGACATTTTGATGTTAGGGTTCTATCTAAGAATGGTGCTTGATATTTACAGCAACTCCACTCTCCCTATTCCCTGACCACCAGTGATGTCCAAATGCAATTTCATTCTGGACAATGACCATAAATGTCTCTCCACCCAACGTCCATTCACTTGACATCCCTTCCTTCGATGCCCTTCTCCCAAACCAAGTTTGATTCTTTATTCAATCATTGACTAAAGTATCATTGAATCATTGATTCTCCCTTTCCATGGCTTCTCGCCACACCCAACTTTCTCTGCAATTCATGATCTATGAGTAGAGGAAAGGCATTTGTCCACACACTTTACACCTTATGTTTGAATACTGAGCAAAATAACAACACTGAACAATCTCAGTGTGTCAGACAGCATTTCTGGCGATATTCAAATTGGTTGTGATTAGTAGCAATGTTACAAAATTTTGAGATTTAAAAAATCAAGTCTGTAATTTATCCCATCAGATAAAGCATAAAAATAAGTTTAATTTGACACCTAATTCACTTTCATATCTCAAGTATTTAAAAAGTTATGGCCATTTTCATACTCGGAAATTAGCATCTTGTTCCCTATTGATTTTCTATGGACATAACAAAAAAGCTGTGATCGTGGACAGTCAAAAGCCCATAACCTTCTTAAAAATTAAGAGAACTGAATGAAATTTTCAGTTATCGTAGATTGAACCATTCTGAAACAAATATAAAATAATCTTACTTGGATGACCTGAAATTAAAGCATATAATTAGTTAGTTACCCAAGTGTAGCTAATTTCAAACTTCAATTACTAGATCTAAACATCTATCCATTTCTTAATAAATGATTAACATTTTTAAATAGCCTAAGTGTCCAAATAATATTCATAAATAATTCACAATAAAACATGATTTTAAAATCTCATTTACATTAATTTATAGGCCAAATGGAAGGAATTTAGTGTTTAATTGCTGTAAATTAAAGTCCATTTTAAATCAGCTTTCTAGTGGGATCCTGTGGAACGCGTTGGTTTAGAACGTTCACATTGCGGTAGATTTGTGCCCTCAAATGCCCAGAAAAATACTGCGGGATATAATGGGCCCAAAATGAGCTACTCGCAATATTAAACTTTGTATAAAGGGATCTTAAGAAGCCCTTTTTAATGTAAAAATAAGCAGCCTACCTTCTATTATTTGCTCTATGCAACCCTGACAGCTGCCGGTGGTCGCGGGTTTAGAGATTGATTTTTAAACTACTATAACTATTATACGAGGCCTTTAAAACTAATAATAGCTTTTGCGACGGGGTCTTCCAGCGATTTTTCGTTAATAATTAACTAGGCTGAACATCTTCGATTTGAACAGCCTAGAGAAAATCGCGTTTTAAACCCGCCCCCCTCTAAACGGCGCCAAAATCGCGCACACCCGCAGCGACAGATTTTCAGCGACGCTTCAGGTAGGCTTTGCAACATACCTATGATTAGCAAATATTTATTAGTAAAACAGTAATAACCATAAAATTATTAAGATCAAAAGCATAATCATGAGAAAATTATAAAAGAGCAGAATTATTCACCCCAGTGAGACTATACGAGTAGAACTTTGAAATAAGAGAGGTTGATCACTTTCATGGGATTATACTATTGGCAATAGTCTGTTCTGAAGCTCATCAACATTATGTGGGGGGAGGTGATCAAGTGTTTGAGGCAGATAAACCCCCGAGGTCTGAATTAGTGTATTTTAGGACATTGTAGGAAGCATGGAGGAGATTGGTGGGGCTAGGCAAGGGACAGGAAGACTTGAGGATGACTAATGGAACATAGAACAGTATAGGAAAATGCCCTTTGGCTCACAATGTCCATGCTGAACATGATGCCAAGTTAATCTAATCTCTTCTGCATGCAAGTGATCCATATCTCTCAATTTCTTGCATATCTATATGCCTCTCCTAAAGCCCCTTAAATGCCACTGCCATTTCTGCCTCCACCAGCACTGCTGCAGTACTTTCCAGACACCCACCACTCTGCACTTCTCCTTTAAACTTCACTCCTCTCACCTTAAAGTTATGCCCTCTAATCCTAAACCTTGCTAACCTGCGAAATAGGTTCTTGACTGTCTGTTTTATCTATGCCTCTCATAATTTTATATACTTCTATTAGGTCTCCTCTCAGCCTCCAAAACTTCAGAGAAAATAATCCAAGTTTGTCCAACCTCTCCTTATAGCTGATACCTTTTAACACAGGCAACATTCTGGTAAACATCTTCTGCATCTTCTCTAAAGCCTTCACATCCTTCCTGTAATCGGACATCTAGCACTCCAAATACAGCCCAACCAAAGTTTTATAAAGCTGCAACACAATTTATTTGACTGTAATACTCTTAAGACCCACTATGTGCCTTATTTTACTACACCACCTACCAATGTGAATATGACCTAGGATACCAAAATCCCTCTGCACATCAATGCTATTAAGGGTCTTGCCATTTGATCTTACAATCAACCTCCCAAAATTGCCACACCTCACATATGCTTGGATTAAACTCCATCTGCTATTTCTCCACCCACTTCTGTGGTTGATCTAAATCCCGTTGTAAATTCAGACTTTGTCAAAGTTCCTCACAGTCCGCAACTCCACTGATTTTGGTGTCATCTGCAAACTTATTAATCAACCCATCTACATTTACATCCAAGTTATTTTTATCTACAAACACAGAGGTCCTCGCATAGATCCCTGTGGAATGCCGCTGGTTGCAGATCTCCAGCCAAAATATCCCCCTTCCACCACAACTTCTATGAGTAAGCCACTTCCGAATCCATACAATCAAGTCACCATGAATCCCATGCATCTTAATCTTCTGGATCAGCCTACCATGGGGGACTTTATCAAATGCCTCACTAAAATCCATGTAGATAACATCCACTGCCCTAACCTCATCGATCACCATTGTCATTATTTAAAAAAAATTAGATTTGGTAACAATAGATAATAGGTGCAGGAGTAGGCCATTCAGCCCTTCGAGCCCGAACTGCCATTCATTGTGATCATGGCTGATCATCCAATCAGTACCCCGTTACTGCCTTCTCCCCATATCCCTTGACTCCGCTATCTTTAAAAGCTCCATCTAACACTCTCTTGAAAGCATCCAGAGAATTGGCCTCCACTGCCTTCTTTTTTTCTTCTTTTTTTTAGTATTTTATTTTATTAGAAGTAGGTACAATCATATAGCACCAAAGTACCTAATATATATTTTCATAATACATTTTATGTACAGCTTCTTTTTTTTTTTGTTATATTAAAGAAAGATTAGAATAAGAAAAATAAATTAGATAGTAAAGGATAGAAAGACGTGAGATATATAGTGTGTGAAGAAAAAGAAAAAAGACGAATGAGTGAAGAAAGTTGAGAAAAAGAAAATAGAAAAAAGAGAATAAAACATTAAAAAAAAAAGATTTTTTTAAGATAAGGAGATCATTGTTTATAATCTTGACCAACCCTCGTCCAGTCCTGAAACAGTTATTTTTTACAATTGTGTTGCACCATATGATTCCAAAAAGACGACAAATGGAGACCAACTCGTTATGAATTGGTCTGATTTATCCATTAGGAGGAATCGCATTTCCTCAAGATGTGCGGTGTCCAACATACTTGCAATCCACATTTTAAGCGTTGGTATTGATGTATTTTTCCAAAATTTAAGTATTAGTTTTTTTGCTATTATTAAACCATAGTTAAAAAATAAATTTTGAGATGTGTTCAATTTATTCCCATCATTACGCCAAATATAATCATTTCAGTATTAGGTTCCATTCTTATCTTAAATAATTTTGTAAATATTTCGAAAATATCACTCCAAAATCTATAAAGTTTTATGCAGGAAACTAAGGAGTGCGTTATAGTTGCATTTTGGGATAGACATTTATCAGAAGTGGCGGATATATTTGGATAAAATTTGTTCAATCTTGTTTTTGAATAATATAATCTATGTAAAATTTTAAATTGAATTAGATTATGTCTTACATTAATCAAACATTTGTGAATATATATTATTGCCTCTGCCTTCTGACGCAGAAAATTCCACACATCACCTGCTACGAACAGAGTCATGCGAACTGCCCTTAATTAGACCATTTTTTCCCCAAATGTGAATACGCCAAAGAATCCTCTCCAGTAGCTTCCATAGTGTTGGTGTGAGGCTCACTGACCTATCGTTTCCTGGATTATCTCTACTTCCCTTAAACAAAGAAGGGAAGTTGTGCCTTTAATTCAGAAAAATTGCAAGGACATAGAACAGTACAGCACAACAACAGGCCCTTCAGCCCTTCTTGCTAATTCAGCCTACTATGTTTGCATCAATCATGATGTTAATCTAACTAATCCCATCTGCCTGCACATGGTCTGTAACCCCTATTTCCTGCCGATGCATGTATTTATTTAAGCATCGCTATTGTATCTACTTCTACCACCACCCCCGGCACCTACCAGTCTCTATGTAAAACAACCTCTTACAAATCCAAAACGTCACCCATTCCTTCTCTCCAGAGATGTTGCCTATCCCGCTGAGTTACTCTAGTATTTTGTGTCTATCGTCGGTTTAAACCAGCACCTGTAGTTCCTTCGTTTAAGAAGAAACTGCAGATGCTGGAAAATCGAAGGTGGACAAAAGTGCTGGAGAAACTCAGTGGGTGCGGCAGCATCTATGGGGCGAAGGAAATAGGCAACGTTTCGGGGCAAAACCCTTCTTCAGACCGGGTTTCGGCCAGAAACATCGCCTATTTCCTTCGCTCCACAGATGCTGCCGCACCCGCTGAGTTTCTCCAGCACTTTTGTCTACCCTGCAGTTCCTTCCTACAGATTCCTCCACATTTGTTTAACTGTTCCTTATAGCCAATACACTCCTATCCCGGCAACATCTAAATGAACCTTTTCTGCAAAACCTTCACATCAATCCTTTAGTGTGCGACACCAGAACTACAGGCTGTTGAGTTTTACATTGATGATTGCCACAACAGACAGGATCTATTTGTATTTGGAAATGCAAGGACTGAGTAGAGATAGTCAGTTTAGTTCTGTTTGTGGGAGATAATTTCTTACAAATTAGATTGAGTTTTTTGTGGTCATGAGCAACAGAATTGACGAGGGCAGTGGATGTTGTTTAAATGGACTCTGCCAAGGCCTTTTACTAGATCCAATATGGTAGGATGGAGGTTAGAATACATGGTATCCAGGGTGAAGGAGCAAATTGGACTCAAAATTGACTTGGTGGTAAGAGGCAGAGGGTGGGAGTGGATAGCCGCTTTCCTGAATTTCCTGAACAGGTTTTTCATGCAGATAGTGGTGGCCATATGGAATAAGCAGCCAGGGGAGGTTGTATAGGTGGGTACAACATTTAAAAGACATTTGAAGAAGATTAGAAAAGGTTTAGAGGGATTAGGGCCAAAGGCAGGTAAATGGGACTGGGTACTGAAAGGTACCTCTGTTGGCATAGGATAGGAATAGGAATACTTTATTGTCACATGTGACTAGGCACAGTGAGATTCTATGCTTGCATACACAATGTATACAAATAGTGGCCACCCATGGCGCTGACAAAGTTACAAAGCACGCCAGCTCCGCCTTTTGTGTCATGTCTCCCCCCAGCATAGATGAGTTGGGGTGAAGGTCCTGTTTCCATGCTATATATTCCATGGGTCTACATGGATCTAGGGTGGCACAGTGGTGCAGCAGTAAAGTTGCTGCCTTACAGCGCTTGCAGCGCCGGAGACCCGAGACACTGCGGGTGCTGTCTGTATGGAGTTTGTACGTTCTCCCCGTGACGACATGGGTTTTCTCCGAGATCTTCAGTTTCTTCCCACATTCCAAAGACTTACAGGTTTGTAGGTTAATTGTCCCTAGTATTAATGTGTGGGGAACGCTGGTCGGTGCAGACTCGTTGGGCCAAAGGGCTTGTTTCTGCGCTGTTACCTAAACTAAACTACATCGAAATCATGAATATAGATACAAAATATAGATATAAAAATCATTCTTTGACAATCTACAGACTAACAGTAGAATCATTCAGAGGTAAATAGCAATCACAAAATAGATATGCAAACTTAAAATGATAAAAAGTGTATTTCAAGATTGAGGTGAGTATGCTCCATATGAATATTAAAGAGTTCAAGTTACATTTATTATCACATGCACCAATTGGTACAGTGAGATTTGAATTACCATACAGCCATACGAATAAAAAGAACACAATACACTATAGAATTTAACATGAACATCCCCACACAGCAGAGTCAACGTTTCCCACTGTGAGGGACAGCAATAAAGTTCAGTCCTCTTCCTCTTTGTTCACCCATGGTCGGGGCCTTTGAGCCCTCCGCAGTCGCTGCTGCGGTGGCCCGATGTTCAGTCCCTCTTGCCGGGATGATCGAAACTCCCGATGTCGGAACGGAGAACACTCTCAGCGGCTTGGTGTTTCCGAATCGGCCACTTCCTACCGGAAACCGCTGTTCCCGAAGTCCAGGGGCCGAGCTGGACGGAGAATCAACGCTGGCGAACCTCAGCAAAAGATCCCAGGACTCCACGATGTTAAAGTCGGTGCTGCCCGCGGCTGGATGCTCCACAACCACAGCTCCACAATGTTAAAGCAGCTGGCCTCACACTCTGGAGCTCCAACCCAGACCTCGCCCCACTCCGCGATGGAATTCAGTTCTGCGCCGCTGCTGAAGCTCTGGCCGGTCTCCGGCAGGAAAGGCCGTGCCAATCCAGATGGTAGGCCGCAAGGGGGGTGCGAAGATGCGACTCGGAGAAAAGACGCATCCTCGACCAGGAAGTGACTGAGAAAACGGTTTTCCCCTTCCCCTCCCACCCCCACATAAAAAAGACTAAGAAACCTCCAAAACCATACTTTTTGACACACTAAAAATAACAAAAAGGGTGAAATGACAGACAAACTGCTGGCGAGGCTGTCGCGCGCGGCACCACCCGATGATCAAGATGATTTTTTTTTTACATAAGATAGAAATCAGAAAATAAGAGAACGTTAGACAGAGAAAGATTCTGTAGATATTATCAAGACTAACAGCAAAAGTTCTGTGCCTTATCTGCTTTCTTTATGTGAATATAATCGGCAGGTGCTATGAATACATGAGGTCTCTACAAGTGCTGAAATAACATTCCTTAAGTATATTTATTTTAAATGAGGAAAAATGTACCTTGAGCACCTTAACAATGTTAACAAATTTCAGTTCTGAGATGTTTACGACAATTTTTTAAGGTAAAATATTTTGTTTTGATTTGCTCTGAACAGCATAACTTGGAGGTCATGTAATAAGGCACAACATAAAAAACAGTCTTTCTTTCATTAGAGATGTGATCTGTTTGCTAATTGTGTCCTGCTAATTTTGAAATGTTATGCTCTCTCCAATTATTCACAATCTTGTTTAGAGAATATGACCCAAGTTTATCCAGTTTTTATCATTACTCAACCCCATGTTTTTCACACAGAGGGTGGTGGGCATATGGAACAAGCTGCCAGAGGAGATGGTAGAGGTGCGTACACTTACAACATTTATAAGGCATTTTGAGAGATACATATCGGCAATACCAAGCACGAGGCCCAATTGTGAACTGCATCTAGTCAAAAATTATAGTGCTGTCACTATAAGAGCAGGGAGGTTCTACTGCAGTTGTATATAAGAGCAGGGAGGTTCTACTGCAGTTGTACAGGGTCTTGGTGAGACCACACCTGGAGTATTGCGTACAGTTTTGGTCTCCTAATCTGAGGAAAGACATTCTTGCCATAGAGGGAGTACAGAGAAGGTTCACCAGACTGATTCCTGGGATGGCAGGACTTTCATATGAAGAAAGACTGGATAGACTTGCTAGAATTTAGAAGTTTGAGGGGGGATCATATAGAAACGTACAAAATTCTTAAGGGGTTGGACAGGCTAGATGCAGAAAGATTATTCCCGATGTTGGGGAAGTCCAGAACAAGGGGTCACAGTTTAAGGATAAGGGGGAAATCTTTTAGGACCGAGATGAGAAAAACATTTTTTACACAGAGAGTGGTGAATCTGTGGAATTCTCTGCCACAGAAGGTAGTTGAGGCCAGTTCATTGGCTACATTTAAGAGGGAGTTAGATGTGGCCCTTGTGGCTAAAGGGATCAGGGGGATGGAGAGAAGCCAGGTACAGGATACCGAGTTGGATGATCAGCCATGATCATAGTGAATGGTGGTGCAGGCTCGAAGGGCCGAATGGCCTACTCCTGCACCTATTTTCTATGTTTCTATGTTTCTATACCCAACAAAAAGTAGCTTCTTGTGCCATATGACTCAACATAATTTCTGTGTATCCTCAGTTGATGTAAAATGAAACCATAACTTTCCTGATATACACTCCATCAATACCATTTTTGCTGGTGATTTTGCTATGTACCAGGCAGATGAGCCCTATTGGTATCCAATCATCGGCATTATAAACAGCAGAAAGAGCACGCCTCCTCACCTGCCCCTCCTGTGCCATCTGTAATAAGTACTGTTGGGTTTCACATTGCTTCATCAGTCACGTCAGCACCCAAGGAACTTGATTGGAAACAAGTCATCCTTGATGCCAAGAGAGCACATAAGAAGAGGAGAATACAGTACATTCTAAAGGTTGAGAGGCATTCTGTGCCATACATAAATACATTGATTTACATTATACAAATTTGGCCTTTATTTTGCCACTGTTTGTTTTATGTTACTGCCAGTGGCAGTTTTTAAGCACTTATAAAATCTTTAATTTAATTTACAACCTTTTAAAATGAACTACATTGGCATTAAATTGGAAAAATAACTTACAGGTTTCCAATTAGAATTTCTTGCTGTTTTATAAAATTAAATCTGGATTCCAGAATCTTGTGGTTTGATCTATATGGAGGGAGCACTGAATTCATCACATGCACTTTTCAATCCTTTATTCTGCCTGAATTGTGTGTTTTTACGATATTCTCCAAATTAAAATGATGGATTCTGCTTGATAGCACATTATAATTGGTGGCTAGAAATTCTATAATGAGTTCCATTTATCTCAAAGTTAAATTTATCGTGAATCTGGAAATTGTCTGAGGAAATCTTTTTTTTTTTTTTAATTTGCGATCATTATTAAAATATAAAAAATGCTGCTTCTTTCCACAGTCATATCCAGTCCCAAGCATTGGAGATGAAGATTTTGATATCCCTCCAATTACTCCTCCTTCAATGCTGGACCATTCACTCCTTCACCTGACTGACACAGATTCTGGCTACCACTCCCTCTGCCACTCAATGCCCCAGAATGGGATTCTTCAATTCAACCCGCAGAACATGAATCTTCCTGCAATAACAGTGTCTAATATGCTCAGCCAAGATGGAGCTCTGCTTTCAAACTGTCTTTCTGTGGTATGTACTTCATTTATTATTTTTCTAATCATGAAGCTTGTGGTTCCCCAAGTAATTGGTAATCTGTCTCTAACATTTATAGCAGTATACTGTCATTACATTTCTATTTTGATATATATGTAATTTTCCAAATCTGTCAATTACTGCATGACCTTCTGAGGGATATTATCAAATTGATTTATCTTGAATTTAATATTTCAACAAAGTTCAATCTTAAAATAATACAGCCAAAATATTACTATTTACATTCTTGCAGTACACAAATTGAATGGATTAAGCTGTCTGTTAAAATAGTGTCATTGACAAAATTGACGTATTTTCATAGTGATTTCTAACTTAAAAAATCACAACACACACAAATAATAAATGATTCCAAAGAATGAGAAGTGAATTAATACATTTCCTCGATGCTTAGCAACAGTAATTATTTATACAGCAGCACGCTGACATGGAGAAGGTAAATCACACGTGACATGAATTGAGGTGCAAAATGATATATAACTAAACATTTCCTTCATTTAGACTTGGGTAGTGTTTACAGGGTCAAACAATTCAAAACAACAAAGAAAGGGTCTCAGCGCAGAAAGCTGAGGAGAAGAGCTTGTTTTTCTTTGATGAACAAAGTATTTCTGATGGTTGCACTAAATATTCAAGAGGTCGACTGGAGAACTGTCAATTTCTGTCATATTCAAATCAGGTGAAAATATACGAATTGTCAAGAACTGCAGAATTAAATATGAGTATCTGGTTTACCGTGTATTTCATTACCTGTCAATGCTGAATTTTTTAATTAAAAAATAAAAGTAGGAAGGTTCTTTTAAGTTCCATAGGGCAATCGTTGAGCCAATAACTGGAGTACTTAGTGTAGTATTGGTCTCCTTATTTCAAAGGCTAGTGGAAGCACTTGAGATTTGTTTTACAAATACCAGTGATGGGAGATGACTTATGAGAGATTGTTATGATTATTTCTGCTGGAGTTTAAAAGAGTGCGAGACAACCTGATGAAAACATAAGATGCTGAGGAGTTTTGGGAGGGTGGATATGGAAAAGATGTTTCCACTTGTGGAAGTATCTAAAGCTAGAGGTTGTCAGTTGTGTAGCTAGTAGAGCTACTGTGTCACATATTCAGTGGCCCAGGTTCAATTCTGATGTTCGATATTGTCAGCACTTTCTGTTCTAACTGCATGGATTTCCTCTGTGTGCTTTATTTTCCTGTTGCTTCCCAAAGCCATGCAAGTTGGTAACTTCATTGGGCCACTCTGGGTGGTAGAATTTGGGGGAGTTGGTGGGAATGTGGGGAAAATAAGATTAGCAAAAGATTAATGTAAATGGGTGCAAACCAGATAATTCAGAGGACCTGTTTCAGCGCTGTGTGACTCTTTGACTCTTTCAGAATTAAGGGCCCCTTTTGAATATTGAGTTTAAGTGATTTTATTTGTTGTCACGTGAGGTTGCGAATCTTTTGAATTCTCACCCATCAATGGCAATGGAAGCAGAATCTTTGAAAATATTTGAGGAAGAAGTCACTGAATTCCAGATGCGCAAGGTCAGTGAAAGGTTATTGGGGCTGGGCAGAATTGCAGAGTTGAGATTAAAACCAAATCAGTTTACAAAATGACAGCAGTTTTGATGGCTCAAGTGGCCTTTACCTGATCCTAATTTATAAGTCCATTTGTTTGCTCTTGGCTAATGTCCTGTCTGCATCGCTAAATGTTGTGAGCTGTGGCTTCATTGGTTAGAATATTCTGCATTCACATATCAGGAAAACTGAGCAACAAAAATGTAATATTGTACTTTAGTGCAGGGTTGATGTTGCTTTTGGATACAGGGTTACATAAGTAGACTTAGAAGATCTCACTATTTTGATGAAGAATGGGCAATTTATCCTCCATTCATATAGGTACTGAAGATAGTGCTAAGGGAGGTGTTTGTTTTGCTTGTCATGTTGGGGTTTTATAAAACTTTGGTTTTCCACATTTGGAGTATTGTGTGCAGTTCCCTTCACTGCATTACAGAAAGGATATGAATGTTTTGGAAAAGATGCAGAAGAGGTTTATCAGGCTGCTGCCTAGGTTAGTGGGTATTAGCTCTACAGAGAGGTTGAACAAACTGGCATTAGAGTCATACAGCACCAAACCAGGCCCTTCAGCTAAACTTGCCCATGCCAACCTAGATGTTCCATCCACACGTCCCACCTACCTGCGTTTGTCCCATATCCCTCTAAACCTTTCTAATCCATGTACCTGTACAAATGTATTTTAAATGTCACTATAATACCTGATTCAACAACCTCCTCTGGCAGCTCCTTCCATATATCCACCACCTCTGTGTGAAAAAGTTGCCCCTTAGGTCCCTATTAAATATTTCCACTTTCACCATAAACCTATGTACTCTCATGACTCTGCATTAACCCTATCTATTCCCCGTGATCTTATACTCCTCAATAAGATCACCCCTCATCCTCCTGTGCTCAAATAAATAAGCCCTAGCCTGCCCAACTCCTCGCTATAGTCCAAGCCTCAAGTTTTGTTTACGAGGCCACATCCTGAACTCTTTCCAACTTAACAAAACTCTTTCTATAGCAGTGTGACCAAAACTGAACACAATACTCCAAATGCCGCCTCAACAAAGTTTTGTACAACTGCAACACAACATCTTAACTTCTATACTCAATATCTATTGTACCAAAGGCCTTCTTGACCCCCCTATCTACCTTGTGGTCACCTAAAATGATGCCACTTTTAAGGACCTATGTATTTTGTGTTTTTCTGGAACCTTGGAGCTTGAGCGGAGAGCTGATAGAAGTTTATAAAATTGCTAGAGACATAGATAGATAGGGTGGATAGTCAGAAACTTTTCCCACGATGGAAATATCAAATACGAAAGGGTATCACTTTAAGGTGAGAGGAGCAAAGTCTAAGAGCAATATGTAGAGCAAATATTTTGCACAAAGTGGTGGGTGTCTGAACCTGCTGCCAGGGGTGGCGGTGGAAGTAGATAAAATAGTGGCGATAAAAACTATTTTGGATAGGCACATGAATATGCTGTGAATGAAGAGATATGGATAATGTGCTGGCAGAAGTGATTGGTTTAGTTTGGCATCATGTTCGGCACAGATAAAGCCTGGTCCTGTGTTCCACTGTACTGTGTTCTACATATCACCAGTCTCCTGGTGAATAATTATTCCTCATTCAACATCACTGAAGTAAAATTATCACATGCTTATTTGAGGGAGCATACTGTACCCAGGATGGATGACAGATTCGCCACTTTTTGTCAGGGACTACAGTTAAAATAAAGCACTTGGGGATGTCAGAAAAAAATATTTTAATTGTCAGCAGTTGTCAGTGGTTGGGATGAGCATAGAAAGGAAATTGTCTGAAAATCACAAGAAAAATTGCTAAACATCTCTGGGGCATCACTAGTCCTGGGTCTGCTTGGTTTGATGGTCAAACCATGTGAGCTTCCCAAGATTTGTCTAGCCCACATGTTGTCATGATATTATTCGGAGGTTCAATGGATCAACTTGGCTTGATTCCATGTGGAT
Organism: Amblyraja radiata; assembly: GCF_010909765.2. NCBI lineage: Eukaryota > Metazoa > Chordata > Chondrichthyes > Rajiformes > Rajidae > Amblyraja > Amblyraja radiata. The sequence goes on along the minus strand of NC_045959.1, from coordinate 76,330,747 downwards.
ACTAATCTCCTAATATCACAATTTTATTACTCTAAAGATAGTTGTTTTTAATAATGGCTTTGTGGTCACCTAAAATGAGGAACAATAGGTGAATAGTGACATATTTCATTTACTGATAAAATAAGATTTAGCAGTTTCCCCACGACGAACTTAGTGCTAAAGAGACTGTTGTCAGGCCATCTCTGTAGATGTATGGGTGAAGTTTAGGAACAGATCTTAAGCTCATTGGATGCTCATGGAACAATGGCATTGTTTGAAGTGTGGATATGGTAATAATTCAGAAAATTGCAAATGTGAAGAGAATTAAAGGAAAATTAAGATAGACAAACCTGCTGTTGGGAATTTTGATAGAGAAGACTAACAATAGGGTTGAGGATAAAAGGATTTCCCCAATCTGGTACAACAGGGAGGAGCTGAGAGAAATTCTGGATCTATTTTTAAAAGTGAAGCAGCCCATTGGTTTCCTAAGAAGATCCCTATTCTGCTTGATAGAAATAGGTTTACTACTCATCTGCAGAACTAGGATGTTCGAATTTAATTAATGACACCTATATTTACCAGGAGAACATGTGAGAAATAGTTGAAGTATTAGAACATTCGGCCCCTATTCATTGTGCACAGCTAATCTACTTCCTCAATACTGTTTTCCTGCCCTTGTACCCATATTACTTGACACCCCTAATATCCAGAACTGTGTCACTTCAAATGCAATCAGTGACCGAGCATCCAGAGTCCTCTAGGATGGAGAAATAGTTTATAGACAATAGACAATAGATGCAGGAGTAGGCCATTCGGCCCTTCGAGCCAGCACCGCCATTCAATGTGATCATGGCTGATCATTCCCAATCAGTGCCCCGTTCCTGCCTTCTCCCCATATCCCCTGACTCTGCTATCTTTAAGAGCCCTATCCAGCTCTCCCTTGAAAGTATCCAGAGAACCAACCTCCACTGCCCTCTGAGGCAGAGAATTCCACAGACTCACAACTCTCTGTGAGAAAAAGTGTTTCCTCATCTCCGGTCTAAATGGCTTACCCCTTATTCTTAAACTGTGGCCCCTGGTTCTGGACTCCCCCAACATCAGGAACACGTTTCCTGCCTCTAGCATGTCCAAACCCTTAACAATCTTATATTTTTCAATAAGATAGCCTCTCATCCTTCTAAACTCCAGACTGTACAAGCCCAACCGCTCCATTCTCTCAGCATATGACAGTTCTGCCATCCCGGGAATTAACCTTGTAAACCTACGCTGCACTCCCTCAATAGCAAAGAATGTCCTTCCTCGAATTAGGGGACCAAAACTGCACACAATACTCCAGGTGTGGTCTCACTAGGGCCCTGTACAACTGCAGAAGGACCTCTTTGCACCTATACTCGACTCCTCTTGTTATAAAGGCCAAAATGCTATTCGCTTTCTTCACTGCCTGCTGTACCTGCATGCTTACTTTCATAGACTGATGAACAAGGACCCCCAGACCCCATTGTACTTCCCCATTTCCCAACGATGCCATTTAGATAGTAATCTGCCTTCCTGTATTTGATACCAAAGTGGATAACCTCACATTTATCCACATTAAACTTAATCTGCCATGCATCTGCCCACTCCCCCAACCTGTCCCAGTCACCCTGCATTCTCATAGCATCGTTTCGGAGTGAGTAGAACAGAAGAAGGGTCTCGACCCAAAATGTCACCCAATCCTTCTCTCCAGAGATGCTGGCTGTCCCGCTGAGTTACTCTAGCATTTTGTGTCTATCTTTAGTTTCTGAGTGAAATTGTTTCTCCTTGTTAAGAAGTTAACTCCTGAATTGGGTCATCGAGTTTTACCTTTCAGATAAATTCCTTTTTTTCCACCCATTCCTGCCTCTATTGCAGATGCACATTCACTGCTACCTCAGCTAATTTATTTCTCTCTTTTTCTAGTTGTTATGACATTTCCCAGACCCGACGAAGCATCCCAGATTGTTTCTCTTTCCACAAATGCAGCTTATCTTGCTGAGTGTTTTCAGCATTTTCTCTTTTTATTGCAGATTTCCAACATCTGCAGTCTTTTGTTCAGATTTTCAAGAACAATTTATAGTTTAGGGCAAAAGTATAAGGGAAGTTTTGAAAATAGGAAACATTTATGCTCTGAAACTCATTTCCTGTAATAATTGATCGGGGATTATAAGAGGGAAATTCCTGAGCATTTGTGGGTGAATTATTTGCAGGCTATTGGCAAAAGAGCTGGGAAATGGGGCAGAACGAATTTCCCTACTGGCATCCAGTCTAAAACAATGGACCGAATTGCCTACTGCATCATAACAATGCTATAATTGGTATTGGTTCATTTTGTCACGTGTACCAAGATACCGTGAAAATCTTTTGTTAGCGTGCTATCCAATTAAATCAGATCACACTATACACATATAATCACGCCATACACTAATATAAAAACAGAGTGCAGTTTGACAGCATTGTTGCATTATTGTTGCAGAGAAAATGTCCAGCATTCACAAGGAAGGTAGGTTGGAAGATCAGCACATCCCCTAATGTATGGGAGGAGCGTTCAGTAGTTTGGTAAAGTGTGGTACCAGTCCTGTGGCTATTTAACATTTCCTAATTATCCCATGTTTTTGCTGGTATTTGCTTCTCCCTATACAGTGTATGTGACCAAAACAACAGTATCAGTTATGCACTGCTAAAATAAAACAGATTTAACACGAGTGACAGTTACAAGTGAATTGGATTGTCCATCTTGCCCTGCATATGATAACATTATGTGCTGCTGATCTAACCAAGAATAACTCTTGCCAATTTGTAGTGGTAGCCATTCCAGGCATAAATCATCGGGGGACTGATACCAAATTTTGCATTCATGCTTTGTGTCTAACTCTTGTGTAGGCTGGGCTGTTTTTACACATGGTCAACGATAAAATCATTTTGACAACTTTCACATCAGTAGTTGCACACCATGTCACAGGGGACTAAAGAGAAATGCTTCTTCAGATCTTCTCTGAAAACATCAGTGCATTCAAATGAATGATGACTGCATTTTTTTCTGCATCTAAAGAGTGGAGCTTCAAGGAGGTTATTTTAGCAGGCAGAATATAAGCAGTTTTTATGTGGGGGTAAAAAATTTAAAATAATAAATTGTTCATTCTTATCTTGGAAAATGGGAGAGGAAAGATTAACTAAAAAATATGTTGCCAAGTAAACTTCAGGAATACAGTCTTTTAGAATATTGACTGCTTTAAACAAGCTGACAATTTTTGATTTATTTTTGTTGGCAATCAACATTGCTGAGCAAATTAAAAAACAAATGATAGGGATGAAGGAAAGGTTGAAAGGAATTAGTATTGCAAAATAATACCAAAAGCATAAAATGGACATATATTCCAGAATTATGTGTAGTAAATTGTGCCATAATAGCTTTAACAATGGCTGCTTGTGCAAGAGCTGGTCACAGGAAGAACGTACAAATTCCGTACTTACAGCACGAGTAGTCAGAATCAAACTTGGGTCTGATGCTGTAATGCAGCAGCTCTACTATTGCGCCATTTTGCTGCCCAATCTTAGACATGTTGTTATAGTAAAATAATCAACATTTGAATAGGAGGAGGCCATTCAGCTCTTTGAACTACTTCTGTCTATCAAATCCTGTATTTCAGTAACCAATCATAATTTGTTAGATTTGCCTTCAATGTTTAACCTTTACAATAGTATCAGTCTGCCTTGACAGAAACTAGCAAAAGTTGCATGGGAGATTATTTTTGAAGACAAAAGAGTTGAGTAGAGAATGCACTTTGCAATATGATGCACAATGCAATTGGGGGGCAGATGTAAAATGCACAGGTGCTGTGCATGTATCAAGGGTTCAGAAACAAGAGGCAAAATATTGGGGAAGAAGGGGCTCTAAGATGTGCTTTCCACAGAGCTCCTTATGAGACAGCAGAACCAGGACCAGGAGTGGACACCACTTCTAAACATTGTCTTTGACTTATTCAAGCTGGAAACATCAGGCCGCAAATGACATCTTCTCACATCATCTCTCACTAATCCCAGTCATTCATCTCTCCTTAGAATTAGTTTATTTTAGTTTAAATACAGTGTGGAAACATGCCCTTCGTCCCACTGAGTCCGCACCGACCAGCGATCCCCGCACATTAACACTATTACACACACTAGGGACAATTTACAATTATGCCAAGCCAATTAACCTACAAACCTATACGAGTGTGGGAGGAAACTGGAGATGCTGGAGAAAACCCATGCAGGTCATGGGCGAACATACAAATTCTGTACAGACAAGCACCCGTAGTCAGGATTGAACCTGGGTCTCTGGTGCTGTAAGGCAGCAACTCTACCGTTGTGCCTCTGTGCCGTAATTACAATTCCTATCTCTCTTCCAATTACAGCCTTCCACCTCCTTTCAATAATGGCCAACATCCCCCTCCTCCATATCACAACCTCCTTCTCCCTTTCGCAATCACTCTCTCAGGCTTCCCAATTACTGTACATACGTCGACTGATTGTGGCCTCACTCCATCCTTCCAGTCACAGTTCCCTCATTCCTCAACCTCTGTTTTTCTGACCCTTCTTTCCCTTCACCGTAAGCTCTGCTATAACTCTTTCCTGCAACATCACAGCCTTCCCATCCACCATTTTCCTTCTCTCCACCCAATTGCAACTCTATCAGCCGTCCTTTTCCCCACCGTATTTATAAATGGTTACTTGTATGCTCTGGTTATTTTCAGCCTTTGCATCATCCTCGTATCGGCAAATCAGTTTCTATTGTTTAAATCTTTTACTTTTTAATGTATTTGAGGGATTTCTTCTCATGGTACCAATATTACCTCAACTTTTATCGGCAGCCTTAAATGAGTACAAATTAGAGCTTCTGTGGATCTTTTAGTGCTACATATTGAAGGAAAATAGCATAATTACTTTCTCCAAGAATGTGACATGTTGCGGACGATGCCAATGCGGGAAATTAATAGAAGTATAAACAATAAAATACCTTTTATACTGCATGGTGACATTTTCAGAATGGACATTGTGATAACATTATTGACTGCATCAAGATGTGGCACATTGCTAAATGGTAGTCACAAATATCATGCAGTGAGCTTACTTGAATCAAATCTCTAGTAGAGCTTCCACAGTTGTCGTGATGTGAGGAAAGTTGGTAATCGAGGACTGGATACCAATGTTACTCATAAGAGTATCACAATCTGAGTCAGCTGTTCCAAATGTACGTTGTTACACATTATTGGACTGAAAGCAAGTTAAGGTTTCCATGAGAGTACATGAGAATATCGTATATAAATGTACTACTATCAGTATCTAGGCCATCAGGCCTGTTTGAAGATCACCTATATTTCTGGGCATTTCTCATTGTCACAGCAATCTGTCAGGTTAAACAGAAAAAAATATAGCAATTCCCATCATATTCAGATACCAAATTAAATGTAACGTTCTTGGAAATAAAACACAGTGCAATTCTTCATATCATAACAAAATATTCTGCATACTGACAAATAATTAAGTTTATCAAAAATTATACCTTACAGTGAGAGCTTACTTGAAAATAGCCTTCTTTTAGAATTTTAACCGCGAATGATATGAATAATATGAATCGTTTACTGCTTGTGAAAATGATGATTGAAACTGTATCTAGACCTCGATGCAGTGTCTTTCTTGTGACAGAATGTGAACGTACATTGTATTAGCGCATCTATAAAACATTTAGTGACCAGATTGATGTAATGTAGCCAATAGCGTCATGTAAATCATTATATGTGTACCAGCACCTTGTTGTCTACAAAAAAAGGCACTGCCCAGATGTATGCAAATATGCAAAGTTAAGGTCATGGTTTAGTTTCAATTCTGTGCTCAATTAGTTGGCCTAGGCCCCAGGCAACTGCAGGAGTCCCACAATTCACTTCAGCCCCTGGACCAAGAATGGGAAGGAACGGCAGGCCTCTGGCTTATGCTCATTATCAAGTGAACCCCCACCAGAATGTCTGGTGAGGACCGCGTCCGGCTTTGATTGTGATACAACCCGCTGGCGCTCAACAAAAGAGATTTGGAAAGCATTCACGTTGTTGTCTCTTTTGACTAAAGATAAACATTCTGTAATTAAAATGTGTAAACTGACTCATGACATATAATTAGTGCACAATAGATGAAAAACATGCAGCGATATGTAAACATTGCTAAAATTCACATTATGACATCTGTGCCTTCTTTCTGAATGGTGATTTATGCAAAGTAGAAGAAACCCTTATGATATATATATATATAAATAATAACACCATATCTTGTAGACCAGCTTTAAAATAAACTAAATTTGCTCTGTTGTAGCTATTAATGAGGATCAAATCTTATAAATTTAAATCTTTGTATTACATAGTACTACCATTATTATTATTAATTACATAATAAACCCCTCTTCCGACAATTCTTCATTCGTGTTTTCAATCTTTTAGTTTATTTTAAGCAAATATATAAAAAATATACATAATAGAAATTGCACGTCTTTTATGCCCTTTGAGTTTTAAATTTGAATATATCTATAAAAACAGAGCCAGTTTATTTCTTTGTATTGCTTATGGCAAGACAGCTGTGGGTTTATTTGCTGGCTTCAAGAGCAGAAAAGGTCAATTTCAATCATGTTTGTAATAGCTCATTTTAGACAACTGCGTGCTGCTCTGCTTACAAAACATATTACAGTGAAATATGCAATTACTACAACTCAGTTTTCTGCTGCAGAAACATTGCAGCATTATAGCATTACAAAAATAGAATGACATGCATAATGAAAGATTCCAAGATTCACCCAAGGCATTTATTCTCTTCACCTAAATGTTCTCAGTGGTAGCAGAGTATCCATTAAGAGCTACTATGAATTATGGTAACCTAGCAACAGTAGAGAGCTTGTAGCAGCAGCCAAGAATGAAATGGATGACTGATAAAATGAATTTTCTCTGTGCATTAGGCTGTTGAAACTGTCTTTTCTTGTGGAACATAAAGTGCATTTATTTGTCTCATGCATTTTATATTAGAAAATTATTTGAGTTCCAGGGGCTTGAATCGTTTTGCTACAGGAGATATTTGATTTTAATGTGTTTTACTAAAACGAGTAATAAAAAGGGTTTGCTTGAATGTAATGGAAAAACTGAAAGCACTGAACCATCTTCTGTAGTTTTTTCAGCAAGAAATGAAAACACGAATTATATATTTCAGGTTTCCTGACTATCTGAATGAAAGTATTGAAACAATTCACACATGAACACATTGCTTGCAGGTTGTGATATTTAAATGTTATTCCAAAAAAGAAATTGCTAATACATGTCACAACTGAGAAATTCAACACATTTTTAATTGAGCACTAGCAATGTTTTGGGGGAAAAGAGAGTTTCATTGATTGTTTTTCATGTTGATGCTTAATTAAATGCAATAAATTTAATTTCAGTATTAATAGACCCAAAATTACATTTAATATACGACTTACCAATTAATTATTTGTACAACTTTTTCAATGAACATAATGGAAATTAAAAAATATATATATTTTGGCAAGCGAGTCAATAAAGTACTGCATAATTATTATGTTCACGAAGCACAGAAAGCAAATTTACAACCTATTGAACACTTGAATTCAAAGAGTTTAGAATTATTCCCTGAGACTGCGAGGGTTGCACAGTTAAAATAATTAAACATTTTCATCTAAAGTAGTTATCACATGTAAAAATGTTCATTCACTATTTTTGGTGAATGGAAGTCTGGAACCATGGAAGCACACATCTGTGGCCCTCATAAGAACAACTAGTAGGGGCAGCTCAGTGGCACTGCAACAGAGTTGCTGTCATGCAGTGGCAGAGACCTGGGTTAGATCCAGAACGTGAATGCTTTCCAAATCTCTTTTGTTGAGCGCCAGTGGGTTGTATCACAATCAAAGCCGGACGCGGTCCTCACCAGACATTCTGATGGGGGTTCACTTGATAATGAGAATAAGCCAGAGGCCTGACTTTCCTTCCCATTAGATACAGGTGCTGTCTGTATGGAGTTTATACGTTCTCCCTGTGACCACGTGGGTTTTCTTCGGTTGCTCCGGTTTCCTCCCACATTCCAAAGATGTGCAGGTTTAGAAGGTTAATTGGCTTCTGCAAATTGTCCCCAGAGTCTAGGATAGAATTAATGTATAGGTGGTCATTTGTCGGCATGGACTCAGTGGGCTGAATGGCCTATTTCCACGCTGCACCTCTAAACTAGTAGTGAATCATATTCCAAGGGACTCCCTCAAATCTGTCATTTCTTCAACCTAACCATGTTGGGGAAATCAGTGGTTGGGAACAATATCTATATGTTGTGTGATCCTATGATTTCCTCATCCTTGTTGGCTATTGAGGTAAAAGGCCCAAGGGAGAGAGATTTAAAAATACAATTATTTGTGTATAAAAGGGATGCAAACATTTTTGATCTGCTGATGTTTACATATCAATGATTGTAAATGAGGTCCAGGAGCTTGAAACAGACAGGTTAAGGAAAGATAAGATTTCAAAATGTCTGGGATATCTGCCTATATCCATACATTGTGAATACCAATTAAGATTCTTATGTGTGAGGAATTTTGTAGGAATTTTGTAATATCCATAAACTAATTGTTTGGTATTATTTATTAATCCAACATGTATTTCCTTTCTTAAAGCTACTATATATTGTTTTTTGTGCAAAAATAATAATTTTCCAGGCATTTTAATAAAACAAGATAAATAAAGCTGGATTTTTAGGATGAAAAATTCAATTATCTGCAACTTTAATTATGATATATGTCAGTGCCTAAATAACTGAAACATTCATTGGACCTCGTTACATAGTTAAATGCATTGATTAGAATGATGAACAGAAGAATACATCAAGCATTTAAGCTCAACTGGCAATTCGTATTGATCGTCTAAAAATCATTTTTAGTATCTTTCCCCTCCTTTCTCTTTGCTCCCAATCATTTTTGCCATTAATTTGTTGAGATGCAGCTGAAGGCTGTATAATTATTTGTCCTCTGATTCTGCTACTTCTGACTAATTAGACACTTTTTAAAATTGTATATTTAAAGTTTGTTTTCTGCACATTAATGTGCTCCCCTTACACATCCTGATTTACAACTGCAGTTGTGAATAATTCAGCAAATAGAATGGCTTCTGACAACTGAAACTAGTTTGTGTATTACTGATCTGATGAATTTCCACCATTTCTCAACCATTTGTCAGGGATTCACACCAGGTTGTTAAAATAAGTCCAAAAATGTTTTTCTCTCTATAGATGCTGCCTGACTTGCTGAGAAATTCTAACATTCTTTTTGTGTATATTAAAAGTGAAAATAAGTTGTCTTTAATTCCCTAATGTTTGAATATACTGTTCTTGTCAAATTTAAGATATATGCAGTATAGTAATTATGAAAGGTTAGATGTTAATGTTATATGATTCTCCACAGAAGACATGCAGTTTTTTTTCAAGTCACATTTGGTGGAGTAATTAATGTTTGATGTAAATGTATTAGCAAACTAATTTATCACATGCATTCTAATTCTATTACATATCTACTTTAAAATTAAATGAAGCCGACTGTGATCAAGCTTTCTCTTATCTACTTATTTTTTCTCATCATCTTTTGTAAATTCTTATTGTAATCAAATATATTCATCTGAAGGAAACCTCATCATTGAAATATTATGGTCAAATTGCAAAAAAAATTCAAACTGTTTTAATAACAATTTAAATCTCACTTACCAATTATTTGCATTTTGGCACATTGAGTGCAAACTAGAATATAAAAGATAATTATCCAACCATTTTGCTGTTTTTGCTTCTTGAAAAAAACATTTAAAATATCACACCAATTGAATAAATCAAAAACAACATAGTATTATAATTATGTTTAATAAATCACTGCAATCATTCTGTAAACCATATACCAACTTTGTCTCACATCCATGGTCCCTGCTTAGTGCGTTAATGACGCATAGCCTTGGGATTTTCCCGAACTTAAAAGTATTGCGAATTCAATGGCTAAATTTTCAATTTTTTGGCAATTATACCAGTTAAGTAACAATTCAGATCCCGGAGACCGTTAAAAGAAGCTTTATTGTAGCAATGCGTGATTGCCTAGTTTTCTGTCATTATCACTAATTAATTTGTGCTTCAGAAAATCATCCCACAGGAAACCTGCTTGCTACAGCCTTGTTGATTGGCAGATTTTAATATTTGGTAAAAAATAGCATAATGAACTCATTCAGTCCAAAAGAGGAAAATGTTCCTCCCCCAACTTGTTTGAGTGTCCTCATTAAAAATGATGACAAGAGCCTATTAAATGTAAATGTTCAGGTCAATTTCTCCTGTCATTATTCAACATGACAAGTGATTGCTCAGTGAATGAAACTGGACAATACTAGAAACTAAATTATTAATATCTGTTTTACTGAATTTTCTTCAGAAATGAGCCAACAATTTTTATCAGGGGCAATTCTGATCCCAGAAAAATTATAGTATTTTAAACTCAATAGGCAAAGTGAATAGGCAGTGTGAATAAATGAATTTGAATTTATGGGTCATGATTTTTATTCATGTTCTAGCCTGTCCCTCTGTAAATAGCATCGCATGGCCATGTGAAAAGGTAAATTTTAAGAACATAGTAAGTAAAGTTTAACAACTAAGAAATGGATGAAAAACAGTAATCAGAAATATTCAGCAAATTAGGGGCATCGGTGGAGAAATGGCATTAATCTTTCAGTTCAATAGACTTTAAAGTGGTAATTGTTCTGAAACATTAACACTGTTTCATTTTGTACTGATGGTACCTGACCTGCTAAATTATTTCCAGCACTTTGTTTTTTTTTTAGATTTCCAGCATCTGCTTTTCTTTTTACTAAATAATTGGATTTTTTACTTTGACTTTCCATTCGTAACTTGTCCTGCCCCCTCTTCCTCTCTCCACCAACCACAGTGGAAGTGGTGTGGAAAGGAAAGTAAAATGACAAAGTGGTCCCTTACACCTTTCAGCTTATCATCCCACTGTTTGACTGACCTCAAGCATGACAAGGCCACTTGTCTCTGGAAAGTTGAGGGCTAAGGTGGCAATGGCATGTCCAGCCATATGATCAGATAGTGCCTTTTTAATGCAGGCCTGATAAAGGGCTGAACAGTTCACTGCCTGCTTCAGCTCCCACAGTATCGATTCCCAGCCAAAGTTTTGCAAGAGGCGGTGCTGCATTATTCTTCTGTAAAGTGATGTGCAACATTCTTTGTTAAAGACTCTACAAGTAATAACGGTCATAAGCAACATTTTCTGTATCCTCTCAATTCATGAAACTGTATAATTTAGTTCCCCCCTCCCTCTCTCATGGAACTAGCTTAAGTACATTGGCAACAACATAATTGGCAGGTTAGACCTTTTTTGAAGCATTAAATTGGTTCTAACACTGTCCAAAACACATGCACACGTTAAAAGCCCGAGTTGAGCTTGATGTATCTCAGTGAGCAAGACAGTAATGTCCACCAGAAGTATGCAGAGTAGGAGAGATAGATGCCAATGAAGTGACAGAGTGGTTCACTGACCTCAATCATGCTTGTGTTATCACTAAAATTGTTCAAGAAATTGCATCCAAGTTCTTGGTGACTGATCATGCACATTCATACCCACAACGTCCAATACAATGTATATGTGGAGGCCCTCTTCTTAGCTCAGAGGAACAAGTTCATCTCCTTTCCAATTCCTTGACTTGTGCCTCGTCAGTATTATCAGAGAAGCATGGATCCCATCATCTCTTCTTGTCTTGTGTTGTCTCGTTCAACACATTGCTTCCACCAATATACTTATTCCCACTGCTTCTCGAGGCACAATACACTTCATCTTAAAAATGTGCAGATGGCATTTTAGTAGAGTTAGATATTCCCAATATTGTGCTGGAACAGTTAACTTAATTGTCTGCTTAGTTCTGTCTGAATGCTGCAAAAATGTAATGAGCCGGCAACGTGAATTTTGCAAACTGTTTTAGCAGGCTTGATTGGTCCAGCACAATCTTACATTGCAGATTTTCCACCCATTTTTCACTAATTTCCAAATTACCCCCAAATATTGATTTTTTGGATTATTTTTGTTGGTATTTTCATTAAACATTACTTTTATTCCTGACATCTCCATATATTCTAAGCAGTTCAATACCTTATAATCTGAAGCCAATGACAGTAGCTTCAGGTCAGAAAAATAATTTGGTACATCATTTTAATGGGAATGGGAAACGAACATATGACTGCATAGTTTGTATGTAGCGGAAATGATGAACGGCTGTAGAAAATGCACTAAACCAATACACCAAGCAATTCTACTTTTTATTTCCTTGCAGCACTGTACAGTCACTTAAAAAGCCACTTACATATACTGACTGCACTGCTTTCAGTTTACTGGCTTTGTTCCAGGTCCTCTGTGTATGACGTGCTTGCATACAGAAGTAACTGGATATGGACGTTAATATCAAATAGTATGCAACCTACATTTTGTCACCTGCACTAAATGCTACAAGATGCGCATTCAGAGGCAGCTCTTCACATTTAAAAAAAGACTAGATTGACCCATTCAGTGGTCATGCAATCCAGTTCAAGGATCTTCCTATATATATGTACCTTTTAAAATTACCACTTGTTCCTCCTCAATACAGATGTCATTAAAGGGCCCTACCAGTGGACCCTGACCTGACCATGTCATTGGTTACCTGCAGCTGTTTGTAACCTTTTCTCCTGAAGCCCAGATCCATGAACTTTCTATTTCCCACCCCATCCTGAGAACTTCAAATCCACACATCCAATCTCACTCATTATCACCACAGCCATTGCCATCATTTTCTACAATCTGCAGTCTCTCAGAATACCTCTCCCAACTCTGCAGAAATAGTTTCCAATAGACTAGCACAGCAGTTAGCTTCACAAGTTCACGTTATAGGAGTAGCATTAGGCCATTCGGTCCATTGAGTCTACTCCACCATTCAATCATGGCTGATCTCTGCCTCCTAATCCCATGTTCCTACTTTCTCCCCATAACCCTTGACAGCCGTTCTAATCATGAATTTGTCTCTCTCCTCCTTTCTAAAAGAGTGTCATTTAATTCTGAGGCTATGGTCTCTGGACTCTCCCACCAGTGGAAACATCCTTTCCACATCAACTCTATCTATGCCTTTCATTATTTTGTAAGTTTCAATGAGGTCCCCCCTCAACCTTCTAAACTACAGCGAGTAGAGGCCCAGTGCTGTCAAACTACTTCAAAATCGTTTGTAGTAGTTGAGATGTTAAACTTTAAAAAAAAATACAAATGTTGATGGATGCTTGGTAATTCTCAAAAAATATATGTTTTAAATCCGTGGTAATTAATTTTACAAATATAATTACATATTTATCAATTGCTTAAATGCAAGATGATACAACATTTTTAGATCATTCTTGTAGAATCATTCAGTCATTAATATTAAATAAAAGCCAAGATACTAAAATAGTCTTAATGTATGATTCCTGTGAAATAATTCTAGTTCTCTATCAATCATATAAAGCAACTGTAATAAATGTTAGTGATCACTTATAGGTGGTTTCTTCATCACACCTGGGGGAATGGAAAATATTATCAATTTCTGAAAACTGTGAATGACAAGGGAAATTAGTCTTTTCACAATCACTTTCTACTCAACTCATCATTGTAAAGTTTTTCATTTACAGGCTTCATTCTCAGCCTTCCTTCACTCTCGCATTTCTTAATCTTTTCAGCAACAAAGCAGCAATCTGAATAACTCTAATAACTTTGTATCTGGAAATAATGACCTGAAGTAGAAAAGCTTTATTTATTGTAAGAGAATTACTACCCAGCAGCACATTAGAATATAGTATTGCTTAGCCTTTGTCACCATGGTGTAGATAGCCATGAGGAAACTGAAGCTTGTTGTTGCAGTTGACCATTGAGTACATTTCTATACTTATAAAACTCTGATCTTGGATGTGTATTTATTTGTGTGATGTTCATGTGCGTTTCACATCTCCTCGAAAACACGACGCGCTAAGAGTGACATTTTTACATATTCCGATAGAGATTTACGCCGTGATGTCAAAAAACGCCTTATCTTAAAATTTCATGCATTATTTCTCAAGTTATTTATGTTCAAAATTTCAAATAACTTAAAAAATAAACGAGATGGTCTCGCTGATGACATCACAATGGACCTGACTGCCTGCTGCTGCGAGTGATATCACCCCTGTTCTGTCTTCTTGGCTTCTTAACTTTCGCTTCTTTAAATTTGTCACTTAGCGTTTTTAAACTGCTGCTCAGGTCGTGCTGCGCGCTCCACTGTGCTCCTTGACCTAGCTAGGTGCTGCCTCTACCCACTCCCCCTCCCTCTCTATCCCCTCCCCGGGGCAGAGAAAGAGAGAGAGGGAGGGGGAGTGAGAGGGGGGGGGGGAAGGGAGAGGGGAGGGAGGAAGATGGGGGGAGGGGGGAGGAGAGGGGGACCTCGCTCGGGTACATGCCCACCAGCAGCCTCGCTCTGGCCCGGCGCCTGGTGGGAGGCTGCCTCTACCCCCACAAGATTAGATAAAATTATCATTTGAGTTTTGAATATGATTACCACACAAATTATTCTCTGGGATAATGACATTTTTTTTTTTAAACTGCCGATGCTGAAAATCAAAAATAAAATGCTTGAAATATTCAGCAGGCCAGGCCGCAAGTGTGGGAAGAAAAAACAGAGTTAACATTTCCAGTTGAAGATCCTTCATCTGATGGACTTCAACCTGAATAATTCTGTTTCTCTTCCTACAGATGTGGCCTGACTTCCAAGTATTTCAGGCATTTTTTTTGTTTTTATTGTCTGAGATATATGTGCCTACATCCATACATTAGTAAAGCCAACTGTGTTCCAATCCATAATAGCTTTGAACCTTTTGGCGATGTCAAGGTTTGTTGACCTCTAATTTTATTTTTATATCCAAAGACACTCATGTTTTATGCTCGGCTACTTTAACTACATATTTCATTACATGCTGGTATACGCGACTAC
Source organism: Amblyraja radiata (assembly GCF_010909765.2). Taxonomy (NCBI): domain Eukaryota; kingdom Metazoa; phylum Chordata; class Chondrichthyes; order Rajiformes; family Rajidae; genus Amblyraja; species Amblyraja radiata. Next base: position 76,315,682 of record NC_045959.1, on the reverse strand, counting down.
AAACTAATCTGAATTTGAATCTGAGTGCATGTACTATCTGGTACTTAGAATGTAAGTACTTGCCCTGGCAACTATTGGAACTCAGCATTCAGGGAAGTGGAACATAGATACACTTTATATAAATACAAAATAACAATTATTCCACATTATTTCAATTCCAATGTAACTCTGTCCACAGAGACATATTTAATACAATAACATTCATTTTCACTTCTCACATTCCTGAGCCTGCACTTTATCAACTTAATGCTAATTTATTCAAGAATACAATGAAGTTGACCTCACAAGTGGCTTGCATCTGTTATCTGTACAATTCACATCCTTGTGGAAGCAAAGGGAGTTGTCCAGAAATTCATCCCCAATCAGTGGGACTGAATTCACAACTGTAGTCATCAATGTGCATTGTACGTTGCCTATTTCTACACCTATTTCCTTGTGTTCTCATGTTCAAAATGTAATGAATTCCAGAGGAATACCAACACATGGTGCATTGAGCTCTCCGGCAGGGCTAAACTTAAAAGTAAATAGTTTATCTGGGAATTTCTGCTTAAGGTCCAAAAGTGAACATTTATTTGCATTATACCTCTTATCAGTGCTTTTTTTGTAGACAAAAGGTGCCGTCACACATTTTGTTCCTTGCTGTTGGTGTGTATGGCAGATCATCGTCCTTTATACTACTTAAACTGTTCAAGGGAAGGACTGACCATCGAAATTAATCAATACATTTTATATTTTAAACCTTAGTAATCTCTTTGTAATATTAAAAATTCCAAAATGAAGTTTTTAAAACTTTTTCTGTACTGTCACAAAAAAAAACATTGACTCTTATTCACATTTGACTTGTTGTTCAAATTCTGGTCATTATAAACACATCACTCAATGAAGAAAGTTTGTTTTTCAATGATCACGGTTCTTTTTAAACAAATACAAGAGTTCCAAGAATCCTTAAACCACACATGAAGGATTTAAAAAGCTACAGTATTCAACTGCCTTCTAAGACTTTATCATTATATATCCTAGTGGTTAAATTGGTTACTTTTTTGTCTCTCGAAAGATGGTAACATTCACTTAATAGCATATACTTTTTCAATTTCACAGTTGAATGCTCTCGTGATAAAGATTGAAATTATACAGTGAAAAAAATCAATGCAGTAGTTTCAATGCACTGTTGAGAATTGCAAATTCAAATAGACAATTTCAGCTTTTTGTTCTCATGCTTAAATTGCATAATATAAACAGGAAATTCTTTTTGGATCATTTAAATTCAGATAAGCAGTTAAACTCCTTAAACCACAGTCAATGTTCTAGCAACTGGTTACTCTACATAAGTTGTGCCAGTTAATAAATGCTATACAAGCAAATCAGCCTTAAAAGCTAGGGGGATATTTTAACCGATTCTAACTATGGGTGCTTGGCCATACGGAGATTGTACATTCTCCCCGTGACCTTTGTGGGTTTTCTCTGAGATCTTCAGTTTCCTCCCACACTTCAAAGATGTACAGGTTTGTAGGTTAATTGGCTTGGTATAAATGTAATGGGCCTGTCCCACTTAGGCGATTTTTATGGCGATTGCCGGCGACTGTCATAGTCGTAGCAGGTCGCCGAAAAACTTGCGACTGGACTAATGGGCCTGACCCCTTAGGCGATTTTTTAGGTGACTGCCGGCGAATACGACAATGGAATTCACCGGACAGCACCGGCGACAACCTACGTCATCTGGCGACAACCTACGATATCCTAGCGACAACCTACGTTAACCTGGCGACAACCTACGACAGCACCCACGTCAAGCTATGCTCATTGGTGTCAAATCCATGGTCGCCACTGTCACCAAAATATTTTCAACAGAAAATCCAGCGGCGACCAGAAAGACACTATGAGGAGAATACTCACGACCATACAGGCGACACCCTGGCGACCATGTGGCGACATCCTAGTCGCCTGTGGGACAGACCCATAAATTGTCCCTAGTGTGTGTCGGATAGTGTTAATGTGCGGGGATCGCTGGTTGGCGGGAACCTGGTGGGCCGAAGGGTCTGTTTCCACGCCATATCTCTAAGATAAACTAGATTAAAGCAGTAATCTGAAAGCAGAGGTCCAGCAGAAAACATGATGGTTGGAAAATTCTCATGAATTCATTGACAGCCATGGCATGCATAGGATCTTCAGCATTGTCAAGGCCACCTTAAGTCCAAACAGCCTTCTCTGGAGAATATGGATAGGCAACCTTTTAGGTCAGAACCCTTCTTCAGATTCTGAAAAAAATGCAGTTTAAAAAAAAATCTTTCTCCCACAATTCTGCACCTCAACTCCAAAAAACATTCCCAGGAATTTGTTTGAAAGAATATTAGTGACATCAATGATGCCCTGCACTTCTGAGAGCCCTACAATGCAACCTCATAGAGTGATACAGTGTGGAAACAGGCCCATCGGCCCAACTTGCCAACATGTCCCAGCTACACTAATCCCACCTGCCTGCATTTGGTCCATTTCCCTCCAAACCTGTCCTATCCATAACCCGTCTAACTGTTTCTTAAAAGTTGGGATAGTCCCAGTCCTCTGGCAGCTTGTTCCATACACCCACCACCCTTTGTGTGAAAAAGTTACCCCTCAGATTCCTATTAAATCTTTTCCCCTTCACCTTGAACCTATGTCCTCTGGTCCCCGATTCCCCTTCTTTGTGCATCTACCTGATCTATGCCTCTCATTATTTTATACACCTCTATAAGATCACCCCTCATCCTCCAAGGAATAGAGACCCAGTCTACGCAGCCTCTCCCTATAGCTCAGACCCTTTAGCCCTGGCAACATCCTCGTAAATCTTCTCTGAACACTTTCAAGCTTGACAATATCTCTCTTATAACACGGATCCCAGACTGAACACAATACTCTAAATGCGGTCTCGCAAATGTCCTATACAATTGCATCATGGCCTCCCAACTTCTATACTCTTACTCCTGATACTTCTTATTGAATGGCTTGGGGCCCATCACATTGGTGCATTTATAAAAATGTTTGTGAGCAGAGGATGAGCAAAGTTATTCTTCAGGTCAAAAAAGCGAAGCCATTTCCTTAATTGACACCATCTTTAACCCTCCCGACGTACCACTCATATTTACTGCACACAACTACCAGGACCAACCCTCATCGCATTTAGTGATTCCATGAGCACCAGCCTCCCTACAACCGAATACTAGCTCCTGAAAACATTGATCAGCTTGGGAGATCACTAATTCCTGTGCTTACCAAAACATGATCACATAATTACTGATCTCACAAATGTTCAGACCTAAAATCATGGGCATCTGCTTTCTCCTCCCACCTTAGAGCCATTCCTGTCATTGAAAGCCCTGACAAAGTAACTCTTCTGTGATCGTTACAACTCTATGATCACAAAGTGCCCAGAATACACACCTCCATCAGTTAATCACTGCCCCACTGTACTCTGCCCAGCTCTCCACAATCTCCAGGGCACTGCAACCACATGATTAGCAAATCTAGAAACCAGCTACCTATTAGTAACCATGTTGAATTCAATAACTTCCCAGTACTCACCATTAACCCATCTAATTACCAACAGCCTTGTTATCACCAACCCCTGTGTATTCATCAAGCCCCCAAAATCATCAACCCCCATTGTAATGCCCCATGTAATCAACAATCCCTCTGCAAATGTCAATCCCCTCTGTAATCATCAATCCCAACCACCCCCATGCCCCATTACCTCCTCCTCCCCCTCACATCACCTTGTAATCACTAATCTCCCTGTAAACTCCCTATACAACCCCCTAATGAGTTATAATGAGAGTGTTATTTGTTGCTGTTTGCTGGAGACAATTACACATGTCAGTACATATTCAGTGAAGGTATTTGCAGGTTTTTGCTTTGGTCACTGCATGATTTTCAGCATGTAAATACAGCTGTAGTCAATAGTTATATTAAACTCCAGCAGTATCTATCTGTCAGCAGCTCTGGGGATTACATTCGCCACTGCTGTGTCAGATGGTAACAGCTAGGGGTAAATGGGAAGATCACAAGGACATCTCACTTCTGTAGCAGAAAGCTGGCATATTTCCAGATCTACTCGCTAACCCCACATAGGCAGCAGCTGGTAAGTAACACTAACAAACAGAGCCTCAGGGCTACCCATATACATTGGTTTCCCTATCCACCAACTGCCGTACAATGTTCAGTGGTAAGGAACAGCTGGCCAGAACAGATACCAAAAAATAGTTGTTATTACTTAAAGCCGCCTTGCAAATGTTTTGATATAGATTATGTTGGAATAACAGCAATAAAAATGGGTCTTTCAAATAGTGAAACCTTTTGAATTGAAAGTAGCTATTGGCAGGAATTAGATCTGTGATCAAAGAAATGCTTTACAAAATCTAGCCAGTTAGAACACAAAATCTTGCCAGTTAGTTACCATTTCCTGTAATCATTGGATAGCTCCTAACTTTACAGCTCAAGAACTGACAAATGTTTTATGTTTTCAATTTTTTATCTATCTATCTATCTATCTATCTATCTATCTATCTATCTATCTATCTATCTATCTATCTATCTATCTATCTATCTATCTATCTCTAAAAAGCTCATCATGACCACTTCCTGTCTGCGTTGTAATTAAATGTGCGCAAAAACAATCCCCCATTGCGCTACGATTTTTCGCCACCTTACCATTCTCTGCTGCGTCAAATAAGTTTTGTTCCGATCGGTGAAATAGTACAAAAATTATGAAGGTTCCCCCCCTCCCCCCCCCCCCCCTCCCAAACACACCCAACCCCACTCCCCTCCCTCACAATCCCCCCTCCCCCAACTCCACACCCCACCCCCCCACACATCCCCCTCCCCCCCCCCCCACAACAGCCCCCTCCCCCACACACCCTCCCCAGAGTGGTGGAACATTGCTTTGGGGGAACGGGTTGCGTTGGAGGAACAGGTGAGTGGTGGAATATTGCATTGGGGAAAGGGTTGCGTGGTGTGGGGGACCAAGCCTTCCATGTGACTGGGAAACAATGGTCTAGTGTATCAATATCTACTATAAAGACATTACATTGTTGTCATATTTAAATAACACACCCCCCACACACCCCACCCCACCCCCCTCCCCACCCCCATTTTTGTCATATTTAAATATGCTTTCCATTACAGCCTAGTTTCTAAAATAATATTTTGGAAAAGAATGCTGCAGACTCAGTACAAGACCATATTGAGAACATTTGAAGCATGCATTCGCTAATTACACACAATTAAGTGAAATTTGTAACTTTAAATTGTTTTGGCATTTGCAAAATGTTGCCACAGGCATGAAGAGTTAGTGAAACATCAGCTGCGTGATGTGATATTAAACAATAATTTATGTCACTCTACTTAAAATTTTGCCAACAAACTTTGGAAGACTAATTTACATAAATTTCACCAGCTGCTGTGATGATTAAAATAGTACATGATTTTTTTTAGTGATTGCTGTGAAATCCATCTATCCCAGATCTTTGTCAATCATACAGCAATTCAAGGTAAATTAAATAAAACTGATATATTAACAAATTAACTGGAAAATGAACTTGATTCAATATACACAGTACATTATTGGGGTTTTTTTTAATTGATTTGCATTTTTTGGACTTTGTTTCTGTCTGTATATGCATTTAAAACAAACATTTGCAAAACAATCTTAGAAGAGAATTGGCTTTATCATCTTGTTGCACAATATTATAGGAACAGTATTAATTAGAGCAATTTGAAGATTTGAATATAGGCATTAATTTAGTGAAATACTATTAGAACAAAATCTTTCAAGCAACATGCTGCATGCCTTGAGGAGCTACTTTTGACACACACATGAAAGAAACAAACAAAACTGCATATCGTGGAAATCTGAAATAGAATAAAAGCAAAACTGCTCAACAGATTACAACCTCTGTATTCCTTTGTATATGATGTCCATCGTATCATGAGAAATAGCATTGGACTTAGTCATAGATTATACAGCGAAGAGACAGATCTTCAGCCAACTAAATCACATCAATCATTAAGCACCCATTTATGTTAATCCTATGATACCAGATTATTCATCCAACACTCCTATAAACTCTCAAAGATTATACCAGTCACCTACACACAAAAGACAATTTATGGTGGACTACAAGACTAAGTGGGACCCATTGGGTCCCTGTCACACAGGAGGCTTGGTGCCCCAACGCAATATTCCACCACTCACCCATAGCCCCCAACTGCACAGGCGCAGCTCATTTCCCCTCATCCCTAGCACTCTCTCCCCCCACTTCACCCTCCCTCTTCTTTCCCCTTTCCTCCTCTCCTCCCCAATCCCACCCTCACCTCTCTCTCCCTCTCCTTTCTCCTACCCTCAGTCACTACCTCCCTCCCTCCATAAATCATCTCCCCTCCCTACCCCCATCCTATCCCTTTATCCCCCACTCCTCACCCCTATTCCCCCCATTATCCCTCCTCGCCTCCCCCACTGTCCTCTTCTCCCTCTATTACCCACTCCCTACCTCCCTCACTCCTCTCCCTCTATTCCCCCTCCTCCTCGACTTTCCCCCCTCTCCCTATCCCCTCCTCTCCCTGTATTCCTTTCAGTTTTAGGCTTCAAACTCTATGAGGTAAACTAGGCTCTATTTAATAAAATCTAGATCAGGCCTCACACATACTTGTCAATATTTACACGAAGGGTCTTTGCCATTTTTATGCATGCATTAACATTTTATTTAAGTGAGTGACATCCAAATGTGTGTTGAATGTTTTTGAATGCCACAGTAGACGTATCTTGAAAAGATCTGCTGAGCTTTTAAGAAATGTTCTGCGGGTGTCTGTTAATTGTTTTTGAATTAATTAGTTTATGTACCCTTCTAAATGTAGTAATTTTATATCAGTGAATCACCCTGCTCCTTTTCCCTGCAATCAACACTGACAGTGAACATGGACAGTGAGAATGAAGAAAATTAGATTTTTAAAACAAAAATAATGTGATATATTGAAGGCAGCTATATCCACTAGCAAATACACTTATTCTCAAAGGGATGTTTTAAATATAGCTCTTCGCTGTTTTATAACTAAACCTCAAACAAAAAGCTACAACCGGATACAATTAATCCTCAAAATAGACTTTGTCTTTTTGTTGTAGAGTCTGTGTCAAGGTCAGTACATGAATAACATTGGTCTTATCATCTAGTGCAATCACATTTGAAACTATACTTAAAATTCAGTGGCTTCACATAAAACATCAATATTGTACATCTCTCTGTAAAGGTTATTATCTAATAAGGTTTTAAATTAATGGAAATCTTAAAGCACTGTTTGAAACAATTTAAGTTTAGGATGCCATTTCTATGACAATGATTAAGTATGAATAAAGTCTCACTTTTCACTGATCCACTATTGTGGTGACATTAAGGTTAAATGGCAGAAGTGTATAAATAAACCACTTTACACAGAACAAAACTTTAGCATTGTTATTAACTTTAAGTCTATTATTAACTTTAGTCAAGATCTTTTATATCTACTTTATAGATGAAGCTTCTATGTTAATAATAAAATGGCAATGTTTATAAAAAGTTGAACAGTACCTTGAAACTATCTACTTGATGAAGGCTTTTAAACTTAAATGATATACATGCTATTATGACCTTGAATAAGCAGTGGATAATCATTAACTAGTATTTTTATTGGTGTTTTTTACTCAATTAATAAATTGGAACATAAATCCAATTTGGATTCTTTTACAAGGTAGTGATGATTAAAATATAGCCACATACCTGTCTAAACTTGGATACAAGTACACCAAGCCAGACACTCTATGGACAGGGGTTAGAGATGCTTCTAGGTATTTACCCAGGGAAAATGTGCCAGGTTTGTACAAGGTTGTGGGATGTCATATTATGTGACCAACCACCATGATAAATAGGATACATTCAGAATAGTTGAAGCAATTCAAAACTGGACATCCAAGAGTGACTGGGGGGCTACCAGCAGCAGCAGCAGCAGAAATGCATTTCACCACAAAATAGAATGTTTATCAAAAAGCATGATTTGCCTTAATTCAAAGGGATATGCCATGAACAGCAAAAGATGAGGTGGCAACTTTATGATGCTCAGCTCTGGACTACGTGCTTGCTAAACACTGAAGGCACTCTGCCATCGAGAGTGTGAAACAATCCATAGCCAATAGATTAGATCAGAGCTCTGCACTTCAGCTTCATCTTGTCATGAATTATAGTGTATCATCAGGGAAGCCAGTCTTCATTAATTAACTCAATCATCTGAAAACGTCATGTACAGCTTAGACTCTTGGCAGCAACAGCTTCCCAGCTGTGGCGCTGAAGGATTGATCTCTGAAATTAACTGTGCTTGAAGTTATTCTGTTTTGGTACACTGTTACACTACCATTTATCCAACATGTCCACATACTGCCCAAAAAACTAGGATAGATCCAATCCAATGCTCCAACTTAACTTTTATTTAGGGCGACATAGTGGCACAGAGGTAGAGTTGCTGTCTTACAGTGCCAGAGACTCAGGTTCGATACTGACTACGGGTGCTATCAGTACAGAATTTGTATGTTCTCCCTGTGACCACGGTTTCTCCGGGTGCTCCAGTTTACTCCCACACTCCAAAGACGTAGAGGTTTGTAGGTTAATTGGCTTTGGTAAATAGTAAAATTGTCCCTCGTGTGTAGGATTGTGTTAGTGTATGGGGTGCAGGCTCGAAGGGCCGAATGGCCTACTCCTGCACCTATTTTCTATGTTTCTATGATCGCTGGTCAGCCAAAGGGCTGTATCTCTAAAGTAAAGTAAAGTAAATCACTTACTCTTAAGTTGTCAACTAAACAAGTGGGAAAATACTATACTGGTCAGTTTGTGCTTTGTGAGAAACACCTGGCTCCAGACCGCATTAAAGTCTTGCTTAAAGCTTTAATAAAGAAACTGAGTTCCACAGGTGACTAGACATTGTCTTTCCCTGACATCAAATGTTTGATTAAATGAGACACCGAGAAATCCTTCTAAAAGAATCTTATAGAATTTTTCGAGGATGTAACTAGTAGCGTGGATAGGGGAGAACCAGTGGATGTGGTGTATCTGGACTTCCAGAAGGCTTTCGACAAGGTCCCACATAAGAGATTAGTATACAAACTTAAAGCACACGGCATTGGGGGTTCAGTATTGATGTGGATAGAGAACTGGCTGGCAAACAGGAAGCAAAGAGTAGGAGTAAACGGGTCCTTTTCACAATGGCAGGCAGTGACTAGTGGGGTACCGCAAGGCTCAGTGCTGGGACCCCAGCTATTTACAATATATATTAATGATCTGGATGAGGGAATTGAAGGCAATATCTCGAAGTTTGCGGATGACACTAAGCTGGGGGCAGTGTTAGCTGTGAGGAGGATGCTAGGAGACTGCAAGGTGACTTGGATAGGCTGGGTGAGTGGGCAAATGTTTGGCAGATGCAGTATAATGTGGATAAATGTGAGGTTATCCATTTTGGTGGCAAAAACAGGAAAGCAGACTATTATCTAAATGGTGGCCGACTAGGAAAAGGGGAGATGCAGCGAGACCTTGGTGTCAAGGTACACTAGTCATTGAAAGTAGGCATGCAGGTGCAGCAGGCAGTGAAGAAAGCGAATGGTATGTTAGCTTTCATAGCAAAAGGATTTGAGTATAGGAGCAAGGAGGTTCTACTGCAGTTGTACAGGGTCTTGGTGAGACCACACCTGGAGTATTGCGTACAGTTTTGGTCTCCAAATCTGAGGAAGGACATTATTGCCATAGAGGGAGTGCAGAGAAGGTTCACCAGACTGATTCCTGGGATGTCAGGGCTGTCTTATGAAGAAAGACTGGATAGACTTGGTTTATACTCTCTAGAATTTAGGAGATTGAGAGGGGATCTTATAGAAACTTATAAAATTCTTAAGGGGTTGGACAGGCTAGATGCAGGAAGATTGCTCCCGATGTTGGGGAAGTCCAGGACAAGGGGTCACAGCTTAAGGATAAGGGGGAAATCCTTTAAAACCGAGATGAGAAGAACTTTTTTCACACAGAGAGTGGTGAATCTCTGGAACTCTCTGCCACAGAGGGTAGTCGAGGCCAGTTCATTGGCTATATTTAAGAGGGAGTTAGATGTGGCCCTTGTGGCTAAGGGGATCAGAGGGTATGGAGAGAAGGCAGGTACGGGATACTGAGTTGGATGATCAGCCATGATCATATTGAATGGCGGTGCAGGCTCGAAGGGCCGAATGGCCTACTCCTGCACCTAATTTCTATATTTCTATGTTACTAAAACTGAAGAAAAAATCGACACTGTTGCCATTGGTTCAGAACTAAAGAAGGTGATTGTGCTGATTGGAGACCAGCAGCCTCAGCCCCAGAAAACCTTACTGAAGTTCCTCAGAGCAGTGACCTCAGCCCACCATCTTTTTCAGCTGACCTTTCCTCCAACATAAGGTCAGAAATAAGGATGTTAGATGATGAATGCAAACTGTTTTATTCCACTCAGCACTCCTCAGGCAATGAACGTCCATGCCAGCATACAAGTTATTTCAACTACAGCATATAGAACAAATTCATTCTAGCCCGACTGATAAGTTGTAGATCATTCATCCTTTGCTGCTTAAGTTCAATAAAAAGTGACAATGTATGTGAGTTTGCTCTATCGAGTCCAATCATACAACTGAGAGTTTTAAATAGGGATGGTATTTTGTGAGAATTATTGGGGATGAAATCACTTTTGATTTTTTTTAATGGTAACTTGCAAGTCTCCAAGTCTGAAACCAGTATTATTCACATTGACCATTCTAACCTTGATCCTAATGCTATTTCAGATCCCCACTACCAAACTAAACTTAAGGCTGATGAAACATAAGCCACTCCTGCTCTATTCAACTTTGTTGGGTACACAACTGCTTAACCGTTGCTTCTTAAAGCCACCATTAGGGATTGCCTACTGAAGATTTTTTTTAAAAATTTTATTAGAATGAGGAGGTGTGCACCACTTCTTTGTGGCTTAATAGAAATACATCAAAGCTGCCTTGTTCAAGTTGCCATCCCACAAAAAGCCTTAGTTTGATCAATTCCTATAGACTGTTCATCCATTTTTGCCAGTTTTGTACACAACATGTACGCATTTTTTCACATTTTGGAGTAAATGTCTGTGAATTGATGTACTGGAACAGCTTGACTTTAGAAGCTTGTTTTCGGTTGATGATTTTACCAGTGATTTCCCAAAATAATGTTATTTATTTTTCTTAGTGCAGAATTTTGTGTTTATGCTCAGGGTCTACTGATCTAATTTATATCAATGTGTGAGAGGGATTACCCTAAAGCCCAGCAATCCTACATTTCCATCTCCCCTAAAAAGGTCCAAAAAGTGAAATTAAACAATCCCTCCTAATTACTACTTTATGGCAACATTGAACCTCAGTGAAACACTTGAGATTTACATTTGTTTAGTAGATGCCTGTCGATGTAGTGAGGATTGAAGAAGGTTGATACCAGCATCTTAATTAACTTCTCACATGGAAGTATATATCTGTACTTGTTTAATGCCTTTCTTTTATCTTGGTATCCATTTTGGAAGCACCTATCTTAATTTGAAATTTGCCTTGAGGCAGAAGTTGCATAAAAGTTCCTTAATTTGTCATTGCAATTGGCCTAGTCATAGTCCAACTGTATAATATCAAGCCTCACCTTGTCAGTGGAGACATTAAAGAACTGCAGTTGTGAACTAGAAATTCTTCTCTATCAGTTTTCTTTACATTATTTACATAACATATAAATACATTGTGAGGTTATTTCTAGGCCTCTGATAATCAGCTCAAGTTCCAAAGCCCAACAGCATGATTATGTTACTAAGGGTATGTCTCATAAAAGTAAAATAGTTGTGCCATTTATTAGCCACTCGGTGGGAGAAGGTATCTATAGTTTGATTTACAACAGATATCTACAAGATCAATGACCATATTTTTCATTTTAAGAGAAGAATACTGACCATTCAAAAAAGTTTAACCATTATTGCTCCATAGCAATCTACTTTGGTATCCATATTGAATGGTCTCACTAGCACATGTTAGCAAGTATCAGCATGATCACTAGATAGCTCCCTCCACCTCTCTCCCCCTCCCCTCCTGAAATGTATTTATCAAGGTCAGTTGCAGCTTGTTCAAAAAGAAGGGTCTTGACCCGAAATGTCACCCATTCCTTCTATCCAGTGATGTTGCCTGTCCCACTGAGTTACTCCAGCATTTTGTGTCTAACTTCAGCACTGCATCGTATCCATTTGTTATTTGAGCCATAGGTTTGTGGACCAGTACCAATTGAAGACAACCACCCTTTTACACAGCAATAAATAATTTTATGATATGAGACTGAGATTTAGGCTTGAGGACACAAGAGATGTGGATTAACTATCATGGTCACACATAGTGTTGGCTTGTAGTCATTATTAAGCCCAACAGCATTAGTATGTATCAATGATAAGATAATTGCTGAAATAGCTTTCATATGACCTCTAAGTTATTTTACCTGATTCAATTTGGATGACTGGAATTGTAATAGAGCTACAGTATGTGCAGTTAGATTTTAACAATACATTAAGTTTGTCACAATAAATATGAGAATATTCTACTTCATACATATGACCCACTTAGACACCTTGGTTTCTGAAATGTTTATACGTGTGAAATGAACATAAACAGTGTTTCACAAAAACATTTTTAAAATACATGAACAAAATTTACGATGGTTATCTCACTGGATCTAGCAAACAAAAGACAACACAAAAAGTCTCAGTTTTTCTATTATAAGCGCTGGCATTTTAAATATATGTACTGGAAAATATCACCTCAGGCAATAAGCTGTAGCGTTTTAAGATTGTATGTGAAATGGCTCTTTGTTTAAAGTATTGTACAATTTGCAGAAAAGTTGTATATCATTTAGAATTAAAATGCAATTCCCCAAAGTAAACCACTAATACTTCCTTTGATAGCAAACAGTTGCTGTGCTGGTTTATTTTCAATGTATGATTTTATATTAATTTTTAATAAACTACATTCTAGTAATATATGTGGGATACATGGCAGTAAAACATGCAACATTGATTTAATTGTAACCAAAGCCATCCATCTCAGTATTCAAAATGTGTGTTTTTTCTTCAGTGCCATTTATTTATTATTTCCCCACCATCGTCATTTTCTTTTCCAGATGCATGATCTGGGAAACACAGAAACTACTCATTACAGTGCTCACCCACAGATGTCAATTATGAGATCTGCTATCCGATCTGCAGACATCAGGCACCCAGGAATATTGCATCGTGGTCAGCTGACCACTATAAACCAGTCACAACTCAGTGCCCAACTTGGTCTTAATATGGGAGGAAATGCTATCCAACACAGCTCACCATCCCCACCAGGAAGCAAGTCCGCTACTCCATCACCATCCAGCTCAGTTCATGAAGATGAAACCGATGAAACATCCAAGGTGTGTAAAGCTCTGTTATGTAAAGCTTCCAAAACACTGAGTTGGAGGAGTTACTGAGCTAGACTGTATTTGGAAACTGAACTGCCATCTGATGAGAACTGCCATTAGCCCAAAATCCTTCCGTAATTTGTAAAACCATCTACACCTAATTAAGCTCTCTCAAGTTTCATTCCAATCCAGTTAAATTATGCCATTGCCATTCACTGTTTAAACATAACCCTCTAAAATCAGAAAACATGGACAATCCCTTCTCCCCAGATTAATATATATTTTTGTAAACAATTAAATTATGAAGAACTGCTGGAAGTAAAATACCTTTAAGAAAACATATGACCACAGAATGCAAAATAAAAATGTGATTTTTAGTTCATAAAACTAATATAAAATAAAATGTATTCCCATACTTTGTAATCACATGCTTGTGGTAATGATAACACTGATGTTGAATTATCTTTAATTATTTTTTTACATTTTTTCAACATTAGTAGGCTTTCATGAAAGAAATATGCCTTTTGTTAAATCAGTGAAATGTGAAGAAGAGAACTATTGTTTTATAGATTCATGTAACACATTTAATTTCCTGCACACTAAAGTCGTATGGGAAATTGAAAACCACAGAAGTGAGTGACATGGAAAAAAGCATTAATGTCCAAAAATGGACCATCGTCCAATGAAATAATCAGTGAAAATATTTCCTGAAAGCTATTTCAAAGTTAAACCTTGATGACATTAAGTTTATATTTAATAAAATAGTCTGGGGAATCCTGGATTTGATGTTAAGATTTACCATCCATCTGGCAGTCATAAAATTAACATGCAAGATAAAATAGGCCATTTTTACTGCCATCAAATGAGAAAACCAATGTAATTATGCTAAGCAATGACCGAGTCAAACCAATCCACTCAAATTTAAGGAAATTCTCCATCTGTGTGAAAAAAACAAGGCATTCATGGACTTAACAACAGGCAGAAACTCTCTAAAGACCAAGAAATCCTATATAGTGCCTGTTCATCATTCCTTATACAAGTTACTTATTTTTGACGACTGTTTGGACGGCTCAGTGATTCATTCTGATGATGGAAAGAGAATTGTTGAGGATTTATTTTCCAGTTTCCCACTTTAACTCTGATGAGAAATTTATAGAGAAATGATCTGAACAGCTGAAAGGTGCCACTCTTTCATTGAACTTTTGTTGGTTCTCTTCTTTAACATTCGTGGAGGATTGGCAGAATCCCTCCAGAATTTCAGGGTCAGGAAAAACACTTGCTCTTAACAGTTGCAATAGTCAAGGTACTGGTTTTGGAAATTGAATATTTCTCGTTTTGAACGTCCATTTCAAATTTTCATTTTAACTGGGGCGTGAAATTTGCAAAATCAAATTAACCAATATTGGGACAGAAATAAAATTGGGACACAACACCCAGAAAATAAAAAAAATGTCTGTTTTATGTTCTCATCGAAATCCATTCATCCTTTTGTTTTCCACAACTAACCTACATGTATTTCAACCCAGTTCCACATCATGCTGCTTTAAATACATTCCCTATACATGTACCTGTTCAAATGCCTTTTACACATTGTAATTGTACCCATCTCTACCACTTGCACTGGCAGCTCGATCCATATACTTACCAACATGCGTGGAAAAGGTGCTCTCAGGTCCCCTTTGAATCTTTCCCCTCCCACCATAAAACTATGCTTCCTAATTTTAGACTCTCCTACTCTGTGGAGAAATGGTGAATATCTATCTTATCCATGCTCCTCATGATTTTATACCCTTCGCCCTCCTTCACTCTAGGGAATACAATCAAGGCCTATCCAGTCTCTGCTTATAACTCAAGTTTAGCATAACATGTTCATACATTGACTATGTCAACAGTGGGATGGCAGATTTGCTCAATTAATTAAATTACTACAGTGCAACACAGATATTACTAAATTGGCGAGATATCAAAAAATAGCTGAGATTTCTAATTCCAACAACTGAGTAAGTGGCATGTATGTCAACATCTGGTAAAGACTATGTAATTTGTGAAATTCCTCATGGAATAACATTACTTGTGTTCTGGCCCTGGTCAGTGTACCAAAGTTATACAATATTCAACTCAGATTCAAAGTGAGTGATTTTTTTAATAGTTTCTCTCCATCTGCAACTTCACTGTTACATGCTTAGACAGGTTTTCTGCAGAACATCACACAATTTTATTGCAACAGAACCAGAAAATACGTGAAGATTTTCATTCCCAGTGTTGACTCAGGGACAGGAGTAGTATAACAATGCAATGAAGCAATATATTTTGTACCTCCTTGCATAGTTTCCCAGACTGAAATGTATTCTTACTGCCTGTACAATGGGGTGGCTCTTAAAATTGGTGGATTTTATATTTAACTAGACCAAGGGGGACCCGTTGGGTCCCATCCCCTCAACGCGCGGTTCGGGGGGGGGGGGGGGGGAGCCTTTGGCATCACACACACACTAACCACCCCTCTTGATATTATATTAATATTATTCATTCGCTCCTTTTACCCCATCCCCGCCCTATCCACTCACGCATAGCTCCCAACTCGCAGGCGTGGCTAGAGAGAGAGAGAGGGCAGGGGCAGCGAGAGGGCAGGGGCAGAGGCAGAGGGAGGGCAGGGGCAGAGTCAAAGAGTGGCAGGGGCAGAGAGAGGGCAGGGGCAGAGAGAGGGTTGGGGCAGGGCAAAGGGAGGGCAGGGGCAGAGGGAGGGCAAGGCCAGAGGGAGAGGGAGCGGGGGGCAGAGAGGGAGCGGGAGGGGGGCAGAGAGGGAGCGGGAGGGAGGGGGGAGGGGAGGGAGGGGGAGGAGAGGGAAGGGGATAGAGTTTGAGGGGAGGGGCGGGCGCGGCGTCACAGGGGAGGGCTGGTTCCCGAACACAATATTCTCTCACTCCAGCTCCAGCTCCAGCTCTGGACTCCGGGCTCCGGACTCCGGGCTCCGGGCTCCAGCTCCGGGCTCCAGCACCAGCTCCGGGCACCAGATCCATCTCCAGCTCCGGGCTACAGCTGCAGGCACCAGGTGCCAGAGCAAGGCCGGGGGGAGAGAGTCTTCAGCTATGATCTTTGGTCTTCAGTCCACAGCCCGACTTTCTCGTACTTTGTGCGTCTCTTTTGAATAATGGGGGGAGGAGGGAGTGGTAGGGGGCTGGGCTGCGGGCGGCCCTGGCTGGGCTGCGGGCGGGCGGACGGACGGCTGGCCAAGTGGTGCCGACTGCGAGAGGGCGGGGCAACGGCGAGCGGGCGGCAACCAAAGGACTGTGAATCGGGGGGGGGGTGGGGGTTGAAGTAACTCGCAGCACATGGAATACAGTGTGCAGCAGGCCGCTCGGAGCAGACCTATTGTGACATCATCAGCTTGTTTACTTTCAGAGTTCTTTCAAATTTGTGAACATTTTCATAAATAACTCGAGAAATAAAGCATGAATTTTTCAGCTAAGACAATGCTGGAATCCACGGGATAAAACTCTACAGGAATATGTACACATTTTACCGTTAGCGTCGTTTTTTCGAGTAGATGTGATTATACACACACACAGACACACACACACGTCCACACACATCCAAGATCAGAGTTTTATAATTATAGAGATATGTGTTTACCAAATCTTTTCAAAAATGTTTTGACAATCCTGCAAAATCTAAAGAAATCCTTCAATACATGTTTGGTTAACATTGGGTCCCAGTCACATGGGAGGCCTGGTCCCCCAACGCAATCCATTCCACAACGTAATATTCCACCACTCACCTGTTCCCCAACGCAACCCATTACCCCAATGCAATATTCCACCACTCACCCATAGCCCCTAACTGTGCAGGTGTGGCTCATTTCCCCTCATCCCCAAGCACTCCCTCCCCCTCCTCTTCATGTGTGGGAGGGTAGGAGGGGGGAGGGGGAGGGAAGTGGGGTGAGTGACGGGGGGGGTTGTGGGGTTGGAGGGGTGTGTGTGGATGGGGAGGTATAGGGGGGAGGGGAGGGTGGTGTGGGGGGAGGGATGTGTGTGGTGGGGGAGGTAGGTATGTGGGCGTGAGGGGGAGGAGGGTTGTTGGAGGGTGGACGGGGGGGTGTGGGAGTGGTGTGTGTGTGGGCGGGGGGTTGTCGGGGGGGCAGGGGTCTGTGGGCAGGAAGAGAGGTGTGTGGGGGCAGGGGGGGGGGTTGTGGGAGCCTGGGGAGTTGTTGGGGGCAGGGGGCGGGTTGTGTGGGCGGGAGGGATTGTGTGGGCGGGGAAGTTGTGGGGGGTTGCGTGGGTGGGGGGGTGGGGGGAGGGTTGTGGAGGAGGGGGGCGGGTTGTGGGGGAGCAGGGGTTGTGGGGTGGGGGCAGTTGTGGGGGCATGTGGGCGGGGGAGGTGTGTGTCTGTGTGGGCGGGGGATGTGTGGCCGGGCGGGGGGCGGGGGGAGGTGGGAGTGTGCCCAGAGAAAAGACGAGGGAAGAGCCATGGGGTAGAGGGAGCATCATGGGGAGAGGGGAGGGGGACCAGAGGGGTAGTGTTTTTGCGCAAAAAGAAAGACCATATTTGCGCAAATAGAAAGACCGCCAAACCGGAAGAAAAGATTAGAGTTATGTACAGATTTTCCAATAGTTTAGAAGAATGAGGACGGACCTCATTGAAACGTATAGAATAATGTAAGGCTTGGATAGAGTGGATGTGGAGAGGATGTTTCCACAAGTGGGAGAGTCGAGGACCAGAGGTCATAGCCTCAGAATTAAAGGATGTTCTTTAGTCAGAGGGTAGTGAATCCGTGGAATTATTTTCCACAGGAGGCCATGGAAGCCGTCAGTGGAGGTCGTCAGTGGATATATTTAAGGCAGAGGTAGATAGATTCTAGAGTAGTACAGGTGCCAAAGGTTATTGGGAGAAGGCAGGAGAATGGAGTTAGGAGGGGGAGATAGATCAGCCATCATTAAATGGCAGAGTAGACGATGGGCCATATGGCCTAATTTTACTCCTATCACATGATATGAATATTCTGAAACAGGAGAGACATCTTACTTCCTTACATTATTTTTGTTTTTAGTAGCTGATATATGTCCATGAAGAACGCTACTGTGTTTATGTGATACAACTGTGTGGATTTCACACTAAAACAGAAAATACTGGCACCAGGCAGCAGATTTGGCAGTATGTGTGGATAAAGAAAAACAGTTGATAGTTCAGTCAAATACTCACCATCTGTAGATTAGTGTCACTCATACCGTGGCTCTGCCCACAGGCTTATTAGAGAGTTCTCCCTCTCTTGCAGACTAGTAGTATGCATGTAGAATTAGAATTAGAATTAGAATTTCCTTTATTGTCATTCAGACCTTACGGTCTGAACGAAATTTCGTGCCTGCAGTCATACATACAATAATACAATAATAAACAACAATAAACACAAATTAACATCCACCACAGTGAGTCCTCCAAGCACCTCCTCACTGTGGTGGAGGCAAAAATCTTAGGGCTGCAGTCTCTTCCCTCCTCTTCTCCCTCTGCGCTGAGGCGATACCCCACCGGGCGATGGTACAAACAGCCCCGCGGCTCACCGAAGCCCGCAAACGGGCCGGCTCAAACACCACGGCCCGGGGTGGTCAAAGCTGCCGCCCTCCAGTCCAGCGGACGCAGCCGCTAGCCCGCGGCTGAACCCCGGACTCAGGTCACCGCCGCCAGAACGCCATCCCAGCCACCGGAGCACCGTTCCAGCCCCGAGCCGGATCGCCCTCACGTGAGTGCCGTTTCTCCCTCGAGCTGGGCCGCCCCGACGGGAGCACCGTACCTCCCTCGAGCTGGGCCGCCCCGACGTGAGTGCCGTTCCTCTCTCGAGCTGGGCCGCCCCGACGGGAGCGCCATCCCACCCTCGAGCTGGGCCGCCCTGACGGGAGCGCCGTACCTCCCTCGAGCTGGGCCGCCCTCACGTGAGTGCCGTTCCTCCCTCGAGCCGGGCCGCCCCGACGGGAGCGCCGTACCTCCCTCGAGCTGGGCCGTCCTGACGGGAGCGCCGTACCTCCCTCGAGCTGGGCCGCCCCGACGTGAGTGCCGTTCCTCCCTCGAGCTGGGCCGCCCCGACGGGAGCGCCATTCCACCCTCGAGCTGGGCCGCCCCGACGGGAGCGCCACAGCCCCTCATGGGAGAGTCTCAGCCCCGCGCCAGGCCTTCCTCACGGGAGCGTCACAGCCCCTCATGGGAGCGCCGTTCCAGCCCCGAGCCGGACCGCCCTCACGGGAGCGAGCCCAGGGCAAGTCCTGACTGGCTCTGCCTCCGGAGTCTCGAGGTCGCCAGCTCCGCCATTAGGCCTCAGCGCAGACGGAGGCAGAGAAGGGGGATACGACAAAAAAGTCGCATTCCCCCGAAGGGAGAGACAGCAAGCCCTGTTTCAACCCTCCCCCCCCCCCCCCACCACATAAACACAACCTAAAAACCAAAAACTTAACTAGACAAAACGAAAAAAACAACACAAAAAAGTAAAAACAGACGGACTGTAGGCGAGCCGCTGCTGCCAGGGCAGCGCCGCCACTTCCGGAGATGTAGAGAAGAAAGCACCTTGTGTTTCTTCTGCAGAGTTGCTGATAAAAGACTATGGATTCTAATCACTATGTGTGAGTTTGATCATTTCCAATATCATCAGTACTGAGAAAGAGAACTGGGAAAATCAAGTTAGTTTTAAGCCACAGAAAGAGTGGGGAAGGAATAGATAGGACAAAGAGAATTTCACTGATAAGATGTGTTTAGAATTGTGCAGGTGCAACATGTGCATTAGTATACTTACATGACCACAGCACACTCTTTTAACTCAATTAAATGTTATAATGGAAAATCGGGACTAAAGAACAAAAAACATGTGGTTATGTTTCCTATGGTTACCAAATATTCTAACTTTACTGAGTTATGGTCCACGATCCCAAATTGAAATAACATAACAATATTTGGAACTGATCGTACCGATTGCTTTGAGAATACAGTTTAGTTTGTATGAAAAGGCAAAGCACCTCTGTAGCAGCAAACACTATTAAAGTTTTGCCAGTATCAAATTGTTTTAAATTTATCCGATTGTTTACATTGTATAAATATAGATGTTGCAAAGGGTTCACATCATAACTCAGTTGTTTCATTATGTAGGGAATTGAAATACTGTACACAATACAATTAAACGTCATGTTTTCTCAAGGAACAATAACTCAACTGTAGACCAAAATTTAGCACCTTGCAATGAAGGAAATTATAACCCAATGTTATTGCAATATAATTGGCCAGTGTGATAGTCTTTTGAACTGAAAACACTTAGGTAGGTCAAATTAGATTTATTCTGGTTTTATGTGTGTTCAGTCAAGATGAAAAACATCACCTCAAATCTGACATATCTAGAAACTACAATTATCAAACTTATCAATGAATGCTTACTATGCCCTCTTCTTACCTGTTATTATAATGGACATGTTAACCTGTTTACAACCATTGGAATGAAATTTATCAAGTGTATGATAAAATTACCACATTAATGACATTTTATTATCTTTCATTTAATTTTACATTTTCCTTGAGTGATTGGCATGTGACTGAAAAAAATCTAAAAGCAATATCTCTATGTAAAAAATTAATAGATTAACACATTAATAGCTTAAAAATATTTGAATTGTAGTCTTGGATTTAGAATGCTTTCTATTAACGGTCTCCAACTTGATTTATCTATTAAAATTAACACATCATTTAACAGTGACAACAGAAGATCATAAACAGCTTTAAGTAAAAGAGAAAATATATAGTAAAACCACCAAGAAATACTGTAAAGTCATTAAGTCACTGGGTATTTCAATAATGGGTGAAGTACTTCTCACTGTATTTAAAAAAAAGATTGTATCTATTTAAACGCAAATGGTTTTATTGATTAATTGAAGCCTCTGATTCTTTCATAGATGAATGGTGGTGAAAAGCGGGCAGCCGTCGATGTGGGAAAGAAACCGAAAACTCCAAAAAAGAAGAAAAAGAAGGATCCAAATGAACCCCAAAAACCTGTGTCGGCTTATGCTCTATTTTTTCGAGATACTCAAGCAGCCATCAAAGGTCAAAATCCAAACGCCACTTTTGGTGAAGTTTCAAAGATTGTTGCCTCAATGTGGGATGGTTTAGGTGAAGAACAAAAACAAGTAAGAATCAGACTTAGACTATGTTTCTATGTTAAGTCATATTGATTAGTATGTAGTCCATACTTTTTTTTGCATGCTTATTGCCTACATTATTCAAGAGGTTTCTGAGAATTGGGGCAATCACAGATTATTTTCCTGGGATAATGGAATGTTTGTTGAAACTGTGTTAAGAAGAAGTCTTGTCTACCCTATGCTTTGGATCTTATCCTTAAACCATCCATATTTGGTAAAACATTTTGGGTGACTATCACTCCTAAAATGGCATCCTAAATTGTATCTGGTAACACTGTAATATGATGAAGGTCTGGCTTTCTGTTATAATATTCCAACCTGTCTCATATTCTCCTAAATGTGGGTAAAACAAATTGAGGAAAATCTGCACCAATGAATATATTTTGAAAATCGTTTCAAATAGTTATCATTCAACCAAGATTCAAGAATACTTCATGTTTGCGCAGGAGATAGTTTTTCACATGTGTCATATGGATTCTAATTCAGCACAGACCCTTTGGGTCTTTATGTTCTTGCTGACCATCAAGCTACCAGATAAACTCATCACATTATTATGCATCCCACCTTTCCATCAAGTCACCCCAAATACTAAAGGACCTGTCCCACCAGCATGCGTCTAGCGCGACCAAACGTGGTTGCTTGAGGCGTATGGCCTCGCGGGGCCGGTCCCACTTCGATCGATGGAGGCGTACGGAGTTGTGCGGGGTTGGTCCCGACATCGTGCGGGGCTCCAAAAATCTTGCACTGTCCAAAAATCCCGCGCGACAACAGCCTGTCGGCCTGCAGCCGCATTGAGGCCGTACGCAGCGCCTCGATGGGCATATGCAGCGTCTTGACGCCGCCCGGCGTGCCGTTGTGTGATGACGTCACCGCCCGACGCCGTGCGACGTCCAAATTCAGTCGGCCCGCCTCCTGCCCAGCTGATTGGTGAGTATGATGTCGGGACCAGCCCCGCACAACTCAATACGCCTCCGCGGTTCGAGTTGGGACCGGCCCCGCGAGGCCGTACGCCTCAAGCGACCACGTTTGGTCACGCTAGACGCATGCTGGTGGGACAGGACCTTTACTCTCACCTACGCACAAGGTGCAATTTACCATGGCAAATTAACCTACTGACCGTCATTACTGGGTTATGCGAGTATAATGAAGCACCCAGAGGAACCCCATGTGGTCACCGAGGGAATGTGCAAACTCCTCACAGACAGCTGGATAAGTTCATATTGAGTCCAAGTTATTGATGCTGTGAGATACTAGCTCTACTAGCTGAATCACATTGCCACCCCAAATAACATCAATGATCTTTGCATCATTTGGTTCAGTCAATGCATATTCCACGTTGGAACACAGTGGGTTCATACCTTGAACCCAGTGTAATTAAATCAGTGCTTCTTTGTGAATTGCCAGAGATGCTTTCCTTCAGATGAGGCTTTTACCTCTATTACTCTCTGAAGCACCAGTCTGAAGAAGGGTCTCGACCCTAAACATCACCCATTCCTACTCTCCAGAGATGCTGCCTGTCCCACTGAGTTTCTCCAGCATTTTGTGTCTACCTTCGATTTAAACCAGCATCTGCAGTTCTTTCCTACACGTCTACTTCTTAGATAGAAATCAAACACCCATTACAAGAAGATTAGTTGTAAATATTACAACTTTAACCAATCATAACTGAAATATGGTTAATTGAGCATTCAGTTTATTTGCATTTTTTTGGGAAGTTGCATTATATAATCACTGCTGTATTTACCCACGTAACTTTTTTCATTTTTTTTCACTTCTTTTTTTATTTTTAGTACGTTAAAGTGTGTTAGTTGGGGGTCTAATCTTTTTACGTGTGGGGGGGTGGGGGAGGTGGGGGGGAAACTGCTTTTCAAGTCCCTACCTGGTCGGAGAGGCTGCTTTCCTCCGGACAGCACCTTCGACCCGTCCTCGCGGCCTACCTGCGGGGCCTGGAGCGGTGTTTCCTGAGGGGACCTGGCCAGAACCTCGGCTTCGGCGGCGGCACAATGCTGGAGCGCTATCGCGGAGCGGGCAATGCCTTGCCTGGGTCGCCGCGCTGGAACTCCGGTATGCTGGGATCTGCCGATTGGAACATCTCGGAGCTGCAGGTCTGTGGAGCGGCCAGCCGCGAGCAGCGGCGCTGAACTTTAACATCGGGAGCCTGGGATCTCTCGCCGAGATCGCCAGAGGTGGAGCTCCGTCCAGCGCGGCCTGTTAGCTTGGAAGCCGCGGTCTCCGGTAAGGAAGCTGCCGTTCCAGGCATCCCAAGCCGCTGAGAGGGTTCTCCCGCGAAAGGGCCTGAAATATCGGGCCACCGTAGCGGTGACTGTGGAGCCCTCAATAGACCCGACTATGGGTGTACAAGGGGATGGGGACTGGACTTTGTGCCTTCCCCCACAATGGGGGGGTGGGGGAGGTGGGTTCCCACTGTGGGGGAATGTTTTTATGTTTTAATGTTAAATTTCTTTCTTAATGTTATGTTGTATTTTTATTAGTATTAGTGTGCTGCAAGGACATTTGAATTTCCCCTGAAAAGGGAATTAATAAAGTATTATTATTATTTATTATTATTATTTTATTGTAACAACAATCCTGGAACATTGTTAATTGTAATGTGCTCTACTTAAATTAGGATACTCTTAAGTTCAAATTCTGTTAATAGAATCAAACTATTTTAACTTCGAGTAAATCCAGAGATTTTAGTTCAAAATCCCACTATGGCAACCTCAAATTTTGAATTCATTTTTAACAATCTGCTATCGGTAAAGACCATGCTTTTTTCATAATAGTCCTGAAAGAATTTCCTGAAGGAAATCCACCATCCAATTTTATGTAGTCTAAACATGAATCCTACCACAAATAGCCAATCCCATCAACAGATTTGTTTGAATGCTTCACTATAAATGCTCGAATGAGTAAAGTGGGTTGTCAGTTTAGCTCAGATCTTCAATGTCAGGGAGCATGACTGTGTACATGTACCCTCCAAAGGTCAAAATGCCTACACTGTGCAGCAGAGAGGATATGCTGTGCATCAAAGATGGTAAATCTCTGAACCCAGGCCTAACCTCCCCAGATATAATAAATATATGAGATTTCCAGTTCAACATTTGAGGAGGAGCAAGAAAGCACACACAAGCCAGACATTTATTTCTCAACCAACACAATCCATTTATCTCTGCTTTTTTCTGCATTTCACTGCGTGCACATTAGTTGTCATGTTTGTGCACACTGTAGTATTGTTCATGTCGCAAATCATTGGTTTTGAAGCATTTTGAAGTATTTTGAGGCTGTAATTAGTGCAATACAAAAACATGTCAATTTTTTTATTAACTTAAGGACAAAAACATCCATTACAACAAATGAAACAAAGAAATTGTCTGGATTTGTCTTAGTTTGAATTTGGACAACACACGAGTTGGAGAGGATGAACAGTGATCTCCTTTTTCTGGTTGATGCTAGTGCATTGTTAGCATGATTATAGTTCCTCTGGGAGGTTTTAGGTTGGCTTGGTTCCTGGAAAATGCTGTGTGGCAAACTTTACTCCACACTGACAGGTTTGACAAGTTTAAGGGCCTGCCCCACTTGGGCGACATTTTCGGCCACAGCCTGAAATGAGGTTGTCGCGGCGTGGTCGGGACATGACGCGGGGTGACACATGTAGTGACGCACGGTGACGCGTGGTGTCTCCCTGTCGCCCCTGGATTTTGGAATGTTCAAAATCTTCAGGCGACATCTGGGTGTCTTTTCATGTTGTGAGCCCTGTCACACGCTGATGTACGCTGTCCTGCGTGTGACGGCCGGTGACACTCCACACCTGCAACTTTGCTGTTTTAATTCTTATGATATACACACACAACTCGGCACAAGGTGAGAATGACTAGCGAGGGTAGTCCTCATTGCTGTTGTAATCATAAAGATCGGCTCACGTGCAATGTATCGCAATTTAAAGAGACCCCAATAACGAGCGAGGAGGTTCGAGCAGTCCACTGGGACGAACACAAGTTTGCTTGTTTAGATTGAAGCCGGAGGAGAATGCTTCGAAGCGGAGATCTCGGAAACTGGGACTGGGCGCTGATTGCTTAAAGATTATTGGCCTTGGTATGTCCAAGGGAAATGTTACTGAATGTAGAGGGAGAGGGGCGGAATTTACGAACAGCGGAATTGAAAGCAGAACGATATCTGCTGCAGAGATCCAACTTGGCAGGGAAAGCGGGAGCGGTGGGTAGCGAGATAGAAACAGGACACTGCTGGGTTGAAACAGTGACATCGCAGAGAGCGACTCACACTAAAAAACCCCAGAGCGCTATCTGTTCGAGCAGCGGGTAAACTGACAAGGAAGCAGGTGTTCATTTACAATGTGATTATTGTACTTTGGTGTAGTGTGAAGGCGGGTGACGTGCTTGACATGTCGGTGACGCGGAGTGCGTTACAATTTGACGGTTTTTAGTGCGTCAGGCACTGAGGTTCGCAGTCGCTGAAAAAACCGCGACGTGGGACAGGCCCTTTACTGTGTACAGGTGGTATATTAGCAGAAGTAGAAATGTTTTGAACTTTTTGAATCATAATTTTGGGTTTTGTTTTTTTTCCAGTTATTTATGTGTTAGGAAGTATAGTAATATTATTGTGTTTTTGCCTCATTGTCACATCATCGTGGATGTAAAATAGTGATCATGCATTCCATGACATTTCTGGTATTCTCCTATAATTTATTTTAAAAAGTAGTGGAATCTGATTATGCTGAATTTATGATTGGTGCCAGTTTCCAGGGAGGTAGCAAATCTTCTCTTATATTTTTACAAGGTGATCAAGGAGAGGAAATGGTATCTGCAGGAACTGTCTGGGTACCCACAATCTGAACATTTCTTGGGACATAAAACAATAATTCCTGTTCCCCCTGGGAGGACTCATCAGTGAAAATAGCAAAATGCTAACATGAATGTAAACTTGCTCCAAGATCCTTCCCAGATGCATAGCAGCATTGGATTCTGCATTGTGTCCAAAGGAAAAGCACAATTTTGTGAATTCCACCAGCATTTATACTGGGGAAGGTGCACACTGAAGATAGGCCAGTTTGGAGCTCAGCATCTGTTACAAGCCTGCACCCTGCAGACGCAGTGGTGAAGCTTTGGGCAGATCCATCTTGTGCCAAGATGGGATGTTCCATGGATTTGAAGCAACTTGACTTACACAGTAAGCCAAGTAATGCGAACAATGATTCAAACAGCTGATATGTAGTACGACTCTATTTCAATGTACTAGAATTTATGCAAAGAAAATTAGAATCTAGAGCTGGCAAACTCAGAGGTAAGGTTGTGTAGGAAAGAACTGCAGATGCTGGTTTTAACCGAAGATAGACAAAAAAGCTGGAGTAACTCAGCGGGTCATGCAGCATTTCTGGAGAAAAAGAAATGGTTGACACCCTTCTTCAGACCCTCGATTCGAAATGTCATCTATCCTTTTCCCCAGAGATGCTGTCTGACCCACTGAGTTACTCCAGTTTTTTGTGTCTATCAGAGGTGAGGTTGCAATGTTGTTTCCCCTAACTTTACAATTTGCGATTGTACGAGTGAGGCTTTCTGTTGATATCAAAGGTTAACAAGTTAAGTCAACAAACAATCTGTTCAATTTAAATCATTATTTGATGTCTTCTTCCACATCAACGAGATGCAATAAACCATTGTAATGCGGTTGAGCACTTTACATGATACGTATGTAAATGCAAATAGGATTTCAATATAGGACATAGAAAAGTGCAGCACAGGAACATGCCCCTATTTATGTGCTGAAAAACATATTTAAGATACGCACAAATAATATGGTTGTGTTAAGAATTATTTTATCTACTTCAAAATAATTCCATTACATTAGAACCTTTCTGAAAAGTTATAATGCAACTGAGTTATTTTAAATAGATAAAATAAATAGGATTGAATATATAACATGGATAAGACACTGAAAAGTGTTGAAATCCTTTAAAAATCTTATGCTCTGTTCATCAGATAAATAGTAAGATTTGGCTGTTATCACATCATATTTCCTTAATTAAACAGAATCAATCAATGAGAATCAAGTGCATCTTTCACAAAATGATTTGAAGAAATGTCTAGTCTTCAAATGGTTACTGCAACATGAAAGTACATTAGGATCAGTTCAAAAAACAATCAAATTGCCGTGACAATGGTATTCCATCAACGTTTTCGATAATATCAACAACATCAGATAGCATCAAATGAAAATCCATATTTTAAATCAAACATCCTTTACTGAACCAGCTTGTAACCTGTTCAGAAAAACAAATATACAAACACTGATATTAAAAAAAATGTTTTCACGCAGCCAATCCATCACACACATCTGCTAATGTACAATTTTGAAAAATACTTAACCTTATTTATTTTCCATGCCTGCATATCTTTCTCAGATTCCACCGCCTATCCACGTCTACCTATTTCTTTCTCAAATATTTAATGCCATTTCTGCCTTTCCTCCATCTTCACCTCTTTATCCCCTTCCACTATCTACTCTTCTACCCATTCCTCCCTCACCTCATCTTCCATCTCTATTGTTTTATATATAAAATATACAATATCTTTCGGTTTCATCCCACGTTCCCCTTTCTGAAGCTTGTTGTATCAAATTAGCTGATACTTTTCTTAAAACATGCTTTTCAATTAATTTATTTAAAAGCTCTTCGTTATTGTTCATGTGACATAATCAAATGAAAGTAATATTGAAAAGCATTTATCCTGTTATAGCCAGTGATTAGCATTTGCTTTGTTTTTAAACTATTAAACCAGCTGCAGAGGTAGCTGAGTGCAATGGATTAATTTACTGATCCACAAATTAATGATCAGGTAATGTTAGCAACTGTTGATCGCTGCAACATATGCTTGCTTTCAGCTGCATAATTTATATTCAGTAACCTTAACTAAAACAGTTTAACTCAATAGAAAAACTAATTACTTTACCTATGGTATTTATTCTGTGCTTGCTGCTTCGTAAAATTACTGCTAATATGTTATATGAGGCCAGAGCTGATAGAAGTGAGAAGAATTTAATTTCCCACTCATTCCTTCCTGCTGATGTTGTCCTTCCCCTGGCACTAGTGGCATTTGTAAATAGTTAATTTGCTTTAATTATGAGCCTGTCCTGCTGAATTAAGAGCAGCAAGATTGTGAGGAGCTAGAATCATGCTTCAGAGGCAGCTGACAAATCCTTTGAGCCCAGAAACCAATGTCTTTTTCTCTATGCTGTCAGTAATTCCATTAATATTATGTCCAGTCAAGTCAATCAAATCATTTACTCTTCATCGGTGCTCAGACAGCAGACAGACAAGGGATCACAGCTTCTTTTATTTCTCCTGACTCGTTTTACTTGAGATCAGATGTATGATTACTGCAATATATTTAAAAAGCCTTATGTTGTAAGCATTGTAAAGAATTACATTTCCTGTGATACAGCCAAACACATGTAATATTGAAAACATATTGTCATTATACATTGAGCTTGTGCGCTCAAGTGCAATAAATGGACAAAATCCATGCTCATCCACAAAAGCAAAGTAGTGCGGTGATGTTGAGCCATTTTGTTTCATAAACATTTCACATTCACTGCCAGCACTGAATTTCATTTGGTGTTAAAGAAATATTGTATTGGACTAAGTAGGGATCATGATGCTTTATTTAATAATTTGGTAAATGTGATAACGTTCTTGCAACATATAAAAGTAGATCTGACTTTTTGAATCTGTAGGCATTGTAAAAGAATATTTTTCAATTCAGGACAATGGAGTCAGACATTAACAGTCAAAATCACCTTGGAGCAGGGAAATAAATGGGAGAATGTCCAATATACATCAGCTTGATTGTCCTGTTGTGGGATGTATAATGGGCAGTTAATCGGCTTGTTCTCGTTTGGTGTCATTATTGAAGATGCATTTTTTACATCGTTATCAGATGTAGCTACAGGGGAAAATGCAACTATCAAGTGATTGGTTAGCAGGGTGAATGAGCTAGCTGCCCAATTCCTCCTGTGGGATGTCTGTACATTTCCAAGAGCCTGATTTCATTAACACATGGCTCCGGGAGGTTCCCACTGCAGTTCACCAACTTCAGCCCAAGGAGATGTCAGGTGGTCCAGCACACAGAAAGGTAGGCAGGGTACAAGTGGAATGACTGGCAGGAGGCATGGTCAGTGTTTAGCCAGGGGGCAGTGGCGCACATTGTTTCTGAAATTAGTTCCATGTTCCCACAAAATAATTTAACACAAGACTAAGTGGGACCCATTGGGTTCAATTCTCACATGGGAGGGCTGGTCCCTCAACGCAATATTCCACCTCTCCACCAATTCCAATATTGGTGGCCAGTGGGGCTGGGGATGGGGCTTTCTGGAGCGCTAGTATGGGTGTTGTGGGTCGAAGGGACTGGTTTCCAGAGGGCTAGTATGGGCATTGTGGGCCGAATGGATTCTTGGACTCACAGTTCAGTCACTCATGGCTGGTGGACTCACAGTTCAGTCACTCACGGCTGGTGGGCTCGCAGTTCACTCACTCACGGCTGGTGGGCTCGCAGTTCACTCACTCACGGCTAGTGGGCTCACACACACACACACCATCCATCACACATATACACACACACACACACACACACACACACACACACACACACACACACCCTCCATCTCTCTCACACACACGCCCTCCATCTCTCTCACACACACCCTTCATCACACACACACTCACACACACCCTCCATCACACACACACTCACACACACCCTCCATCTCACACACACACACACACACAACCTCCATCTCACACACACACACCCTCCATATCACACACACATACACCCTCAATCTCACACACACACACACACACACACACACACACACACACACACACACACACACACACCCTCCATCTCACACACACACACACCCTCCATCACACACACACACACACCCTCCATCACACACACAATACGACCTCTGGACTGAGCGGGACTTCCGGAATGAGCGTGACTCTGGACTGAGCGGGACATCCGGAATGAGCGCGACCACTGGACTCAGCCACGGCTGGTGGGCTCACAGTTCACTCAGCACGTCGTCGATTCACAGTTCACTCAGCACGGCGTAGACTCACGATTCAGTCACTCACAACGTAGTCTCACAGTTCTGGACTCAACTCTCACTCACGGTCTTCCGGGTGGGCTGACTGACTCACAACCGACCTCTGGGGCTTTATTCTCCGGGCCCCGGAAGGGGCGTTACATTCATGGTGACTGACAGGTTTGAAGACCAATCTGCTGATCTCACGATTTTTTAAACCTTCATAACTTTTCTATTATTTCATCGATCGGAGCAAAACATGGTGTCTTGGAGTAGAGGAGAACAGTGAGTAAGATGGGCGGGAAATCATAGCGATATAGGTTGTGTTTTTGCGCAAATTTATTTACAACGTGGTCAAGATGAGAGTTTTAGTAATAGTATAGATATATTTTTGGTCATTTTCCTCTTACGAGTTAAGTCTTATTTAGAAGAGCATCTATGGCAACCTCTCTGTCCAAAAGGACATTCTAATTACAACACTGTCACAAGTCCTGGGAATAATGGCAGGAAATGGCAACTAAATTTCAACTCCAATCCACTTCTGTCTGAAGAAGTGAAATAGTTTGCAAATTGGCGGCACAGTGGCGAAGCTGGTCGAGTGGCTTTTCACGGCGCCAGGAACCCGAGTTCGATCCTGGCTTCAGGTGTCATGTGTGTGGATTTTGCACGTTCTCCCTATGACTGCAAGTGTTTTCTCTGGGTGCTCTGGTTTCCTTCCACATCCTAAAGACTTGGTGGGCCGAAGGGCCTGTTTCCGTGCTGCATCTCCAAACTGAATTAGTTTTACTCTTAAATGTTGCAGAGCTGCTTTGCAGAGTGAAAGCAATTTACCCCACATAAAGCGGTTATCCAGGGAAATCTTTCTGATTTAAGGAGCAACTGCATGTTATGTAGGCTTCCATTGGGAGGGTGCCCAATGTACAGTTTTTCATCTACATTAATAAGAAAGTGCTTCAACAACCATGACATCCTATCACTCTTCCCCAACCCTCCCAGCTCACCTAATGCCATGATATTTTTAGCCAGAACAATGTTCACTTGCATTTCCCAATTAGAACATTACTCTTGATATCATTATAGCATTCTGCTCATTTCCAACAGTGGCCCCAAGCAACATTGCAATGATAGCTTTTTGTGAGTAATGACTGTTTTTTGCACAATGCTATTATGCTTTTCGAGTTACAGCAATACTTTTAGTCATAGTCATAGAGTGATACAGTGTGGAAACAGGCCCTTCGGCCCTACTCGCCAATGCCGGCCAACAATGTGCCATCTAAACTAATCCCACTTGCCTGGGCTTGATCCATATCCCTCCAAACCTGTCCTATCCATGTGCCTGTCTAACTGTTTCTTAAATGATGGGAGAGTCCCAGCCTCAACTACCTCCTCTGGCAGCTTGTTTCCTACACTCACCACCCTTTGTGTGAAAAAGTTACTTGAACCTATGTCCTCTGGTCCTACTCTGGGCAAAAGACTCTGTGCATCTACCCGATCTATTCCTCTCATGATTTTGTATACCTCTATAAGATTTCCCCTTATCCTCCTGCGCTCCATGGAATAGCGACCCAGCCTACTCAACCTCCCCCTATAGCTCACCCACTCTAGTCCTGGCAACATCCTTGTAAATCTTTTCTGAATATCTTTCCTATAACATGGTGCCCAGAACTGAACACAATATTCTAAATGCGTTTTCACCAACGTCTTATACAACTACGACATGGCCTCCCAACTTCTATACTCAATATTTTGACTGATGAAGGCCGTGCCAAAAGCCTTTTTGACCACCTTATCTACCTGTGCCTCGACCTTCAAGGAACCATACACTTGTACTCCTAGATCCCTCTGCTCTACAACACTACCCAGAGGCCTACCATTTACTGTGCAAGTCCTGCCCTCGTTTGACGTCATAAGATGCAACAACTCACACTTCTCTGTATTAAATTCCATCAGCCATTCCTCCACCCAACTAGCCAATCGATCCAGATCCTGCTGCAATCGTTCACAACCATCTTCACTATCTGCAAAACCACTAACTTTTGTATCATCAGCACACTTGCTAATCGTGCCATGTATGTTCTCATCCAAATTATTGATGTAGATGGCAAACAGTAATGGGCCCAGCATCGAACCCTGAGCCACACCCCTAGTCACAGGCATCCAGTCTGAGAAGTGACCTTCCACCATTACCCTCGGCTTCCTTCCATGGAGCCAATTTGCTATCCTTTCACCCATCTCTCCTTGGATCCCATGCGATCTAACCTTCTCGAGCAGCCGACCATGCGGAACCTTGGTGAACACTTTACTGAAATCCATGTACACAACATCTACAGCTCTGCCCTCATCAACCTTTTTGGTCACGTCTTCAAAAAAATCAATCAGATTTGTGAGACATGACCTCCCATGTACAAAACCATGCTGACTATCCCTAATCAGCCCTTGCCCATCCAACTGCATGTATATCCTATCCCTCAGAATACCCTCCAGTAACTTACCAGCTACAGATGTTAAGCTCACCGGCCTATAGATCCCTGCATTTTCTCTGCAGCCCTTCTTGAAAAGAGGTAGAACATTTGAAACCCTCCAGTCTTCCGGCACCTCTCCTGTATTTAAGGACGACTGGTAAATTTCAACCAGGGCTCCTTCCATGCTCCTTTTCCTCTCTAGTTTCCCACAATGTCCTCGGATATATCAGATCAGGCCCTGGAGATTTGTCTACCTTCAAACACGACAGTACCTTCAGTACTTCTTCGACAGTAACCCTGACTGCTCTCAAGGCACTTCCAGTGACGGCTCCAATTTCCTCCGTCCTGCTGTCTTTCTCCTCAGTAAATACAGAGGAGAATTACTCATTTAGGGCCTTGCCCATCTCCTGTGGCTCCACACATAAGTGACCACTTTGATTCCTGAGAGGTCCCACTCCCTCTCTAGTTACCCTTTTCCCTTTATGTATTTATAACATCTTTTGGGATTGTCCTTAATGCTACCCACCAGAGCAATCTCCAAGCCCATTTTTGCCCTTCTGATTTTCTTTTTTAGTTTACTCCTTAGTTCCCAAAACTCCTCCTCTCAGCTACCTATACCTGTCGCATGCATATGTCTTTTTGACTGAAGGGCCTGTCCCACAGGCAATTTTTTTGGCAAATACAGGTGACTAGGCCTTTCACATGGTCATGGGGTGACGCCTGTATGGTCCTGAGTAGTCCACTCAAGTCGCCTAAAGAATCGTAAAGTTTTTCTGGTCGCCGCTGGATTTTGAAATGTTCAAAATTTTTCAGCGACTGTGGGCTTGACGTAGCTTGTGTTCTCCTGTCGTAGGTGCTGTCGTAGGTTGCCACCAGGATGATGCAAGTTGTCACCAGGTGACGTTGGTTGTCGCCGGATGCTGACTTTGGTGAATTCCATTGGCGACTACCTACGTCAACCTACGTTAACCAGCGACAGGTACCGGCGACTGAATTGTCTTCAGTTGTCGCCGACAGGGTCGTTGGTTGTCGTAGCTTGTCGCAGGTGGACGTAGGTTGACATAAATTGTCGTAGGTTGTCGCCTGTGTGGTCGTAGGTTGTCCTAGGTGGACGTCCTAAGTCGCAACGATTGGGTCGCCGGTTGTCGGTAGCTTGCCGTAGCTTGATGTCGACTAGGTGGTAGGTTGTCATAGACATTGTCATAGGGGGGGGTCCAGTCGCTATTTTTTTGTCGACCTGCTATGATTGTAACTAAATTGCCTAAGTGGGACAGGCCCTTTCCTCAATTTCCCTTGTCAGCCAAGCTTCCTTACGTTTGTGTGCTTTGCCCTTCACTCTAACATTAAATGAAAAGTAAAATATTTTGATTACTACTTGTACGAATCCAACCCAGCTTAAATCTTTGAGCAAAAAAAAGTGCTGGAGGAATCCAGCAGGTCAGGCAGCATCTGTGGAGGTAATCGACGGATGACCTATTGGGTTGTGGCCCTTTTTCATACCTGAGATGTCATCTGTCCATTCCCTCCACAGATGATGCCTGACCCGCATCTGTGGTCTCTTGTGAATCCTTAATGTAGTCTCTTGCGAATCCTTAAACCTTTGGGCTTTGCATTGAGATGTAATCCCAAACTCAGCTGTTGCTTTATTTCAGTATTTGAGAAGACCCAATTCTGCAAAGAAAATGGTTACCAAATGTAATTGTTCAGCACTTATACAGCAAGAAACCATATTGACGATTTTCTGACATTCTGTCCCTCCTGCTTGTCTGAGCTGGTGCTACATTGCCTGGCATCATGCCTTTATATTGTTCCTGTTGTCCAAGGGGGAATCAATAGCCTTTTGATGAGTATTCTCTCGGGGCTAAACCCAATATCCAATTACAGTGTGGGTGTTCTGCCGCTCCCATTCAGTGGAATGCAGGTAACACATCATGATTACAGTCAGTTGCCAGCTCTGACCTTGCCGTAGATTGTACACTTGGAGAGATCCAGTAACCTGAGTGATAAGCATGGTTTAAAGTCAGTCTGCTCTTCCTAAAGTGATGACCACTTCTGATTTGACTAGATTTTGGGAGATATTTTACAGCCATAGTTGGCCTGCAATCTATGAAGATTGAGAACAGTCTCCAATATTATTTGGTGGTGCTCGAGTAGTTTTGGTATAGGAGTTCCAAAATAGGAAAGACACAATCTGTGGAGAGAAAAATTATTAGCAAATAATGAGAGACGTTTGTAATGGAGACCAGTGCCATGAGTCAGGTTCAATAGATCTGAATGGAGTGCCATAAGAAGCCAATTGGCTCAAAGATGCCATTACTAAATGTGAATAGATCTTTAAATAGATGTTCAAAAATGATTGCAGCTATCTTCATCCAGAAGTACTAAGTGCACGATCCATCTTGACCTCCGTCAGTCTCCACTATCACAGATTCCAATTTTTCAGCTAATCCGATTCACTGCACATGTTGTCAAGAAATGTTGAAATATTGGTGCTCCAGACAGATACAGTAATGATATGTTTAAGGATCAGTTTAAGGAGATATTAAATTGAGTGATATTCAATGAAAGAAAATGCCTTCTATTGAATGTGTTGTGGTAGTGGCTGTCAGTGTAGTTCAGAAAGAACATTTGTCATTTAGTGTAGGATAGTGCAGGACCCTCTCTGTCTCATCGACTGCCAAAATCCTCATATTTGTTTTTGTCTTCTCTATTTTTCCCTGTTGCAACCCACTGCTAGTCAACCTTCCTCAAAGATTAGTGATCATCTAAACCTATGCTGCCTTGCCTTGTCAGCAACTAGCCACATTCTCCTATGTTCTCCCACCTTCATAACTTGACTTTAAATCTCATGTTTTTCAAATGTCAACATTATCTCTTTCTGTCTCTTCCCTTCATCTCTTCTGGCATTACTCTGCTTTATCTGCACCACTCCTGCTTTGGCTATTTGAACATGCCTAATTTGCATACCTGGTAAGTCTTACATTTAGCTGATCCTGAGATACTTCAGGCTATAGCTCCAGCCACTCTGGTGATGCCATAAAATTGTCCTTTATCTCACACTTTTAAAGGGTTAGGGCAACATGAGGTCCAGGACTGTAAATTTGCTGTCTTGTGGAAGGAATGCATGGATAGGCATCCATAAACAAGTATTATTCATCTTTTTCTCAGTGGTATGCAATGGGAGATGGGCGCTGGGCGGAAAGGCCATGACCTTTGGCAGTTGCGACGTGAACTGAATCACTCGGAGACATTGAATGTCTTTATTCACCAAGAGAGCAGACATGCTCTTGAAAAACATCACAGTGGAATCTCGAAACTTGAAGTATATCAAAGTTTTTTAAATATGTTTTAAACACAAAAGCAACAATAATTGCTTAACTAAAGGCTTCTGAAGTCAGAGAGCCCCGACACCCAAAGTATCCCTCTTCTGTTACACCGTTGAGGGGTGGCTCTCTAGACACAAAAATAGCAGAAAATGGAGCGAGAAGACAGTACATGCATTGAGTGGCCGGAATAAGCCTTTAATGACAGGAGCCAAAACATGCTGGTGGAGGAACTCAAACAGCATCTGTGCGGGGAAATGGACTGTACAATGTTTTGGGATCAGGAGTCTTCTTCAGATATGCAGGCTGACAGATGAATTACCATTGTGAAATGCCCCCAATGTGTTGGTGAGTGGTAACACCTGGGAGGAGTTTATATGTGGGAAAATGCGGGGCACAAATTAAAAGAGAATTGGTGTAAGAATAATATAAAAGGATGGTTAATGGTTGCAGTTGACACTATTGTGTGAATAGCCCATTTCTGTGCTATGTCACTTAATGACTTCATGAATCAAACAAATTGTATTCAAATTAAAGCTTTTAAAATAATACAATTGCTACTGATCCATACAGATTAAATGCCTGCTACAATACAATACAATATAATACAATACAATGCAATACAATTTATTTGTCATTTGAACCCCATTGAGGTTCAAACGAAATGTTGTTTCTGCAGTCATACACACAAGAAAGAACCAAGACACAACACAATTTACACAAACATCCATCACAGCGCATCTCCTCCTCGCTGTGATGGAAGGCAAAGACTTATCTCTCCCCTGCACTTCCCATTCTCCTCCCGATGTCAGTCAAAGCCCCCTGCGGGCGATGGCAAATGTCCCGCGGCCATTAACGCCGCGCCGGGTGATGCAAGGCCGCGCTCCGGGTCTTGCTGTTGGAGCCCCAGGCGGGCGCTAGCAAAGTCCCGCAGCCATTCCAAGCCACGCCGGGCGATGATGTAAGGCCCCGCTCCAGGTACTCTTCAACTCCGCAACTCGGGCGGGTGAAGTCGCCGTTGCGGAAGCCCCGAAAAGCGGTCTCCCAGCAGGGACCCGCGGGCTCCCGGTGTCACTGTCCACCAGACCTGCGGTAAGCCTCCGAATCCCCGGGGTCGGGTCGCAGCAGCGCGCCACCACTGCTCCTCCTGCTCCGAACTCGGCCAGCTCCGCGATGGTGAGTAGGTCCGCAGGCTCCGCGACTGGAGCCCTAGGTCGTTCCTGCTGGAGGCCGCTCCACGGTGTTAGGCCCCAACGACAACGGAGACCCGACAGAGAAAAGGTCGGGTTCTCCGTGCAGGGGATAGATTTTAAAAGTTTCCCCCACCCACCGCCCCCCGCCCCCCACACAGTTACCCACACACATACACAAAAAATAAAATAAAAACTACATTCAAACGAGACAAAAAACAACAAAAAGACAGACGGACTGCAGAGGCCGCTGCGACTGTAACCTTACTCAGATTTTCCTATGTAAAGGAGCACCAATTGCAATATTTGCTCTACTTTAAGCAATGGCATACAATTGGGATTGGGCATGTACTCGAGTGATGATTTCACTAGATGAACAGCCACAGGACTGGACATTGATCTTGAAATGTACGTTTGAATCCCATTGTTTCTGCTGCAGAATTCAAAATTTAGCTACCTCTGACTACGGTTTTGTATCTCTTTTCTAATAACTCCTTATGTGGCTCCATATCAAATTGTATTTGATCTGCTCCTGTGAAATGTCTTGTGACATTTTGCTTTGCCAAAGGCACTATATAAATTCAGGTTGCTATTGTCAGGTATAATCTAATATGACGAGGGGTAAAAATTATTTTCAAAAGTTTTTTTCTGTTAAATTATAGTCATTTACCTGTGGGATAGTAGAATTCAAAGATGATTCCTTTTTTACAATTTTGAGAAATAGGAAGACTCAAGAGGGAGGCAAATTAACTCGCTGGTTTCTATAGACTACTAAAACTTGCATGTTTGCTAATCTAATTTGACACTTTCAGGGTTTATTGCTAGAATGATAATTTAGTGCAATCTGTACTATGGAGAGCTAATGCTTTCATCTGCTAATAGTGATTTACTCTGTCTTGCAGGTGTATAAGAAGAAGACTGAAGCTGCCAAAAAGGAGTATCTCAAACAGTTAGCAGCTTATAGAGCTAGTCTGGTTTCCAAGGTAATGCCCAATAACATCAATGCATTCATTACCATATTTTCTAAGATTTACTTTTCATTTTGCCCCTGCGTTGCATTCAATGTATGCTTAAGTGTTAAAATTGGACCAAGAAAACTATTTTTCTTAGTTCTAAAGCCCCCTCCAAAATTGAACAAATTCAACCTTGTTACAATTTTAGGGAATATCAAGACAATTTGTTTCATTTCTGTATCTGTTGAGAATTGCGGAAAAATGTATATCATAATTCATAAGCAGGTCACTTTATTGTTTATAGTGGCTTATAATCATGGGATTTGTGGGGTTTTTTGGTAAATATTTTACTTGGAATATTCCTGCTGGTTTGTATTTGTGTATTTTAAGTCTTTGCCAACTGTAAATGCATAACCTGGCAAAGCCTCTAGGTTTTGTATAGTATCATTGGTCGTCCAATTATCTCTACACTTATAAAACTATGATCTTGGATGTGTGTGTATTTGTGCGATGTTCATGTGCGTTCCACATCTCCTCTAAAACACGACGCACTAACGGTGACATTTTTACATATTCCGAAAGAGATTTACGCCGTAAAATCACTTTATCTGAAAATTTCATGCATTATTTCTCGAGTTATTTATTGAAATGTTCAAAGATTTCAAATAACTTTGAAAATAAACGAGATGGTCTCGCTGATGACTCTGCTCCTTGCGGCCTGCTGCTCTATGTTCCACGTGCAACGAGTGACGTCACCCCCCTCCACCTACCTCCCTCCTCACCCCCTCCCCCCCCCCCAGTTCTTCAAAAGACAAAAGTATTAGCAAATGGGCTCTGTACTGCAGTTCCCGAGCGCTTCCGAGGGCTTCCGAGGTCCCCCGAAGTCCTGAGTGCCCAAGAGCACTCGAGCTTCCCGGCTTGCTTTTCCAGAACTTTTTCAATGGTCATTATATCACTTTGATGAACGAGGCTTAATGCTGACTTCAACATCTCTAAAGATAAGAATCCGATTGAACTTCATTATTTCGGTTTAACGAAAACGTTGCATTTTTTGTTCTTTAAAAACTTTCCAGTGTCTCACTTAACTGTACTAATTCTTAAAGAAAACATTTAATTTCAAAGTCAGCGCTTTTTAGTTTTAAAACGTTTTTTCCCCGTTTGTTACTTCCCCTTTTTTTTCCGGTACTAATTTCTTTATAATTTTAAAAGTTCACGGTTATTTACTCCGCGAATTTTGACAGATTTTTGACCGCTTTCAAAAAAATTAGTTGTTGATTTGGAAAGACTCAGATAACCCCCACCCCTCTTTCCCTTCCCGCCTCTTTCCACCCCCTCACTTTCCACCCCCTCTCTTTCCACCCCCTGTCTTTCCACCCCCTCTCTCCACCCCCCCTCTGCCCCCCCCTCTATCCCTCCCCCCCTATTTCCACCCCTCTCTTTCCACCCCTTCTCCTCTCTCTCCCACCTCTCCCCCCCCTTTTTCCCACCTCTCCTTCCCCCCCTCTTCTCCCCTCCACCCCCTCTTTCCCACCACTCCTTCACCCCTCCCCCCTCCTCCCCTCCCTCTTCCTCCCCCTCTTCCTCGCCACCTATTCTCCCCCCTCCCCCTCTTTCCCCCTTCTTTTCCCGCCCCTCTTCCCCCCTCTCTTCCCCCTCTTTTCCCCCCTTCACCCCCTTCCCCCCTTTTCGCCTGGTTCCCCCCTCTTTCCCTCCCCGCCACCTATTCTCCCCCCCTTCTTCCTCCCCTCTTCCCCACCCTCCCCCCTTTCCCCCCCTCTTCCTCCCCCCTCTTCCTCCCCCTCTTCCTCCCCCCTCTTCCTCCCCCCTCTTCCTCCCCCCTCTTTCTCCCACCCTCTTTTCCCCCCATCTTCCCCCCCTCTTCCCCCCTGTCCCCCTCCCATCTCCCCCCCCCTTCCCCCCCTCTCACTCACCCTCTCCACCCCCTCTTTCCACCCCCTTCCCCCTCACTCTTCCCCCCTCACTCTTCCCCCCCCACTCTTCCCCCCCTCTTCCTCCCTCTCTTCCTCCCTCTCCCTCTCCCTCTCCCTCTCCCTCTCTCCCTCTCCCTCTCCCTCTCCCTCTCCCTCTCCCTCTCCCTCTCCCTCTCCCTCTCCCTCTCCCTCTCCCCCTCTCTCTGTGTCTCTGCCCCTCTCTCTGTGTCTCTGCCCCTCTCTCTGTGTCTCTTCCCCACTCTCTGTGTATCTATCCCACTCTCTGTGTCTGTGCCCCTCTCTTTGTGTCTCTGCCCCCTCTCTCTCTACCCCCCCCCCCTCCCTCTCCCTCTCTAGACGCGCCTGTGAGTTGGAGGGTATGCATGAATGCATAGGACGGGGATGGGGTAAAAGGAGCGAATGAATAATATTAATGTAATATCAAGGGGGGTGGTTAATGTGTGTGTGATGTCGCAGGTCCCCCCCCCCCCCTCCCACAACTGTGCGTTGAGTGGACGTGGTCTAGGTTGTAAATTTTAAAAAGCATTCCATGAGAAAAGTTTAAAAGTAAATTAAAGCTAACAAACGTGAATAAGTCATTTTCAAGAAAGTTGCTTCTAAATGTATTTTGATTAGTTTTGTTCAGCGGTACCAGTAAAGCATTGTAAATGGTCTCTTCCAATTTCTATTTAATTTACCGCAATTTTTTTGCCTTTTATAGTTTTTATATAATGTTGAAAATCAAAATTCAGAAATATAAATAGAATAAAAGGAAATGACCTAGCTCCCTAAGGAGAGGTGTCAAAAACCAGGGAGAATAGATTTAAATTAATTGGAGAAAGAGTAGCAGAAAAGGTTTTCCACCAGGAGGTTAGAGCACGTTTAGAACTCAATGCCTGAAAGGATGGTAGAGAGAGAACCCTTCATCACATTTAGAAGTACTTGATTTTGTATTTGCAGAATTGCAATGTGCAAGGCTTACTGCTGGAATATAGGGTTGGGCAGATTAACACGTTTCAACTGCGCGCAGAACATTGAACTCAATGCTATTTTCAATGCAAATTCTTTTTAACTGTGTGAAAATTCACAAATTGTATTTTGTCATTATTAATCAGCCAATTGTTAACCATTCTTGGTGATTTCTCTGCAGAGTTACAATGAGCCCATTGATACAAAGACATCCCAGGCTTCACAGATAATGAATTCAAAGCAGCCAGTGTTTTCTGGTCACTCACAAGCCCCTTCTCCAATGTACCTCGGTTCAGGTGCCTACCACCAACAGTCTGGTATGAACCCTCACATATCCACCATGCATCCAAGTTTGTCTCGGAGTATTGCTCCCAAACCCAACGGTCAGATGCCAGTGACTGTTTCTGTAGCGAATATGACCGTCTCGCCACCTCCATCTCTTCAGATCAGCCCACCACTGCACCAGCTATCAATGCAACAGCA
Organism: Amblyraja radiata; assembly: GCF_010909765.2. NCBI lineage: Eukaryota > Metazoa > Chordata > Chondrichthyes > Rajiformes > Rajidae > Amblyraja > Amblyraja radiata. Next base: position 76,273,626 of record NC_045959.1, on the reverse strand, counting down.
TCAGCTTCACCAGCAGCAAACTTCCGTCATGTCTCAGCAAATAGGTAACCACCAGCTACCAATGCAGGTTCAACCTCCCCTGCATTCACCACCGATGCAGCAGGTCAGTGCAATTTAATAATCAGGATAAACCAAATTAAAAAACCCTTTGCATTTAAGGTATCATTAGAGTATTGGTCAATATTAGAAAGGTGAGACGGCTCAAAATGATCAGTTTGCTGAGCCTTAACTATGAAATTGCAGGCTGTCGTTACTGAACTATCGATGTTTGGTGGTGGCTTACATCAATTTGGAGACAGCAAAATGGTTGAGCACATTGTGGTAGTTTAATGGTTGCAAAGTTTAGTGTGTAAGAAAACAGTTATCAACCAGCCAATCAAGGATAATCATTCTCATCAGTGATTTAGAAAATAGGGTTTGTACTTATTGATATTTTTTTTAAAGATTTATTTGCAAAAAATATGTTTTTCTTTTGACCCCTGGTGCTGCTCATCATGTGATAGCCTTTCATAGAAACATAGAAACATAGAAATTAGGTGCAGGAGTAGGCCATTCGGCCCTTCGAGCCTGCACCGCCATTCAATATGATCATGGCTGATCATCCAACTCAGTATCCTGTGCCTTCCTTCTCTCCATACCCACTGATCCCTTTAGCCACAAGGGCCACATCTAATTCCCTCTTAAATATAGCCAATGAACTGGCCTCAACTACCTTCTGTGGCAGAGAATTCCACAGATTCTGTGTGAAAAATGTTAGAACGTCTCACCAAGGCACTGTACAACTGCAGTAGAACCTCCCTGCTCCTATACTCAAATCCTTTTGCTATGAATGCTAACATACCACTCGCTTTCTTCACTGCCTGCTGCACCTGCATGCCTACTTTCAATGATTGGTGTACCATGACACCCAGGTCTCGTTGCATCTCCCCTTTTCCTAATCGGCCACCATTCAGATAATAGTCTATTCTTCCAAATAGCTATTCTTCTTCGGTAAGTACAAGTTATTAAAACATAGAAGCTGTTTAATTGCAGAAGGAAACACAATCTTTCAATTGAACCTCATTCATGTATCTGTAAATTCTTCCATCAGTGATTGAAGGGCAATTATGACCAGGAACCATGACTAATTTTATTTTCCTCCTTGCTTCAGTGTGATGAAGTTAGTTATAACTTCTCAAACCCTGGCTATAAATCAGTCCTAGGGTCATCTGCTCTTAAGGGCTTGGTCCTACAAATATAAACACTTGTTTGTGAAAAGCTGAATGGAAAGCTTGCATTTGCAATGAATTTTCATTATTATTCTTGACGATTGCAATCATTATAATTATTGCAGCATATAAAGAATGCTTCGCAGCATAGTGTTGGTCAATATGCCCAATGTAGCATTATACTAAATATTTTATCAGGGGCATTTATTTTAGAGGTCATATATTATACCATTATTAAAACGTATCAGCAAATGATGAACAACATTTAGAAAAATCGCAAAGAGGTTTACAAATAAGCTTAAGAGTACAACAGATCCCAAATCATTAAATTCACGAGGCTGAAATATTTGTTCATATAAACCAATTCTCCTTGTTATTCTGTTCACTGCTAGGAAAAGAAGCTCCAAAAATGAAATCATTAATATCTGTCGGCTTGCTGTATAACCTTGTGGAAAAAATTTTGTATGATATTACAAAGACAGATTTTCAATTTTCTCATGTAATCAACAGATGTGTGTGGATTTGGATGTAATTTCAAGGTTGTAAGGAAAAACAAAATCACATTGAGATTGATGAATAAATCAGCCACGAAGACAAAAACCCTGATGTCTGATGAAAACACCTCTTCAGATAGGCAGGAAATGAAATTAGTTCACAGTAAAGTGCAGAGATGAAGATCAGTGTTCTGTTTTGCTGCAGGCTTCATAAGACTTAGTACAGCAGCAGAGCAAATTGCTAGCACGCAAAATCTAATTACAGAGCAAATGTCCCCTCTGACACCAAATTAATCTCCATTGGGCCCCCTTTTTGATTCCAGTCTAGCACATAAAAATGAAATTTAAAATTCTAAGCATGAATGCCACCAATCAGAGAAAAACAGCTGTTAATTGTTGCTGCAGGATCAAACTGTAAAGTGTCCAGTATTTTGTAATTAGACTTCTTTGCATTAATCTTTCAGCTCGATTTATCTTTCATCAGACTTCATGAATGCTTGATAGAGAATAGTCATTGCTGTTTACTTGGCACAGAATTCCACTTCAGCTGTCTTAGTCAGAAGGAGTCTTTGAGCACAAACTACACCAATTTAATTTGCACTCGTCCAAAAGATATGATCAAATTCAAATTCATAACCTTAATCTATTGAAGGTTCAAGACAGAACTGAACACGTATGGATTTATTCATATAATTTAACTAAAACACCGTTTTGAGAAATGAAATGTCACTTTTGTTGAAGGACATCTCATTACAACACATAAAATATTTAAGGATTTAGTGACTTCATAAAGTGAATTTGGTTCAAAGCAAATTTTCCTCCAACCAATAGAATGTTTCTTTAAATATGTCCAATTGCAAGATGTATCCTTGTTTTCCGGGATCCACATTGTTTCAATGTAAAATTATGCCCTTTTTCTATTTTCTCCGTCGTTCTGTTTTCTCTGGATTGTTATTTTTGGCCTTTTGGTGGTATTTCTTTTCCATAAACTTCCAATAAAAAGCTGTGTTAGGCTGAATTTTGGTTAGTTGAGACTCTGAAGATAAAAGAGAAGCAGATGGTGCCTTTGTGTGTGAATGAAGGAGAGTAATTTGGAGAACAATACATGAATAGATAGAGTTAAATAAAATACCCGGCCACCTGCTGCCTGCTCTTTCAGCCGGAGCCAAATGTATGTTCCAGAGATTAACTATCATTGCATTTATATTTATCAAGATTAATAGTAATGATAGCTAGAAAAAAAGCTAGTTTCTCCTCCCTCGATGTTCATTCAGCTCAACTTGTTTACTAACCTACTTGTGCTTTATAGAGTACATGCAGACACACTATGTGTCTAAATATTCCAAACAAATATTCCATTCTGAATTCTATTAAGTTATATCTAGATGACCAGAGTATTGAATTGAGACAAACTGTATTTACAGTAAATCTTATTAGGAAGCTTGCTAAACGTTGCATTAAAATTAGTTATGATTTCCAAGAAGAGTAAAGGTTTCTTAAGGGCCTGTCCCACTTGGGCATCATTTGCGCGTCATTTACACGACGTCACGTTGCGCGCGTGATGCGCGCATGGCGTGCATTATGTGCGCATGTTGCGTGGTGACGTAGGCTGTGATGCGCGATGCCCCAGGATTTGGGGATTCACAAAATCTTCATGCGCCACCTGCGTGACACACAAATGACGCCCAAGTGGGATAGGCCCTTTAGGCCTTTGCTTTCATTCATTTTTTTTCTATCCCCTACCAAAAGCATCATCCATGTCATACTGAGAAGCAAGGAACCCTCATACAGGCCTCTCCCTGTCCAGTATATCCAGAACCAGAAATCCTGAGCAGGGACCTCAAAGTGACTCGTATTCTGACTTGCCCTATTTTGCTTCTTGTCAGGCTATTTTTAGTGTCTGCTGAAATCGAGAACTCATCACGTTTTAATATCACGTCTACATGAACCTGCATCTTATCAATTTGTGACATTTGCATTCCACACTGCACTGGACTGCCTTTATTTGCTTAATTGTTTCTGTCTTAGTCAGTGGACCAGTGAGCAAAATATATTCAGGTCGTGGCTGAGTTACACTATATGACTAAATTGCACATTCTGTATTTATTTAATTGTACTTTTAGTAAATCTGCTGCTTGCAAAGCACAGTGAAGTGATTATTTTAGAATTATGTTTGTACATAATTTTCAAATGCAATGCAATGATGACATTAAACATTTAGGATGTGTTGGATAGATTTATTGCATTACCCCAACATGTTACATTAATACTTTTGAGAAGACACGGTCACCAGAACAAATTCAACAAGTTTCATTCAAATTTATTCAGGTGTGTCAACTGGAATTCCTGATTCCATCCATCTGATTTGAGCGATAAATTGGACTGAAAGAAAAGTAGAATGAGGACATTAAAAAATGAAACATTTGTCCCAAATTTCCATTGGCCTTGGAGATTGAAAAGTGATGTGATCTGAATTGGCAAATGGTGGAACTTGGATCATTACCTAGTTATGCTAGAGCATATCAACAATTGTAAATAAAACTGGGGAAATAAGTGATTGCTTTGGAAAAATTGGCCCAATTAGGAATGGAAAATAAAGGTTTAAACATATTTTGGGCTTGATGCAGATCTGCTTGTGCAGTAGCAAATTCCCATCATAAATCCTTTCTCTGCTCCTGCACACTCAACACAAACTTGGGGAGTCATATCACAGACACCTTAAATAATATATGCAGTATGTAAAAGCAGCTGATCCCAGGATGTGGTATAAGTCAAGCAGGTACTCATTTTCTAGAATTTAAAAAATATTTTAAAAGCAGTTTTCATAATCTTTTATGCTATGCATTTGATACCTATGTGAAAATCATATATGGGCAATGCTTCAAAGATCAACATTCATTCAATAATCCATGCATTCTCTTAGTATTGTAAATGTTTTGTTACTTAAAAATAAAATTGGATATTTGTGGTTCTCATCCCCACCCACCACCCTATTCAAAGTGATTATTTGTTAACAGAAAACAGAATGGGAAAAAAACAGTGAATTCACTTTTCATTTTTTTTATTTCATGACTGACAACCCTGAAAGTATATGTTATTTTCTGCTTCAGGGATTCTTGCAATCTGAGTTTCAGAACATAATCAACTCAACATCTACAGCTGCACCTGTTGCTACTCCAACAATGGACTGCGTCCGCCCGGTTTGCCGAAATCCCCCACCACAGAGTGTTGACTGGAATGACTACTGCAACAATGGGTTAGTGGTCAGTGGTTTAATGTAAAATGACAGCCACAGCTTCTTATTTTAAATGGGGTCAATGAGCTATTATTGCATGCTTAAGTTTTTGTTTGTTTGTCTGCATTAGTGCATGAGTAAAATAAAGGAATAGTTTTGATATGGATATGAGTTAAAGGATATGAGTTTTTTCTATTTTGATAGATTTTTGACAAATACAAATGTGTTTCTAATGTGGGATGGGAAGTGTTTCTGGATCAGTTGAGTAAACATCCACATCTTAAAGTTGTGATAATGCAAAGGGAAAAAGAGTTGTCCACAAGAGCTATCAGCATTTTGGAATTATCAGTGACACCTGTATTGTATGGCAGGCAGTACGGAAGAGAAATCAGGAGTATTTTTTCAATTTTTAAAAAATGCATTAGTATATCAACTACAGTAAACCCTTGTTATTACGGACCTCTTTATAACGGATTTGGGTTATAATGGACGGGCCTACCGACCTTCACCACCAGGCTGGACTGACGACACCAGCCCGGGCTCACACTGCCTCCCCCCCCCCCCCCAGCCGCTCCCAGGCTGGGCTGCCGACGCCACTGTCAGCTTGCGCTGCCTTCCTGGCTGCTTCCAGGTCAGGCCACTGTGCCACTCCTCACCCTCACCACCTCCTCGGCCGGTTCTAGGTGGCACGGTGGTGCAGAGGTAGAGTTGCTGCCTTACAGCGCTAGGGACCTGAGTTTGATCCTGACTATGTGTGCTTGCCTGTACAGAGTTTGTACATTCCACCCGTGGCCTTCATGGGTTTTCTCTGGGATCTCGTGTTTCCTCCCACACTCCAAAGATGTACAGGTTTGTAGGTTAATTGGCATGATATAATTGTAAATTGTCCCTAGTGTATGTAGGATAGTGTAAGTGTGCGGGGATCGCTGGTCGGCGTGGACCTGGAGAGCCGAAGAGCCTGTTTCCGCATTGTATCTCCAAACCAAACTAAAAAATAAACTAAACTAAACTGACTGACCCTCACTGCCAGGCTGGGCTACTGACGCTGGCCCACACCACCTCCCCTGCTATCTCTCGGCTGGACCCGCTGAATCACTCCAGCACTGGAGAAAAAAAACTACTTGTAAAGGCCATATCATTGAATGTAGCAATTAAAGCTGATAGAATGCATTTAAACAAGCTAGATTCCCTAATGTGCTTGGGTGCATATAGCTTATGGCATTTCATTCCAACTTGATCCGTTAACAAAATTCATATGTTCACACTTTTAATGGAAACTGTCCATGCTTGAGATGCTGTAGTTAGATGTTATCAGCATTACAAGCTTCTATTATAAATTTGGATAGAAGAATAATAAGAATCTAAATATAATCCAAGAATATATTGCTGGGAATTTCCTTTGGGTTCCCTCCATTGGCTGCTATTGCTTCAGCATATATACATCTAGAATTTCCAGCAATTTCCCACCTAAATTATGATGACGATTTGGGAAAAACTTCAGGGAAATTGCAAGGAAATTACTCTATAATAAATGTTAAACTACATTTTCATGTCTTAGTCCACTTACTGCTTGTCAGCTAATATTGCTTGATCTATTGAAGACTGGCTTTGAACGCTCTTGTGGACTACAGGAGAGTTCTTTAAAAACACATTGAGCATGCAGAGAGTTACCAGCGAAATACGACATCTTGTTCTAGCATAATAACACATCCACTTGAAAGCCCAAAGTAGACAGAAATGAATGCATAATTGGAATTAATATAATTCCGTTTATAATGTATAAAATGTCCATGTATTCTCTTCATTGTTCATATGTAATCTAGAAAATGAAGAAAATGATAATTCCTGGGAATTATTAGGATAGTGAAATTGGCTTGATGTGAAACATGGAAAAGTGCAATAATATACTATTCAAGTAGTTACATTTAATTTCTATTTAGTCGCCTCATTACAGGTAGGATGTGGAGGCTCTTGAGTGGTGCGGGGAAGGTTTACCAGAATGATGCATGAAATGGGGGTATTAGCTGCAGGGGGAAGTTGTACAGACTTGAATTGGTTTCTCTGGAACACCAGAGGTTGCGGGAGACCTGATAGAAGTATCTAAAATTCTGAGAGCCATAGATACGGTAGAAAGTCTGAAGAAGGGTCTCGACCCGAAACGTCACCCATTCCTTCTCTCCAGAGATGCTGCCTCACCTGTTGACTTACTCCAGCATTTTGTGTCTACCTTCGATTTAAACCAGCATCTGCAGTTCTGTGCAGTTCTTACACAGAAAGTCAGAACATCTTTCCCTGGATGGGAATATCAAATATTAGACAATAGACAATAGGTGCAGGAGTAGGCCATTCGGCCCTTCGAGCCAGCACCGCCATTCAATGTGATCATGGCTGATCATCCCCAATCAGTACCCCGTTCCTGCCTTCTCCCCATATCCCCTAACTTTAAGAGCCCTATATAGCTCTCTCTTGAAAGTATCCAGAGAACCAGCCTCCACCGCCCTCTGAGGCAGATAATTATTGGTGGACATAGCTTTAAGGTGAGAGGTAAGGTAAGGTAAGGTTTCTATAAGATCGGTGGGCGGCGCGACTCTCGTCAGCAGCGGCCTCTGCAGTCCGTCTGCGTTTTTATTATTTTATGTCTATGTTTTTATGTAGTTTTTGTTATTTTTTGTTGGGGTATGTGTGTGGGGGGGGTGGGGGTGGGGTGGGAGGGAGGGGGTAACTTTTAAATCTCTCCCTGCACGGGAGACCCGACCTTTTCTTTGTTGGGTCTCCGTTGTCGTTGGGGCTGCAACGAGGAGCGGCCTCCAACAGGAAGACCGGTGGCTCTGGTGCCGACTACTCACCTCACCGTCGCGGAGCTGGCCGAGTCCAGAGCGGGTGGAGCGGTGGTGGACGCTGCTGCGGCCCGACCTCCGGAGGTCCGGAGGCTGCAACTGCGGGTCTGGCGGACGGCGGCACCGGGAGCCCGCGGGTCCCTGGAGGGAGACCGCTTTTCAGGGCTCCCGCAACGGCGACTTCTCCCGCCCGAGTTGCGGGGTTGAAGAGCACCTGAGCGGGGCCTTACACCATCGCCCCGCGCGGCTTTGAATGACCGCGGGACTCTGCGAGCGCGCGCCGGGGGCTCCAACAACTAGACCCGGTGCGCGACCTTGCATCACCCGACGTGGCTTTAATGGCCGCGGGACAATTGCCATCGCCCGCCGGGGGCTTTGACTTTGACTCTGACATCGGGGGGGGAGAGTGCAGTGGAGAGATAAGTTTTTTTGACCTTCCATCACAGCAATGTGATGGATGTTTATGTAAATTATGTTGTGTCTTGGGTCTATTTGTTTGTAATGTATGGCTGCAGAAACGTCATTTCGTTTGGACCTCAAGGGGTCCAAATGACAATAAATTGTATCGTATCGTATCGTATCGTATCGTAGAGGGGCAAAGTTTAAAAGAGACTAGACCAAGTGCAGACCCGTTGGGTCTGTTTCCCCAACGGCGTTTACGGGGGAGGGGGGGGGCTGCGTCATCACACTCACATTAACCACCCCCCAAACACACAGGTGGGGGGAGGGGGGCTGAGAAGAGGGGAGGGAGGGGAGAGGAGGAGGAGGAAACGGGACAGATTTGGGAGGGAAAGGAGAGCGGGGTAGGGGGTGAGAGATGGGGAGAGAGATGTGGGGGAGGGGGGATGGGGAGGGAGGGGAGGAGGGGGAGAGGGGTGGGGGGAGAGAGGGGAAAGAGTGGGGAGGGAGAGTGGAGGGGTAGGGGGAGTGATGGAAGAGGGACAGAGGGATAGGGGAAGGGGGCGGGGGGAGAGAGGGAAGGGGGTGGGATAGAGAGGGACGGGGGGTGGGGGAGAGAGGGATGGGAGAGGGAGAGGGGTGAGGAGAGGGAGAGGGGGAGGAGAGAAGGGGGAGAGAAGTGGAAGAGTGGGGAGGGAGGGAGGGGTAGCGGGAGTGGTGGAAGAGGGACGGGGGAGTGGTGGAAGAGGGACAGAGGGGTAGGGGAAGGGGTGGGGTGGAGAGAGGGAAGGGGGTGGGGTAGAGAGGGAAGGGGGGTGGGGGAGAGAGGGATGGGTGGGAAAGGGAGAGGGGTGAGGAGACGGAAACACAGAAACAGAAATAAATGCAGGAGTAGGCCATTCGGTCCTTCGAGCCTGCACCACCATTCAATATGATCATGGCTGATCATCCAACTCAGTATCCTGTACCTGCCTTCTCTCCATACCCCCTGATCCCTTTAGCCACAAGGGCCACATCTAACTCCCTCTTAAATATAGCCAATGAACAGGCCTCAACTACCTTCTGTGGCAGTGAATTCCAGAGATTCACCACTCTCTGTGTGAAAAATGTTTTTCTCATCTCGGTCATAAAAGATTTACCCCTCTGTCCCTCACTCCCCCTACCTCTGTTCTGGACTTCCCCAACATCTGGAACAATCTTCCTGCATCTAGCCTGTCCAACCCCTTAAGAATTTTGTAAGTTTCTATAAGATACCCCCTCAATCTTCTAAAATCTAGCGAGTACAAGCCGAGTCTATCCAGTCTTTCTTCATATGAAAGCCCTGACACCCCAGGAATCAGTCTGGTGAACCTTCTCTGTACTTTCTCTATGGCAAGAATGTCTTTGAGCATTGGGCATTGTGACATCACACGATGGAACGTTCACCATGGGCTGGGGCTCCTGCAAAGGCATATGTAAATGATCCATTCCGATTGGACATCTGTGAGCATCGGGCATTGTGACATCACACGATGGAACGTTCACCAGGGGCTGGGGCTGAGGCTGCTTCTATGGGTGAGAAGCAGTTTATTTTTGAAATATTGGGGGGGGGGGGGGGGAGAAGGATTTGATTAAAAATGTGTACTTAAACACGACAAAATGTAATGAGGAATGGATACTTAGAAAGAAAAGTGAAATCTCTACCGAAATGGAAAAGATGTCGGCGATTCTGCGTCTGGTTTCGGCGTAGCAAGGAATCAAAGGAAGAAAGGCAGCTGGCAGCCGGACGGACGGACGGACGCCGGCAGGCACACAGTTTTATATAAAGATAGATAGATAGATAGATAGATAGATAGATAGATAGATAGATAGATAGATAGATAGATAGATAGATAGATAGATAGATAGATAGATAGATAGATGTGCAGGGCAAGTTTTTTTTTCACACAGAGGGTGGTGAGTGTTTGGAACATGGGGGGTTCCATTTGGAACATGATGGAGGCTAATACAATTGTGGCATTTAAGAGCTTTTAGATAGGCATATGAATATACAGGGAATGGAAGGATATGGATTATTTGAAGGCAGTTAAGAGTGGTCTTTGTATCATATTCGGCACAGACATTTGTGGGCCCAAGGGTCTGTTCCTATGCTGTACTATTCTATATTCTATTTTAAGTCAAATACAGGATATTGGTTCCTGAAATAGATCTTATTATAGAAATTACATCTTATTCCTGAAAAGCATCCCAACACCTTGGGTTATTTAGCATTATAATTTTGCCGAGGGCATCATATATGGAAAGACTGTAAATGTTCAGGAAATGTAAATTAAACTGTGATTAGAACAATAACAAATATTTTATAACTATAAATGGCAAATTTAGAATTGACAGTGGAAAAACTTCCTTCAAACACATTCATATAGATGAAAAAGTCTGTCAAAAAATAGCAAATTCCCAGAGCTATTTAACAACAAATACTCGTTCATGGGACATGGAACTCCAAGTTTAATTTGATTGGATGAGCTGAGATGCCCTTCCAGATCCAAAATTCACTTGTGACTTGGAGGAGACAGATTCTAATGTTCTAACATTTTGGATGCAATTAATGTGTAGGAAGAAAGTTCAGATGCTGGTTTAAACCGAAGATAGACACAAAAATGCTGGAGTAACTCAAATTGGATGCAATAGGCAAGCGTGAATACCAAGATATAAAGCTAAGAATGCACACCCATATACTCTAGAGACACGCCTCACGGAATTATCATGTACATCATTCTCAGAACCACCTGACATTTCCATTTTATTGTGGCAACAGATGACCGAACTTGCAAACTATTATTTTTAAAAAGGAGTTATTTTCCTCTCATTGTGCTTAGTGATCGAGAAGCAACTTCTAAAGGAAAATTAGGAAGGGAGTTGCATAAGTAGCAGAGCCTGCACATCAGTGCTGAGCCCAAGTGAAATTTAACGCCTAAGAAAAATAAGTATTGTGTTCAAAGTTATAATGTCTTGTTTCAATTAGCAGCCTAACCTAGCAGCTGATTAGGTTCATTTATTGCATCATCACAATGATTAAAACATTTAAACGGAAGATCAGTTAAATACCCTCAGCTTCTGCTAATGGATTATATATATTTCCTGCCTATAATATATATTAACATTGCAGTTATTTACATTGAATTCCAATAGCCATAAGTTAGCTGGCCTGCTTTTATGCGTCCTAATCAATTTGTAATCTGTTTGTTTACTTGTATGGCTTAACCTCTTTACACTGGAGAAAACAAGCCTACGCCAAACAAGATCTGAATCTTCAAAATGATGTGAGACACAGATGCTTGTAGATAAAGATGTTTGGAGTTTAAATAACACAATATGAAGAAGACAGAGGACAAAAGATTTAGCTTTAGCAAACATCAATCTATTCTAACGATTATTTATTTTGTTCTTGCACAGTACTGGAAATGGGGAGGAGCTTCACAACAATCACAACTGATGATACATTGATTTACTTTTTATTTAAAGTACTTGATAAAAAATCAGGGGGCAAAATTTCAAAAAATTCCAGCAAGTTTAGTGATGTCACAGGGGATTTCAGACTATTGTTATTTTTAAATGGAAATAACAATTTAATTATTTTTTAAAGTACATATAAATATAGAGGGAAATTGTATGTCAGGAGAGAGAGGATATCATTAGAAGGCAGGGAATGGTATAGAATCTTGAAAAAATTATTGTACGAAGCTAAGAATATTAATGTAGAATTTCCATCAGAAGATAAAGTTGTGGGTCCCTGATTGGATAAACTGCAAATGGTTTGTAAAAGGATTGATGAAAGATATAGAAATATGATTTGGAGTGTTCTTTGTTATTCACATAAACCTTGACATTATGGTCAAGAGCAGAGGGAAAGGCAGATAGGAACTGTGCTTGAATAGGGAAAGGGGATTCTGTTCATTGAAAACTATGTCTGGTGAATTGTTCATTGACCAAAAAGGCTTTTCCCAAATAACTTCCTGCCTGATTCTCATTATTATCGGCTGGTGGGAAGCGCTGAGCCCATTTGATTGCAACATTATGTAACATAAAGCAGACCACAAAAAATCTTGGATCCCACTTTGTTGATCCTTGAGATGCAGTTTAAGTAGCAGAAGCATTAGAATCATAGAGCCTTAGAGAAAGAGAGAGATACAGCTAAATTCTAGGGTAATTTACAATAGCCAATTAGTCTACCAACCCACATATCTTTGGGATCCTGGATTCTCTTGCATTGTAACAGCCACACTACTGCTTTCTACTAATGGAGAATTAAATCAATTTTGCTGTCCTAAAGTATAGTAGGTATTTAAGCTCCCAGAATGCTGAATACTACAATGTGTGCTTAATGTTAATCAGCCTGAAAAGCCAGATAGCATTGCCATTGGAAATGTGGTTCTGGCCTGAATTGTTCCTAGAGTTTTGTGGTTGCTGCCTTTGACTTATTTCAGCTGGGGTGTCTGATGCACTTTCCACAACACACTAACCTTGAAGGAATTCCATAAAAAGGAAAAGGGGTTTTTCACCACCTCCTTTTCACGTAGAACATTGCCTTGAATTGCCTGCCTATTTCGCGCTGTCATTCTGCATTGCTGAAGAAATGGAAAGTGAGAACTTGTGTGTCTGGGATTGTGCGGGAGCATTGAAGTGAAATGCATAATCTTCTATCCCTGTGGGCATAATATAGTGCCACAAAGACTTCAAGCATCAAATAGTATCTCAATCCAACTATCGTTCTATAAATGCATTGGCACTATACCTGCAAATAATTGCATCAATAAACCTATGAGTTTCCTTTAAAAAGCCCAAATAATGGGATAAGAGAGGGAAGGGGGCTTTCTTCCTGCTAAATGCAAATAGAGCACATGTTGTTGTCTATATCATTGAGCTCCAATCTGGCAATACTGATTTGAAAGCACCAATTTTGCTCTCCTAAAGTATAGTTGGCAGGTAAGCTGGATTCTAAATGCATTTAGATATGGGTGTGGCGGGGACTGGCAGGAGTACAGCCAAAAACTAGTTGGACACAAGTATGTGCTCTAGACGTGTTTATACAGCTCCCTGCTCCTCAGCTGACACGGGCGTTGCCCGGCCTTAAATAGCAACTCAGATAACGACCCCGTGACTCGTGCCTCCCCCACCAAGACTCCGCCCTCTAGAGCCGATGGTTTGTCATGACCTTGGGTTGCTATCAGGTGCCGCCACATGACCCCCCAGAACCAGAGGCACCGAATCGCACAGGATGGCGCACGAGGTGGCCCGAACGCGTAGATACAATCCCGCGCCCCTGGGGCTTGCTCGGTTCGGGAGAATCTCCGGGAGCCCGGGACGGCGGATGCCCGCGACGGGGAAGTTGAGCCACATGGACTGGCTCGCTCAGGTCCAAGTGGGCCGGTTCCAAACGAGCCACAGACACCGTTGCAGAACGAAGAAAAAAGTACGGGCAGCCCATCAGCAGCAGTGGCACATGGGAAGGGGCCACTCCATGACGCGACGTTGGGATGGGAGATAGCGCGCCGACCCTCTCCCGCAAGCGGATCAGCACCGATGATGGCGGTTCCTGGTACCCATCAGCGGCAGGGACAAACTCCCCGGGGACGGTGAGAGGGGCACCATACACCAACTCCGTGGAGGACGTTGACAGATCCTCCTTGAGGGCCATCCGAATCCCCAACAAGACCCACGACAACTCGTCCATCCACCTAGGGCCTGTGAGACGAGCCTTCAGGGCGGCCTTCAGACAGCGGGGGTACCGCTACACCAACCCATTTGATTAGGGATGGTACACTGTCGTGTGGTGGAGCTGCGTCCCCAACAGGTGGGCCATGGCAGACCACAGTTCGGACGTGAACTGGGCACCCCGGTCGGATGTGATGTGCAGTGGAACCCCAAAGCGGGCCATCCAGGCTGCTACGAGGGCACGAGCACACGACTGCGTTGAAGTGTCCGTGAGCGGGATGGCCTCCGGCCACTGCGTAAAACGGTCGACCACCATAAGCAGGTGTGAAACACCCTGGGACGGAGGCAGTGGCCCCACGATGTTCATGTGCACGTGATCGAACCGCTGGCGTGGCACTGCGAAGTCTTGAATGGGTGTCCAGACGTGTCTATGCACCTTTGAAGTCTGGCACGGGATGCACGCCCGGGCCCAGTGAGCGACCTGCTTCCGAAGTCCGTGCCACATGAACCTTGCGGCCATGGATCATCCCCAAATACGCAACAGCGTTAGGCCGCCGGAACGATAGGGCTCGGCTGATCCGTGGATACGTCACAGAGGATGGAACCCGAGGAACCCAACGGCACGTCCTAAAGTACCAAGCCAGAGATCGCGGTGCGGTACGCCGGCATCTCATCGTCCGCCAGCTGGGCCGCCGCCAAGTCGGAGTAATCTATCCCCGAGGCCGGGTTAAGCACGGCTGCAATAGCCGGACGGGACAAAGCATCCGTTGTATACTCCGAAATAGCCGCCAGCTGCCGCTGCTGACGGGCGGACCAAGGATTCGAAACCTTCGCAAATGCAAATATGAGGAGCTTGTGGTCCGTGAAGGGTATGAAGGAACGGCCCTCGAGGAAATACCGGAAGTGCCGCACTGCGAGGTGTAAGGCAAGCAACTCCCGGTCGAAAGCGCTGTAGCGCTGCTCCGCAACCCTCAGGTGCCAGCTAAAGAAGGCGAGAGGCCGCCAACGGCCGTTAACAGACTGTTCCAAAACGCCGCCGAACGCAGAATCCGAGGCATCCACAGTAAGGGTTGTGGGGGCGTCGGCCGACGGATGCACGAGCATAATCGCCCTAGCCAAGGGCTCCTTCGCCCCTTCAAACGCCGCCATGGCGACGGTGTCTCATTGTATCTGCCGCTGCTTGCCCGTCAGCAACTGAAAAAGCGGCCGCAAAAGTTTGGCAGCCGCCGGAACGAACCGGTGGTAAAATGTGACCATCCCTACGAACTCTCAGAGGCCATGTACCGTAGCAGGCCGCGGGAACTGGCAAATTGCCTCAACCCTGTCCGGCACAGGCACTGCTCCGTGCCGTGTCACCCGATGCCCCCGGAAGTTGATGGCCCGAAGACCGAATTGGCACTTGCCCGGGTTAATTACGAGGCCATGGTCACTGAGGCGCAGTGTTCCTCTCGCGAGCGACTTGCCATAAGGAAGTCGTCCAAGTAGGAAGTCGAGCCCCCGCACCACGGTGTCCATTAGTTGCTGAAAGGTCTGCACGACATTCTTGAGGCCGAAGGGCATCCGCAGGAACTCGAACAACCCGAACGGGGTGTAATTGCCGTCTTGGGAACATCCTCTGGTCGCACGGGGATCTGGTGATATCCCTGGACTAGGTCGATCTTAGAGAAGAACCTCGCCTTGGCCAGATGGGCTGAGAAGTCCTGTATGTGGGGAATAGGGTAACGGTCAGCGGTTGTGGCCTCGTTAAGATGGCGGTAATCCCCGCACAGCCTCCAACCGCTGGACACCTTCGGCACCATGTGCAGCGTGGAAGCCCATGGGCTGTTGGAGCATCGAACGATACCCATGGCCTCCATACTCTGAAACTCCGCCTTTGCTATGAGGAGCCGATGCTAGAATATGGTGCATGACACCATGCATCAGGCTGGCCGAGCCGAACTTGGGGGTGACAATGTCCCGGAACTCAGCCAGTACCTGGTCGTAGACATTGTCCACCATCGCTGCAGGGTTGCTGACCGGCGCTGTGGGCGCAGTAGGGCACAAGGAGATCTTCTCAAAAGTTGATGTGTGGATGAGACTTTGGCCCTTCACGTCCACGAGGAGCAACTGCGCCCACAAGAAATCTGCGCCCAGCAGCGGCTGGGCCACATCTGCGAAGATGAAAGGCCAGGTGAAATGGCACACGCCGAAAATGACAGGAACCGTGCGGACGCCATATGTGTGGATTGAACTGCCATTCACAACAGTTAATGGGGGGGCCCTCTTACCAGCACGAAGGTCGAGTCCAGATGGGGGCAATACGCTGACCTCTGCCCCCGTATCCACCAAGAATCTGAGCCCCGAGCGCTGGTCCCAGACGTACAGTCGATGGATTCTACCGGCCACCGCAGTGACTATCGGCGGCCGGCGCTGCCGTTTCCCGGAAACGAACATGACTGGCCTTGGATCTCCTGGGTCCTGCTCAGCCATCCTCCTCTCCTGTGCCACTTGTCTTGTCTGTGGCTCCTGTGGGCGTGGCCCTCATGTGGTCGTGGTCCTGGGCCTCTGAGCTTGCCTGGTCATTGAATCAATCCGGTCCAGCGATTCTGCGGATTCCAGCGGCTCCAGGTATTCCAGCGCACCCACCTGCTGCTGGTCAGAGATCCACAGTTCATCAGCACGGGCTGCTAGCTAGATGGGATCTTCAAAGCTCTCCCCCACGTACTGCTGGTGGAGGTCTTGTGGCAACTGCTGCCGGTAGGTAAATTCAAAGAGTGGACAGGGCAGGTAGTCGCCAATGAGCGTTAGCATCTCGCTCATGAGGGCTGAGGGCATCCGGTCGCCAAGCCCCCCCATGTTAAGGACCTGACAGGCGCGCTGCATTCGGCTCGGCCCGTAGATCCGGAGCAGCAGCTCCTTGAGGCCTGCGGCGGGTTATCCAGTTAAGGAATGACCCGACTGGCCGTCTGCTGGTCAAGGGCGCTTACCACATAGTGATAGCGAGTCTCGTCGGCTGTAATGCCACGGATGTGAAATTGGGTTTCGGCCTGGCGAAACCAAATCCTCGGCTGCGAGGTCCAAAATGTAGGCAGCTTCAGGGAGACCGCGTTGAGTTCGGCCACGTCGGCCTCGTAGGCGGCAGCGGCAGAATGCTTTATTTTTTAAATTTCCCTTCCAGGATTACACTCCTGGGCGTCTGGGGTCACCAATTGTGGCGGGGACTGGCAGGAGTACAGCCAAAAACTAGTCGGACACAAATGTGTGCTCTAGACGTGTTTATTCTTCTGCATGCAGCTCCCTACTCCTCAGCTGACACGGGCGTTGCCCAGCCTTAACTAACAACTCAGATAACGACCCCGTGACTCACGCCTCCCCCATCAAGATGCCGCCCTCTAGAGCCGATGGTTCGTCGAGACCTTGGGTTGCCATCAGGTGCCGCCACATGGGACAGATTAGTTGTTAAAACTTCCTACTAAATAATGGTTACTACTTATGAGAATTGATGTTGCCTGCATTCTGAAAAAGATATTGGTGCTTTAAAATTATTTTAAGGAAATTATCTGTTAGAAATCACTTTTACTGATGATAGTTGTTAATTTGTATTAGTTAATAACATTAAGTCCGATCTAGCTAACAGTGGAAAAACAGCTTGAGATATACAAACTATTGGAACACTTAGTTCGTCGGGAGGCCAGAGCAACAGTGATTTGTTTGTTTACTACATAAGCTAGTCAGCAATGGCTTGGAAATGTCTCAAAACATTTTATGCTGAAATCTGGTGTGAATGTGGTCCAGTAACACAAAACTAAAGATAAAAGTTGGAAGCTTGTTGGAAATGGATATTTACGCTTCATCTGAATGGCTGCAAACTATGCCCTTGGCATGTGTAGGAAGGAACTGCAGATGCTGGTTTAAACCAAAGATAGAAACAAAAAGTTGGAGGAACTCAGTGAGTCAGGCAGCATCCCTGGAGAAAAGGGATACATGGCGTTTTGTGTCGAGACCCTTCTACCTGAAATGTCACCTATTCCTTTTCTCCACAGATGCTGCCTTACTGAGTTACTTCAGTTTTTTGGGTCTATGCCCTTGTCATGTTCCGTTCAAGGCAATGGTATTCTAGTTAAGATTTAACACATTTAAGATACTGTGTTTTACTGTTGATGAATTTGACATTATAATCCTACAATGGAATTTACATTGAGGAAGCTTATTGGCTTTTCTGGGTGGATGCTCTTGCATTTATTTATTCCTGGCTGAAAACTGACATATGCAGTATTTCTGGGGTGAGACGAGGATGGGGGAGCACATCTGGAAATGTTGTCTAATATAAATTTTTACAGAAATTTTAAAGATCATTCATTATGTGTAATTGACCTAGTCAAGACTTAAAAAACATATAATTGTTCAATCAGCAATCATTTCAATAACTATCATGTTCCCTGACAATAAATTGGTTAACTTTTATAATATATGGTTCATATTGAGTAAATTTTAAAAGATGCACTTAAGTTTTATTTTTGTGCTTCTGTTTGTTTTAAGCAACAATTAACACTTTTTTTTCTATGTAACAGTTTGCAGAGGGATAAAACGCTGTACCTTACCTGAGGATATACCATTCTTTCCTATGATGACTGCAGGGAAGTCTTCAAAAATGGAGTGTATCAAGGCAGTTCTGTGTCTTTTTAGAGAACAAGTCGCTAAGCACTTAGATCTTTGAGCTTGCACTTAAAGTTTGTGGGATTGGCCATCATTTTGCGTCTTTCCATCGAAGATTATTATTGGACAAGCATCCCTCTTCATTTCTGAAGGAAACTTGGATCATTTTGCTTACTGTTGGTTTTGCTGTGGAGTGCTGCTGTAGTGAACTGCCTTAGCAATTTTATGTCGTTCTGGGACCACGATCCCAGATCTTCCATCAGTTGTTGATAGTTAACCAGTGAAAACATTGACTGATGGATAGAGCACTCATAGCAAGTTTGTAAATAGGGTATGTGTTGCACTCTCTTAGAGTATAAAATGATAAAAAGGGTTTCCTAGCTAAAACGTAACTTTATACTGGCACTGACCAGTGAAATGATATCATTTAAATGGGACCAGATTGGCAAGATTAGTATTTTTTGCTTAATTTGTAAGAAAACAGTTTCATAGTTATATATTTGCAAAGTTGCTTCCAACAATTTTATTAAGCACCCCAAATTCTCATAGACTAGCATGAACAGTTTTTAAGTGTTAAAAAGCAAAACACATTTATTTTGTACTACATAGATGTTTTTGTATCTTCTATGGTGTCATGGTTAGTAATTTTGTCATTCTATACGTTTTGTGTAAAAAAAATTTTAAAACTGCCAAATGCTTCTCTGGTGTTTATTAGATACAGCAACTGATTGGAGAGAGTTAAGTTATAACCTCGACATATGGCTATATATATAATTGTTTCTTCATACTGTATGTCTATATTTAATCTTTTTTAATGGAAACTGTTGGGCCTATTTATGAAATAATAAATAGAGGTGTTTGTAAGTAATTTTGTAAGCATTGAAAAATATTTTGGGGTGCCAGTTCACTGTGTTGGCACAACCATCTCAATTTATGTGATTATGCTTACTACATTGAATTAGTTTCTTTGGTAATAATAAAAAAAACTCACATCTGGGTTTCTCCTTTGCAGAAAATGATTGATTGTTTCTTGTATTTATTTTACACATTTATCTTTGCCAAATTCATTCACTCTTCATTTTACATATTAACAACATTATTGGTTCCCTGCGAAAGATTTTGGGTTCTCAAATAAACTTGAAAAGTGATTTTTTTTTTTCTCAATTGTACATATTTTTTAATGCATTAATGGTAACATTTGATGTATAATTCTGAGATCTACATATTTCAACCCCTCTCATGTATGTAATTATAAAACTAACAAAGAAAAATACTGGAGACATAAATGTCATTGTACAAGGGTTTGTGCTATGATTTCATTTATTTGCTCTTGGAAAACTGTATCTCATACTATAAAGTTGTACACAGAAGGAAAAACTTGGAGTAGAAATGTTATCAACAATTTCACTGCATTTATTTCCTTTCAGTGGTGCACTGTCTTAATTCAGTATCCCTTCATGATACTTTATACTTCAAATGCATGATAACTCTGGAAGAGTTTTATGTGACTTTACCTTCAAAGATTGTGGCATTTTTCCAGTCTTATGAACATTCCTGCTCACCAATTTTAATGTAGATGACAAGGTGAGGAATATCCTCTAGTGCAAGGGTTCTCAACCTGGGGTAAATTTACCCCCGGGGATACATTTCACCGACCCAGGGGGTAAATTTGTTGATTCTGGATTTGAACATAGTTTTTCTCATTGACTGTTTGGTTCTGGTATACTGGTATCTGTTCATCATTAGTTATTCATAAATAAGTGAAATAACATTGTTATGTGCTATTAAAGTTGCCAGGGTAAACAGGACGAAAAAGGTTGGGCACCCCTGCTCTAGTGGGTACTAGATGAGATGTCCCAGACACATTAAAAGTCAGATATTGGTATACTCATCCAGTTTATACTATCTCACTGAACTCATCATTGAACACAGCATTTGAGCAGTGGCTCAAAGACAGGTCCAAATGTACTTTGGCTTTACTCCAAGAGAGACACCATGTGAACAATGGTCTCACGTTAAATCGAAAACTGTTATCCAAAAAGGATTTACGCACAAATACCTAATACTTGCCAGAAATGTGCAAAGTAAACCGACGATGACATTAATCACTGTACAACACTGCTTTGACACTGGCACTGCTGTTTTTGAATGTCACGCACCAGCCGATGACAGCTTTTGGCACAACTAAACACAAACATGAAAAATCTCCCTGCCAATTTCATTTAAAGAGATCATGAACTACTTATAGGGTGGAAGGCTGAATTATTAGTTGCTGACTGGCACTGTGATTTTTGATATTTTGGCAAGTTTATGGTTTGAGTATTCCACTAAGAGCGGTCTGGCTGGTGAGTGTCTTCAGAGAATAATCTCTGACCTCAGCCTCACATTATTTGATGTTCTTGCTTCAATAAAGAGGCTGATGTGTGTCAATTGTTCCAGCCATAACAGAGGTTCAAAATACTGCAATGCCTATAACTGTGGGGATGTCCAATCTGCTGCAAAACTTTGATTCATTTGTCTCCTTCCAGGTTATTAGTGAAGTTACCAGTATTATTTTGTAGCTTACACTAAAACAATGCTCTTTGTAATGCAGAGTCAAGCCACTTACTCAAGACAAGCAAGAGTGAGCCCAAGGAGTATTATATGTTCTACTCAACACCATGCTGAAGAATGTTGTTGCCACATTGTCCCAGTTGCCCCTCTTGTCACTATTGATATTTTCCTGAACTGGAAGAGATTTCATGCCCACATGTTCGACAAGAAACAATGCTTCATTGCAGTAAATCCCATAAACCTGGACAAATCCTAGTTCATACATTTTACAAAAGTCCTCTAAGCCAGCTGCTTTAGTCCCATTAAGGCAAGTCAATATACTCAGGGATTATCTGCGGTAAACAGTCTACATAGCCTTTAGCCTGTTTTTTGACAAAGTCCCACATGATAAGTTAGTCGGGGAGTTTAGATCACATGGGATCCAGGGGGAGCTAGCCAATTGGATATGAAATTGGCTTGGTGAAGGGAGTCAGGGAATAGTGGAGGAGGGTTATTTCTCAGATGGGAAGAAAGTGACCAGTGGTGTGCCACAGGGATCAGTGTTGGGTCCACTTTTGTTCATCATCTGTAGTAAAAGTTTGGATGAAAGTGTAGGCGGCAGCTTAGTAAGTTTGTGGATGACACCAAAATGGTGGTATAGTGGACACCATTCTTTTTGTTAGCAATACAGCATGGAAAAAGGCCCTTCGGCCCACCGATTCCATGCCAACCTGCAATCCCCGCACACTTACATTATCCTACACACTAGGACAATTTACAATTATGCCAAGCCAATTAACCTACAAACCTGTATGTCTTTGGAGTGTGAGAGATAAACGGAGATCCCGGAGAAAACCCACACAGGTCACAGGAAGAACGTACAAACTCCGTACAAACAGACACCTGTAGTCAAGATCAAACCCAGGTCTCTGGCGCTGTAAGGCAGCAACTCTACTGCTGTGCCACCATGCTATCCTTCATTCAGTGAAGGAACGTTGGATATGGTTACAATAAGATCAAGATCAAATAGGAAAACGGGAAAAGGAATGACAGATGCCATTTAACTCTGACAAGTGTAATGTGGTGCATTTAAGGGAGTTAAACCAGGGAAGGATTATCACAATGAATGACAGGTCCTGGGAAATGTTACAGAACAGAGAGACCCAGGGTAATAATAATAATAATAAATTTTATTTATGGGCGCCTTTCAAGAGTCTCAAGGACACCTTACAAAAATTTAGCAGGTAGAGGAAAAACATGTAAGGGGAATGAAATAAATAGTAGAGACATGACTAGTACACAAAGTAAAGACAGAATTCAATACAAAACACAATATGAGGCAATTAATGCACAGATGAAAAGGGAGGGGGACGTGGGGCTAAGGATAGGCAGAGGTGAAGAGATGGGTCTTGAGGCGGGACTGGAAGATGGTGAGGGACACAGAATTGTGGATCAGTTGGGGGAGGGAGTTCCAGAGCCTGGGAGCTGCCCTGGAGAAGGCTCTGTCCCCAAAACTGCGGAGGTTGGACTTGTGGATGGAGAGGAGACCGGCTGATGTGGATCTGAGGGACCGTGAGGGTTGGTAGGGGGAGAGGAGGTCAGTGAGATATTGGGGGACCAGATGGTGGAGGGCTTTGTAGGTGAGGATCAGGATTTTGTAGTTGATCCAGTGGGAGATGGGAAGCCAGTGAAGTTGTTTGAGGACTGGAGTGATGTGATGCCAGGATTTGGTGTGTGTAATGAGTCGGGCGGCTGCGTTCTGGACCAGTTGGAGTCGGTTGATGTAGGTGGAGCTGATGCCAAGGAGAAGTGAGTTGCAGTAGTCCAGTCAGGAGGAGATGAAGGCATGCATGAGTCTTTCAGCAGCGGGAGGTGTGAGAGAGGGTCTGAGTTTGGCGATGTTGCGGAGATGAAAGAAGGAGGTTTTAATGACATGGCGGATGTGAGGCTAAAGGGAGAGGGTGGAATCAAAGATCACGCCAAGGTTGCGGGCCTGGGGAGATGGGGAGACAGTGGTGCCATCGATGGTGAGAGTGGGGTTGTTGATTTTGCTGAGTGTGGCTTTGGAGCCTATGAGGAGGAATTCTGTCTTATCGCTGTTGAATTTGAGGAAATTATGTTGCATCCAGGTTTTTATAGCTGACAAACAGGAGTTGATATGGGAGAGGGGGGGGTTGTGGGGGGATTTGGTGCCGAGGTAGATCTGGGTGTCATCAGCGTAACAGTGGAAGTCCAGGTTGAAGTGGCGGAGTATCTGACCGGGGGGAGGATGTAGATGATGAAGAGGAGGGGGCCGAATACGGAGCCTTGGGGAACAAGTTCATAGTTTCCTAAAAGTATTGACACAGGTAGACAAGGTAGTAAAGACGGCACATGGCATGCTACAGGCAAATGGGACTAGTTGAGGAAGACATCCTGGTTGGTATGCAAGAATTAGGCCTGTTTTAATGGTGTTATAACTCCATGACACTATATTACATACACCTAATAATAATAAATAAATAAATGATGAATAAAAAAATTATTGGCCAAGTATGTATGCATACAAGGAATTTGCCGGTGCTTTGCTTGCAAAAGGATAAAAACACGGTATACAGCAGACAATTAAAAATAAAACATTATAATTTAAACACATGAAAATCAAGTACCAGAGTAAAAAAAGGCTACAGACCTCTGGCTGTGGCAGCTCTGATAGTCCGGAGTCGCCTCCCAGAAGGAAGTACTTCAAAGAGTTTGTGGCCAGGGTGAGAGGGGTCAGAGATGATCTAACCCGCTCGCTTCCTGGCCCTTGCAGTGTACAGTTGCAGCCAAAAACTTTCACCGCTGATCGAACGATGTGCTGCAGTCTCCGGATGTCATGCTTGGTGGCTGAACCAAACCAGACCATGATGGAGAAGGTGAGTTCAAGTTTAAGTTCAAGTTCACATTTATTGTCACATGCACCAATTGGTACAGTGAAATTTGAGTTACCATACAGCCAAACAAATAAAAAGAACACAATACACGATAGAGTTTAACATAAACATACACCACAGCGGAATATAAGTTTCCGACTGTGATGGAAGGCAATAAAGTTCAGTCATCTTCCTATTTGTTCACACATGGTCGGGAACTTTGAACCCTCCGCAGTCGCCGCTACGGACGGCCCAATGTACAGGCCCTCTCGCCGGGATGATCGGAATGGATTGGAACACACTTGCGGCTTGGAGTTTCCATATAGGCCGCTTCTTACCGGAGACCATGACTTCCGAAGTCCACAGGCCAACCTGGACGGCGCTCCAACACTGGCGACCCGCGGCAAGGGATCACCTCGCTCCGCAATGTTAAAGTCAGCACCGCCCGTGGCTAGAAGATCCGCAAACCACAGCTCCATGATGTTAAAGTCAGCAGACCCAACACTCTGGAGCTGCAACCCCGCTCTGCGATGATAATTCAGTGCTGTGCCTGCTGCTGAAGCTCTGGCCAGTCTCCGGCAGGAAAGGCCGCGCCAATCCAGTTGGTAGGCTGCGAGGGGGGGAAAAGATGCAACACAGAATAAAGACGCATCTCCGTCCAGGTAAGTGACTGAGAAATGGTTTCCCCCTAGTCCCCCCCACCACCCCCCACATAAGACATGCTAAGAAACATTTAAAACATACATTTAGACACACTAAAAACAACAAAAAGGGTTAAAGGACTAATAGCTGCTGGCGAGGCAGCCACTGCGGTGGCGCCACCCGAAGACAGACTCTATGATGGTAGTGTAAAACTGGACCATCATTGACTGTGGCAGGTTGTGTTTCCTCAGCTGCTGCAGGAAGTACATCTTCTGTTGGGCCTTTTTGACTGTGGAGTTGATGGTGGCCTCCCATTTAAGGTCCCTGGAGTTTATGGTTCTGAGGAACCATAATGACTCTATAATCCACCATGCTGGTCCTGAAAGCCATGCGGACAACTATACTACAGATATGGGCTTCAAGCAATCTTCCTGCCTCATTGACCACCATGCAAGAACCATGAAGCAACCAGTTGTGGGGACATCAACACTGCAGTTCTTGTTGCACCTTGCATATCCCCTGCCCATTCTGCACTCTAAGCCCCACCTACATTAGACACGATGCAGCTGGAACACGAGAAATAAATGAATGCAGCAGGAGATAAAGGAATGGTGAAAGCAAGGCAGGATACAGCATGATCAGGAGACATCAAGAACTGCAGAAGCTGGAATCTTGAATAAATCATAAAAAGTTGGAGGAACTCAGTAACATCTGTGGAGGAAATAGACAATACTATCATCAGTCTGAAGAAAGATTGTAATACAAAATACAGGCTGTCCATTCCCTCCATAGATACTGCCTGATCTGTTGTGTTCCTCCAGCACTTTGTGTTTTGATACAACATGAACACTTTTTTACCTGGGTTCAATGCAGAAAAGCAATTCATGATTGAAACCAGAACCTTTGCTTCACCATTCAACAAACAGTGCCTTACCGTTCCTCCACATCATCTTCTTTCTGATAACACAGAAAAAAAAATCACCAGAAAAGGCACGCTCCAATCCATATTCATAGATTAACTCAGAACATAATGCATTTAAAAGTAAATAGAGCTTCCCTGTGCATTTAAAGGTAAATAGATCATCCCAAAGGGACTTTGGCTGCTCTTTTGGGAAGCTGTTCTCTCAGTATTGAGATAATTGATAGCAAAAGAGTTTCAAGGGAGGAAACACCAATGCTCTTGTGAAGTGAACTGCTACCTGGGCTGGCTGGCTGACATAAATGCAAAGCCATTAAAGTTTGATGGGGGTGACTGCAGGGATGCTGCCATCATAGGTGATGACATGGACTCACTGCCGCTTTTGCAGGGTGACATTTCAGCAATCCCACTGATCTATCGAAGGATGTTAGTAAACTGCTGTGAAGCCCCTTTCATCCTTGATATCCCGAGTCATGACAACAGTAGTGTGAGCTTTTACTATAATAACCACTCTATTAGTGAAAGGTATGTTATGTCTGCTCCCCCATAGAAGCTGTCACTTCAGCCATCAGACTCTAAATCGTGAAGATACTAGAAACTTCAGATGCTGGAATCTTGTGCAAAAACAAACTGCTGGAGGAACTCAGTGGGTCAGGCAGCATCTGTGGAGGGAATGGACAGATGATATTTCAAATCCTGAGACTTCTACAGGTGCCACCTGACCCATTGACAGTATCTGGACTACACGTCTTCCCACCCTGCCCCCTGTAAAGACTCCATCCCCTACTCCCAATTCCTCCGCCTACGCCGCATCTGTTCCCAGGACGAGACATTTCATACCAGGGCATCGGAAATGTCCTCGTTCTTCAGGGAACGGGGATTCCCCTCCGCCACCATAGATGAGGCTCACACCAGGGTCTCATCCATACCCCGTAACACTGCTCTCTCTCCCCATCCCCGCACACGCAACAAGGGCAGAGTCCCTCTGGTCCTCACCTTTCACCCCACCAGCCGGCAAATACAACACATAATCCTCCGCCATTTCCGCCACCTCCAACGTGACCCCACCACTCGCCACATCTTCCCATCTCCCCCAATGTCTGCCTTCCGCAAAGACCGCTCCCTCCGCAACTCCCTCATCAATTCTTCCCTTCCCTCCCACACCACCCCCTCCCCGGGCACTTTCCGTTGCAACCGCAAGAAATGCAACACCTGTCCCTTCACCTCCCCCCTCGACTCCATTCAAGGTCCCAAGCAGTCGTTCCAGGTGCGACAAAGGTTCACCTGTATCTCCTCCAACCTCATCTACTGCATCCGCTGCTCTAGATGTCAGCTCATTTACATCGGTGAGACCAAGCGTAGGTTGGGCGATCGTTTCGCCGAACACCTCCGCTCAGTCCGCAATAACCTACCTGACCTCCCGGTGGCTCAGCACTTTAACTCCCCCTCCCATTCCCAATCCGACCTCTCTGTCCTGGGTCTCCTCCATTGCCAGAGTGAGCAACAGCGGAAATTGGAGGAACAGCACCTCATATTCCGTCTGGGGTCCTTGCGTCCTTATGGCATTAACATTGAATTCTCCCAATTTGGCTAGCCCGTGCTGTCCCCTCCCCTTCCTTAACCCTCTAGCTGTCTCCTCCCACCCTCCCATCCGCCCGCCCTCGGGCTCCTCCTCCTCCTCCCCTTTTCCTTCTTTCTTTCCCCACCCCCCATCAGTCTGAAGAAGGGTTTCGGCCCGAAGCGTCGCCCATTTCCTTCGCTCCATAGATGCTGCTGCACCCGCTGAGTTTCCCCAGCAATTGTGTGTGACTTCCTCTAATACTTTGTTTGTAGACTCTAAATCATGATGTTTTCAAGAGGGGCATTGATGTAGGTGACTTCTGTTTCAAAATGGAAAGGATTGACCCCCAACTCTGCATTCATACCTGGTGATGATGAAATCTATATTCCTAGACTACAGCATGGACCAGTGCACACCCACCTGCTTTTTGTAACCCTGCCCCATTGTAAATCACAATGTATTGTTTTGTTTCATTCCTCCAGCTATGCTCATCCCATAAAGATTTCATCCTTATATTTCTCACATTTTCTTACAATATTGAAGGAGTCCATTCAGCCCATCACATTTATGCTGACACTCAGAGTAATGCCACAATTTCCATTCCTCATTTTCCCGCCATATAGTCTCTTACACATGCCCTTCAACTTTAGTTTAGTTTATTGTCACATGTACCGAGGTACAGTGAAAAGCTTTTGTTGAGTCCTAACCAGTCAGTGGAAAAGCATTACATGATTACAATCGAGCCACTCACAGTGTATAGTTACATGATTTCCTGCTGATACATACTTCCCGCTGAGTCACCTGCTACCTACCTACACAAGGGGTACATTTACAGTAGTCAATTAACCTAGCAATCAGCATGCTTTTGGGATGCAGGAGAACTGTGGAACAGTCACATGCAAACTCCACTGCAGCAGAGTTCAGTGCCAAACCCAGGTCACTGGAGCACCAATTTGGTTACAGTGCTCTTATATGGAAAGAGTACCCAACATGAATTTATATTGCTGCCTGCTAAGCATGGGTAGATTAAATACAACCCATATTTCCTTATGGCTTGCTGTATATCTACAGGTGGTATATAAACTAGTCCATTAATACTGGTAAGTTCCAACCATAATCATCTCCAGGAGAAACTGAAAGGTTCAGAGAATAATGGTCTACTTTTTTGCAGACTGACACATGATGTTGCATGCACTAGCACGAGCAATGACACAGGACTGTCAGTGAACCATTGCAGAGAACGGCT
The DNA here is from genome assembly GCF_010909765.2 of Amblyraja radiata. Classification (NCBI taxonomy): domain Eukaryota; kingdom Metazoa; phylum Chordata; class Chondrichthyes; order Rajiformes; family Rajidae; genus Amblyraja; species Amblyraja radiata. Next base: position 76,245,330 of record NC_045959.1, on the reverse strand, counting down.
TCTTGGCTCCGCAGACCTTTGTCACTATCCTTGGCACAACCTGCATTTGGCCAAGGTGGACGAGATATGTAGGAAGGAATTGCAGATGCTAGTTCAAACTGCAGATAGACACAAAATGTTGCAGTAACTAACCGGGTCAGGCAGCATCGGGTCTGAAGAAGGGTTTTGACAGGAAACATCACCCATTCCTTCTCTCCAGAGATGCTCCTGTCCCATTGAGTTATTCCAGCCTTTTGTGCCTATCTGTGTCTATCTTTGGCCAAGGCAAGCCTGATTGCATGCTTAAAATCACCTGGTGCATCAGCATCAACGCTCTGCTGAAACGTAAAATTGTAGTTCTTATTAGACTCCTTCCTCTTGGACATTATGGACATGTGTACCACCTCCCTGGCAGACCCCTGCACCTAATTTCCACCACCTTGTGAAGGAGGCTCCTGACCAGAAGTGTCACATGTCCAAACCCTCACCAGATGCTGCCTAACCTGCTGAGTTACCTGAAGGAGGACTTTCTCGAACTTCTACAGGTGCACAGTAGAGAGTATTCTGACTGGCTGTATCATGGCTTGGTTCGGCAACTTGAATGTCCAGGAGCAGAAAAGAATGCAGAAAGTTGTGACCACTGCCCAGTCCATCATCGGCTCTGACTTCCCCACCATAGAAGGGATCTATCGCAGTCGCTGCCTCAAAAAGGCAGCCAGCATCATCAAAGACCCATACCATCCTGGTCACACACTAATCTCTCCGTTGCCATCGGGAAGAAGGTACAGGAGCTTGAAATCTGGAACATCCAGGTTCAAGAACAGCTTCTTCCCCACAGCCTTCAGGCTACTAAATACAACATCAAACAAGCTCCAAACAATAACAGTCTATTGCACTTTATCTGTTTATTTATTGTGTACATATATGAAGAATACACTGAACTTTTATCTCCTGTTCTGTATTATGTTTACATATTCTGTTGTGCTGCAGCAAGCAAGAATTACATCGTCCTATCTGGAACACATGACAATAAAACTCTCTTGACTCTTGACATGAGTTACTTCAGCACTTGGTGTTTTGCTCAAGATTCCCTCATCTGCAGTATCTCATGTCTCTTCCTCAACCTTATACTATAATAATAATAATGGATGGGATTTATATAGCGCCTTTCTAATACTCAAGGCGCTTTACATCGCATTATTCATTCACTCCTCAGTCACACTCAGTGGTGGTAAGCTACTTCTGTAGCCACAGCTGCCCTGGGGCAGACTGACGGAAGCGTGGCTGCCATTCTGCGCCTACGGCCCCTCCGACCACCACCAATCACTCACACACATTCACACACAGGCAAAGGTGGGTGAAGTGTCTTGCCCAAGGACACAACAACAGTATGCACTCCAAGCGGGATTCAAACCGGCCACCTTTCCGGTCGCCAGCCGAACACTTAGCCCATTGTGCCATCTGTCGTCCCTGACTGTAGCCTTCTAGTACCAAGTGTAATCCCAGTGACAGCTTTCCAATTATGGCTGCAGTGATTGCTCAAGAAACACTGCAGGAAAAGTTTCTGATGAGGATCACCAGCCAGACCAGTTAGAAAAAAGTGATCCAGCATTCAAGATTATGGACCATTGCAAGCGTTCAAAGGTTTGACCTGTCCACTGGCTAAGGTTGTTTGTAGAAGGGACAATGGTGTTGTTATCCCCGATCTACTGAGAAGGCATATTTTGGAATAGTTACACTAAAGATGTATGGGCATTATAAACATAAAAGCTATTGCCGGAAGCTTTATACATTGGTCAAGTATTGATAAAGATTTAATAGATTTACTTCTAGAATGTGGATATCATTCTTTTTTGGTAAGCTAAATGATGTTGGTGTATAACGCTGTTGCCCATTCATTTCTGAACAGCACATCCCACCTGGTGTCAGCCTCTGTGGGTGTTGAGTGAGTGCAATGACATCAAGTGTCAGAGGTTATGGGGAGAAGGCAGGAGAATGGGGTTAAGAGGGGAAGATACATCAGTCATGATTTAATGGCATAGCAGACTTGATGGGCCGAATGGCCTAATTCTACTCCTATCACTTATGACCTTATGATTATCATCATCATCCTTCACTCCCCTTCAGTGACCCCTCATTTAAATTTTTAGTTTACTTTAGTGATACAGCATGGAAACAGGCCATTTGGCCCACCAAGTCCATGCCGACCAGCGATCCCCGCACATTAACACTATCCTACGCACACTAGGGACAATTTTATAATTATAACAAACCAATAAACCTACAAACCTGTACGTCATTGGAGTGTGGGAGGAAACCGAAGAACTCAGAAAAAACCCACGCGGTCACGGGGAGAACATACAAACGCCGTACAGACAAACGCCCGTAGTCGGGACGGAACTGGGGTCTTCGGCAATGCAAGCACTGTAAGGCAACAACACTACTGCTGTGCTACTGTCCCACCATGCACTGCCAACTCTTCCAGCTGGCCCTGCTCCCCTTATTAAGAGTGATAGTGTTCAGCGAAAACATCCCAGCACGATGCAAAAGCACAAACAGAAAATAGATGTCCTTGAAAACAGTGGCCAAAACCCTTTAAGGATGCTGCATCAGCACAGGTGGTGATGAGGTTTGACTACCGCTGATTAGGTCAATGGGAATGTAGCGATCACATTGAAATACTGTTAATGAGTAGGCCTGGAAGATTGTAGGTTGCTCTGGAAGTGGTTTGGAGCTCAATGGCATCTCTACCCATCAGTTGCACGATGGCTTCCTCCACTTGAGTGAGGTGCTCCACTCCACAGGGCCCTCATCCTGTGCAGGTGGCCTCCCTCCTATTCCTGTCAGCGTAACTCTAAATGGAGGATATAAAAGACACTGGAAAAGTATCCTGACTGGTTGCATCGAAGCATGGTATGGCAATTCCAACATGCAGGAATGCAAATGTTTGCAGACATTTGTGGACTTAACCTGGTCTATTATGGGCACTGCCCTTCCCACCATCAAAAGCATCTTAATGAGGCACTGCCTCAACAAGGTGGTATTTATTAAGGATCCCCACTATCTAGGCCATGCCCCTTAAGAAGCCTAAAGCCCCACACCCCATTTAAGGATAACTACTTTCCTACAAGTTCTTGAATGACCTGCACAATCTAATCCTATATCAGCGGCGGAACATTACTGACCACCTCTTGCAGTATCATGGACATTTTTTTAAATTGTGCTTCTGCACTATATCTTGCAGATTTACGCAGTCTCTCTTCTTTTTGCTGTCTTTGAATAATTTATGTATAACTTAATGTCCTCTATATGTTGTCTGAGTGTACATGCCTGTGATGCTGCAGCAAGCAGGATTTGTCATTGTACCTTATGACAATGAAAACTTGACTTGAAATACCTAAAGTTTCATTATCATTATTTTGGTGGCTAGACATCAGTTTGGGAAGTGCAGAAGGTAGAATGTCCAAGCCTGAAAGATCAAGATCTATATTGGTATCAAGCTCACTTTGACATTAGTTGACTTTTTGAGAGATTTTAGTACGGAATTTTGCGTGGGTTTTTTCACTCCTTGCTGACACAACCTCAGTCTCATAAAGTCATAGAGTCATACAGCGCAGAAGCCAATCTGTCCATTCCGACCAAGATGCCACATCTACAATAGCATGCCTGCATTTGGCACATATCCCTCCAATTATTTTCTAGTCATGTCCAAATATCTTTTAAATGTTGTTATAGTACCTGTCTCAACTACCTCCTCTGGCAACTGGTTCCATATACTCACTGACCTCTATGTGAAAAAGATGTCCCTCAGCTTCCTATTAAATCTCTCACCTTCAACCTATGTCCTCTAGTTCTTGTGTTAGTGCTAAATGCTAATTCTGACACAAAGTGCTGGAGTAACTTAGCAGCTCAGGCAGCATTTCTGGAAAACATGATCACAACAACCTCCTCCAAAAGACAAGTCTGAAGAAAGGCCCTGACTCCAACGTCACCAATGCATGGTCTACCTGACCCACTGAGTTACTCAAACACTTTGTGTCTTTTTTTTTGTAAACCAGCATCCACAGTTCCTTGTTTCTAGATATTTCTGGCACCATCCAAGCCATGATCACACTCCATAGTTTGAGGTATCACCTGCAAGCTTCAATAAACTCATCATGTTGCAATGCAACTTATTCCCTGCATACATAGACTTTATGTTTTCTACTATTAATGCTTTGTAAAACCATGTTGACTGTTGACAGGGGCACCTTCTGTGTAGAACTGACTGTTTTAGCAACTTGGTGTGAGTCCTTTCTCTCAGCTGCACTCATGGGAAGATGCTGTTGGCACTCTTCATCTGCATTTAACTGATTGAATGAATGTGCCAAATATAATCATGAAAAACTTGACTCCCTCCAATTCTGAATAGAGCCCTTGAGATGTCAGGAATGAGTAACATTCATCTTTAACACCACGTAGAGACAATTTTATAGTCACCACGTAATCCAGCTGTCTTGTCAGCCTCGGGTATTAACATGATTGGGGTCACTCAATTACTACGAGTCATTTTCACTCAGACTCTTTTTTATTATTTGTCCAGCTTCCACCTGCCTTTTTAATGAATAAGGCAATGTTCAAGATTTTCAATCTATCTGTTTAACATCAGGATTGATCTGCCTTACAGCCAGTAATGCTAGACATCATTAATAATTTCATCAGGTTTGTATAACTATATTTTTAGACATGGTTTCAGAGCATATGTATGGCCACTAAATATATCCTTTCAATCCTCCTGTTTTTGCCAATCATTGCCAAATAACATTACTCCTTCATTACTCCTTCAGTTCCGGTAGTTATTACTGTTGATCATTCTAATCTCTAGCCTTTATAACTTATAGTGTTTGCCCCAATACCCGAGTTGTTATTGAGACTGACTGTACTTTCTCTTAGATTTGGATGACTGAATTGCTTGCTCGAAATAACTCAATCCATGATAGAATAATCCACCGCAGTGACAAACTGCTTTTCCATCTCCAATCAGCATTTTGCCTTGATAACTATAATGCTTCTTGCTATTGTAACTCATGGCATAGGTGAAGTACAAATTAATTTATGC